>NC_136415.1:63293071-63893071 GCF_051521515.1 Lactuca serriola
CATATATAATTGACTTATAAAAATATAATTATGATGTTTTTTTTAAAGTTTTGTGACTTTGTTATTGATTGTTTGTATTTGAATTAAATGAAAATTTTGTAGGTTCATATTTGATTTGTAGATTATTTTGCATCAAATTATGTTAACTCAGTGCATCATGCGGGTCTTCACCTATTATTGATGTTTTAAAAACCGTTTTTTAGTTAAACTGATACGATAATCGGATTCTCGGTTTAACCCCGGGTCAAACACTTTCTATATTTTTCATATTTTTTCTATTTCTTACACATACATCCATAAATAAATAAAGAATTTGATGTCCGGAAGTTCATACATTAAAAATACACATAAAACAAGTTGTACATCAATCCAAATACATTAAAATAACATAATCATAAGTTTACATCAATCCACACATATAAAAAATAGTTATAATACAGAAAGAAAATATAGTTTTAGATTAATAAAAATGCATAAAAACAATTCATAACATTACCATATATTTTTATTTAGAGAAATCTAAATAAATATGAAAAAAGACCACCAAAGTTTATTAGGAAAAATGGTTCTTTTCCATGTGTTTTATTCAATTCAACCGATTTTTTTTTTCAAATATCGGGCGGTTCGTTTTGGCTCAAAAATATGCATATAACTGGTGACATTTGAACTGTTCTCGGTCCAACTGGTTCAAACCGGTTTTTAAAACATTGCCTAGTATATTGAATAACTAGGTTAATACTCACGTGTTGTGTAGAATACAACTATATAAATGAAATAATTATATATATATATATATATATATATATATATATATATATATAAGGGGAGGGTTCATGCGAAAATGCAAATATTCTGCAAAAAAGCGAAAACAAGAAAAACATATGATATTGTGTCACCTCAACATTATATTTTGGAAAATAACTCATCCTAACTTTGAAATACATGATGATAATCGATGATAGATGGGAAATTGTTTGATATTAGCGAAATATGATTTTTAACATTTTTATTATGAAAACATGAATTTAAAAATGATTAAGGACGTGAATTTTTTTTTATTAAAACCGTATTTAAATCTATATTACCATAACACAATCTAATGTAAACATATTATCTTTAATTTATTGCTAATAAATTTATTTTTTTATAGTACATGCGTTTAATTTTTATAAGATAAAATCTGTTTTCGCGTTTCCGCAAGATATTTATGTTTTCGCATGAACCTGATTCTATATATATATATATATATATATATATATATATATATATATATATATATATATATATATATATATATATATATATATATATAGGAGTAGGATCAAATGAGAACACCAAAAAGGTTGAGAACGCGAGAACAAAATATATTAATTTGCGATTTCATGTATTCATTTGTGAAGAAATTATAAATTTTTACGTCTTTAATTTCAATTGAAGAGATAAAGCATATTTATGTTGATTGTGCGTAAAAATTTATGATTTCTCCACAAATGAATACATTGAATCACAAATGAATATACTTGTTCTCGCGTTCTCAACCTTTTAGGTGTTCTCATTTGATCATTTCCCTATATATATATATATATATATATATATATATATATATATATATATATATATATATATATATATATATATATATATATAGGGAAGAGTTATATGGAAAATGAATGATTAGGACAACACATATTTGAACCAATGAAAACATGACAACACATCACTTCCACAATAACTTCCACAATACATTACTTGTGAAGAAAGAAATGGACACGTGTCATTTGATTATTGGTTCCGGTAGATGTTGCCCTAGTTATTTGTTTTACATAGAACTCATTCCTATATATATATATATATATATATATATATATATATATATATATATATATATATATATATATAGTATAGTCTTCACATCCTACAAAACTCATCTACCTCCATGGAAACACATTAATGATTTTTATCAGCAATAATTACTTATATACATTACAAAGTGTGTAAATGAGAGAAAAACAAAACTCATTAGTCATTACTAATTAATAATCATAAATTAAAAACTTTTGAGTTGTAACGCCCTGTCCTGAATCGTTTCCTATTTCGCAATGGTGATCAAAGCATGGCTATTATTAGGCTTAGGACCTCTGAGGAAATGAGATTTGGACCCATTTGGTTATGGGTGGCGTAATTTAGATGATCTGGGTGTTCGGTTTGTGTTTTGGTGTCAATGGGTATTTTGGTAAAGTGGTAGCTCAGACTTTTATGGAAATTGGATTTTTGTGTGGGAAATTTTAAGGCAAGTATGAGTTGATAAAAGTGTAGAGCTTCTCGTTACCTTTTCATGGATATAAGGATCGTCGAAATCGGGTTTAAAATGATGAAGTTATGGCCTTCATATTAATTTAAGGTTTAGGAAAACCCTAGTATGTAGGGCCTACATAGAGAGTATGCAGGGCGTACTAGTGCGAGTCCGAGTACATGGGGCGTACATTGGCATACGCTTAGAATACTGAGCAGACTTGGTCGCGATTATGAGGCCTCGTACACTGGGATTAAGAGGGTTTTGCTTGGTGTACTAGGAGGTTAAGAAACCCTAATTTAAGTGTGTTGCACTCAATATAAAGACATTACGTCCCTAGGGCTAGCCTCTTTACCAGCCTCATGCCTCCTAAACCTTAAAATCGACTTTTTAGCCTCCAATGTTGTGTTTTTGAGCTCTTGGGAAGAAATTGGTGTTTGTTTTGCTCATTTTGAAGGGATCGAAGAAGGTGGAAGTTTCATAGCTTGTTGAGAAATCTAAAGATCCAAAATCATCACTCATCTTGAAAGTCTTTTAAGGTACCAAGTTCATACCCTGGCTTTTGAATTGTTAGATCTCTTTATGTCTTGATTTTCATGCTTTTGGGTCCCTTTTTGGGTTGGTTGATAAGTTAAGACGTTGAAGGGCTCATTCTTTTAGATTTGAGCTTGTTATTAGGTTCTTAAGCATAAAGGTGCTAGATTTATGGGGTATTGGGTCTGATGCATGAATTGTGTCACCTATTAATTCCTTTTTAAGCTTAATAGATTCATTTAGCCTAGCATGAACGTAAAGTTAGCAACTTAGGGAAGTCTGATCTACATTTTGGAATAATGTATTAATGGATTAAGGGTTAAAATCGAGTTTTGGTTGAATGGGTGAGTACGTCGGGTATACAAGCAAGTACGCTTAGCGTACAAGCCCTCAAGCTAGTATGATGCGCGTACGTGCTTACTACGCCCCACATACTCAGTTTGATGGGCTTCGCGTTTTGGGCTTCGAGTTTGGGCCATTGTTTTGGGCTTGGATTCTTAGGGCCTTGTTGGGTCATCTGAGTACAAGTGTTTTGGACTAGGATTATTGGTTGGCCTTGGGGTAAGGCCCATTTAAGGGTTTGGGCCCAATATGGAAAATCCGGCCAAGTATGGGCCTTGAATGATTGCTTGCTTTTTGGGCCTTTTGGATTATAGGTTTGGGCCTAAGTCTTGGTCCAAACTAGGTAAGGGGTAAAATGGTCTTTTTACCCTAGTTTTGGACAGATAGTTATTGATTGGAATCCAATTATTTACTAGATGTTATTTGGTATTGATAGCTTGGGATTCGTCACACGGCAGCCAGAGACTTAGTCGTGTGATTCAGCAGTTGAGGTAAATTTCGTCACTGGGTTTAGCGGGTCCAAGGCACCAATATGGGCCATTATTGTTTATGTTAGGATTCTAGGATTCTGCGTGACTCTTGCATGTGATATGCGCTGCTATGTATACCGGTGTGGCTCGATGTTGGGCGAGGCCCGATGATTGTATCGTATGATATTGTTTTATGCTCATTATATGTGTTAGTATGATTATTTTATATATTTCTATGTGTATAGTGGGCGGGGTACGATGTCAGGCGGGGCCTAAGAATAACAGATTTATATACCGAGTAGGACTCGATGTCGGGCGGGGCCCAAAGACGAGTGGGACTCGATACAGGGCGGGGCCCGATGGAGGGCAGGGGCCCAATGTGTGATTTATTATGTATTGTATGGGGTAGTTTGGAGAACTCACTAAGTTTGTGCTTACGGCTTCCAGTTTATGTTTTAGGTACCTCTGGTTCCAAAGAGAAGAGCTCGTGATGATTGCAGGGCACTCACCACCTGGTTCTGCGTTTTGTGATTTATGCTGATTTCATATGATGATTGATATACTTGTTTTATTTGGATTGTATGGTTAGTTTTTCTGAAATAATAATTTTATCAATTTAAAAATGAAATTTTTGGGTCTTATTTTTGGGACGTTTCATGAGTTGTAAGTACTAAATACACATAAGTTAGAAAACTTCTAAGTTGTAATGGTGTACCACACAGTCATCGGGTATTTTTCCCTTTTGACCCTAAGTATATCATTTGTTGAAAAGTTGGTCACTACGTTAAGCATAAATAGGGCATACGCTTGGCATAGTTCTTTTAAGAGGAACACAGATTTATGTGAGTACCGTCGACGTACGTGGCTGGGGAGAAAACTCTTAATTTAGGGTTTGAGCCCTATTCAAACATCCTTATCCCCTCAAAACCCTCTCCTTCATAAGCCACAATCTCACAAGTCATCCCTTGTTAACCCTAATCCATTGTGTGAGGCTTTTTGAGTTTGAGAGTGTATCTTTGTGTCCTTAAAGGAAGAAGAATGTGGTGGGATCATCTTGGAAGCTTAAAGCAATAGTAGATCTGGAACTTTCACCTTGCAAGCAACCTCCAAAAAGGTATAAAGCTTTGAACTTGATGATTTATTTTATTAGATCTTGCAAGTCTAGAATTTGTGTACATTCTTGGTCCCATATTTTTTTAATAATGGAGTATGAGCTACTCTAGGTCCTTGAATTGTAATTTTTTGTAGTTTTGTGGTCATGGATTCATAAAAATGAGAGCTTGGACACTCTTATTAAGCCATGCTAGAGTTTTGGAGCATTGGATGACTTATAGATCAAGGGTTTGAGTTTATACCTTCTTGTATGCATGCAAATGGATAAAGTCGGAGACTTTATCCATTCAGATGTCGCTTTTTACCTGGATCCAAAGTTTGGTGTGTTGTCTTACTACAATAAGGACATAATGTTGAGTTGTGGATTTAGCATTGGTACGTCGGGCATACCTAGAGGTACACTACGTGTACCACATTTGGAGCCCATAGTTTAAAAGGCACCCTCTACGTTGGGTGCAGAGGGCAGTATGCTAGGCGTACTTTGTCTAGGTAGGACCTTTGACTTTTTGACTAGGACTTTGACCAAGTTTAACTTAAGGTTATTTTGGGTATTTCGAGCAGTAGTATGAGATTAGGTCACTATCTGTTGTAAAGGTGACCTGTAGAGTCAACAATTAGAGCTATGATCTGTTCTACTACATTTCAGACTGTGAGGTGAGTTTTCCTCATTGTACTCGTGGGTCGAAGGCACCAATGCTGGACCACTATATTGTATTATGTACCCTTGAGTATAGGATGTTGCTATGTCTTATAGATCTATTATATTGATAGATCTGTATGATTACCTATACTTGTTGGTAATATGTTTAACAACCTGATGACTGATTGGACTTGTTGCATATTGACATTCTAGTTTGATGACTGGTTGGGCCGAGGCATTCCAATCCGATGACTGATTGGATAGGGGGTAATCCAACCTGATAGTTGTAGACCCGAGGGTATTCCAGTCGGATGACTGGTTGGACCGAACATGCATGATTGTATATGTTCTGTTATGTGGGGTATTTTGGGGGAACTCACTAAGCTTTGGTTTACAGTTTAACTGTTATGGTTTCAGGTACTCTAAAGGATACGATAAGGCAAAGGCTTAATCGTGTACATTATCCTATATTTTTATGAGATTATGATTCTGGGATACTCTTATTCATGTTTATGACTTTTGGAAACTATGTTTCGCAAACACTTTTCATTTTGGATTGTTTTCAAAAATGAAAATTTTAACCTTAATTTTTTAGATGTTACAAGTTGGTATCAGAGCCTTGGTTTGAGTGAATTGGATGAGCATTTCAAAATTGTTTTCAAAGGTAACCAAAGAAGGATGAAATGTGTGCGATCAGTTGGAGCAAGAAAGTTTACCCCAAGATACCCACACTGTTATTTGCTTATGAAGATTATGATAGAATTTCATGCTAGTTTGTAAGCTAGGGATCCTCAGGAATAGCATGATAGAATTTCTTGATGTGTGATTCCTGATAGCCTAGGAGAATCTCTTGTATACTATATTGAATTGACATCATTATTGTAGTTGCTTAGTTTGTGCATCATAGTTATCCATAACTAAGATTTTATAGCATCAGAATGTTTGATTTAGCCTTATTTCCTATTCATTGTCTGGTTGTGGGCTTAAGGTAGAATCAAGTATTCGATTGTCTATGGGATCCCGCGTTATGTATTATTAGCATGCACGAGCAGCTACAAGGTTGGTGGAAAGTTCAAAAGTGAGTATATAGTGGGCCAGCATGAGGAATGATTAGTTACTCTTAAGAGAGTAGATATATAATGTATGTGTATCCTTGATGCTTGGGCCTAGTGGTCCGAAATTTTCATGTAAGGATCTTCTTGATTTTAGGGTGTAACATCCCAAAATTAATAAAAATTTAAAATTTTCGAAAACAACCCATTTCAACCATAAAATGTTTACAAATCCATTATTTCAAAAATATTATTCAAAATCATATTATCTTGGGTCCAATATCATAAAAGCGGGAAAATGTGAATGATCACGTCTTCGTCTTGTTGTGGTCATTTGAAGTACCTGAAACAATAATTGAAACTATAAGACAAAGCTTAGTAAGGTTCCCTTAAGACACCACCACACAAACAGATAATCAAAGAAATATAGGGTCCATGACCTCCCGGTTGGATTACCCCTGGTTAGCAACCTTTCAGTTGGAATGCCCCATACATAATAGGTCCACAACCTCCTGGTTGGATTACCCCTGGCACACAACCTTTCCGTTGGAATTCCCCGGCCCACAACCTTTCTGTTGGATTGCCCCGTTCATAGGTAGTCCTACCGTTCTACCAGTATAACACATATCAACAACTAACCAATAATCACACAGATCTATCACATACACAGCATATCATCAATCAATATATCAGGTTATCAAACCAATGGGTCAGCATAGGTGCCTTTGACCCCTAAGTACAGTGAGGAAAACTCACCTCTCGGTCCGAATCAAACCCTGGTTAAAGTCAAAATCAATCCATATGCAAAAGTCCTACGATCCACTAGTCACATTGTGACCCCTAATGGGCACGTCGTTACCTAATAAGTCCAAAACAGTCGAGGAATGACATCCTCACGTCGCAATACCCTTGTACTCACGTCGTCAGAATGCTCTGTCCAGAAGTTCTTAATGACACTTTTAATCTCTTTTTTCACAAGCAACTAAATCCCCCATAGTGTCTTATTCACTCTAGAACATCATAAAAATCATGGTTTTTTGGACATACATGTCCAATACATGTCCCCGACACTAGTTAGAGCAAAAAAAGGTAAATGACACCAAATCTCTTACATGAACCATAAAAATCGACCATCTACCAGATCTAGCATCTATACTACTCAAGGGACACTGGAGATCCATAAAGTTGGAAACTTTATGAATTCCAACCTCCACATCATATTATACATGGAGGATAAAGCATGAAAATGTAGATCAAGCCTTATAAACTTATAAAACAATGAACTTGAAACTTACAAAAGGTCCAGAAGGTATGAAAATTCTTGATGGTGAGATTTTAATGCATAAACAACGTACTAAATGCTCGCCCTCTTCTTTTCCTTGGATAAAATCACCATAAATAAGCTTCCATATCAAATATGCATGCAAGGGTTTCAAGGGGGAGTGAAAAAAGGTGATGGAGGCTGAGGGTGGGCTAACCCTATCCCTCACTTCCTTTATATACGAAAACTAAACCCTCAAAATAATGGTTTCCTCTTAGGAATGTCTCACGTCATGAACAAATATGTGCTCACATCGTGAGCCCGAAAACGATACGCGTAATCATTAAATTCTTCACGACGTGACATACATTCCTTACATCGTGAGTAGGGTTAATTCCTTGAATATTAAACTTGACAAATTCTCACCTAAAATAAGTGTTTCATGTGGTCTCTTAGTGCCAGGCGGTTTCACTACTCGAATGTTTCTTGCTTTGTGCTTTGTAGGAATCATATTGATGTGAGTTAACTATTAAATGAATATGTAAAGTTACATAATGGAAAGGTTAAATAATTTTAGAATGATTGATTCGGCCCTATTGTGAAGCTCTCGTTTGAGTCTAACCATTGTAGGGTTAGGTTCTTTAGTTGAAAGATTATTTAAGTTTCGTTACATGTAATTGTATTCATAAACTGATTAGCTGACAATAATAGGGGTTTTTAAGTTGATGGAAGGGTGAGGCAGGAATCCTAGGATATCCTAAGAAGTGCTTTAGTGTGATTGCTACATTGTTTAGGGGTTATTAGGGCTATTATTATTATGAGTAAGTGATTTAGAGGGCTTAGTATGGATAGATCTGAAAGGTAGCATTGGGCCCGTACTATTAGAAACACAGGGTCTATACTCGAATCAAGGGAAGTCATGAGTATTTTAAGACGCCGATTGAGGGTAGATAGCATGGTTTGATAACCATGATTTGTGTCAGTGTTGTAGAGGTGACATGTAGAGTCAACAATTGGAGCTATGATCTGTTCTACTACATTTCAGACTGTGAGGTGAGTTTTCCTCATTATACTCATAGGTCGAAGGCACCAATACTAGAACACTATATTGTATTATTTACCCTTAAGTATTAGATGTTGCTAAGTCGTATAGATCTATTATATTGATAGATCTGTATTATTACCAATACTTGTTGATAATATGTTTAACAACCTGATGACTGATTAGACTTGTTGCATATTGACATTCCAATTTGATGACTGTTTGGGTCGAGGCATTCCAATCCGATGACTGATTGGGCAGGGGGTAATCCAACCTGATAGTTGTAGACCCGAGGGTATTCCAGTCGGATGACTAGTTGGACCGAACATGCATGATTGTTTATGTTCTGTTATGTGGGGTATTTTGGGGGAACTCACTAAGCTTTGGTTTACACTTTAACTGTTATGGTTTCAGGTACTCTAAAGGATACGGCAAGGCGAAGGCTTAATCGTGTACATTATCCTAGATTTTTATGAGATTATGATTTTGGGATACTCTTATTCATGTTTATGACTTTTGGAAACTATGTTTTGTAAACACTTTTCAGAGAGAGAGAGAGAGAGTATGCATGTGATTTTCAGAGCTGGTATGTAGACCCAACATAGAGCTAGATGGTTGCGGTTTTTGGCGGCAATATGGCAGTGTGAGAACTGACAAAAGCATTTGTGTAGAATGGTTGCCTTGAAATGAAATCAAAGCTCTACTTTCTTTGGATATAAGTAGTTAGTTTCTAGTTGATGGTTTTAAGTGATCAGGGAAGTGAATCGGGAGCAATAACTTTTGTTGTCTCTAGTGTATCCCGACTATGAGAATGATGCCTTTTGTATTTATGAATGATTATCACGATGAATCGAAGGTTAGGGATTTTTAGGCGATGGGTATGGTAGTCCATTTGTTTCTAGATAGGAAGTTGGTGTTATGAATGGACTATTAGAATTATTGATTGTGTATCTGCATGGGATTCTTGTTGTTAAAGGCATTCATGATTGGGGATTTCACGGGGTCTCTATCTGAGATTCAAAATCTCTTTATGTTTGCTGGCTCTTTATCTGGAAGATCATCTTGAGTTATGTTATATCATGGATGCTATGTATTTGGGTGATCCAGTTTGAGTTTCGGTATGTTTTGTAGTGTCAGTTGGTGGTAGATCAAACCCTAAGTACGGGAGCGCTAGGTACTCAGCTTGGAGCATCTCGATATGAATGTGTGAAGGGTTTTGAGAACTATAACATCCCTACGGTGCACATACAACCCTAACGCTTTGGATATAAGTTTTCTCTAGTTATGCATGCAATAAACAATTTTCCAAAGCATGAAGCCTAACTAGCATAGAAGTTGATATGTGAATCATAAAGTACTAGTTAGAAGATTACCTTTTCTTGTAGCTTGTTGTATTTGGCCTTTAAGAAGTTCGAACCTCAAGTGGGATGCCTCAAATGGTACACAAAACATCACCAACAATTAGATAACTTGAGAGAGAGGTTAGAGGCCCTCAGGAGTCGACTATAGTATCTCTAAGATGATTAGTGTCTCCATTCTTGGCCAAGGGGTTACATATATATTGTGTAAAATTCCAAGGGTTATGTGTAAACACTAATTCTTAAACTTGGGCTTGTAATGGACTAACACTATATGGATACATACATAAGCTTAGCCCATTACTAATTAATCCTGGATTATAAACCCAACCTATATATAGCATTGATTTACACAATCAACCCCTATAAATTTAATTAGTCTATATTGATCACTAAATTAATTCCAAATTAATTCTTGATCAATACTAATTAAATAATATGATTCCTCAATTAAAATATTATACTTATAATATATTAATAAATCATATATACCTCTTTCTCAAATGTCCATCCTATCAGATTGTTCTAGTGAATGTAACCCAAAATGGACCATGCTACTCTCGGGTCAAGTACATACCAATTATAGTTATGGGCTTAGACACCTAATCCAACAATGTGTTCTGCAATGCATACATATGACTTATGGTTTTAGAGGAATGGGTCATAGGGATTTTCGGTTCGGGTATACAAAACTTTGGTTCAGGATTTAGTCAAAACGGGGGTGCAAAGCAAGTTCCTATCAGATGTATGTGTTCAGGAATGCAAGAGTCGCCTTCGCGGTACGAAGCTGTTAGACAAGAACTCGTTGTATCTAGTGGCTCCTTTCGGGAACATCGAGGAATAGGTCAAGAGGCATTTGGGTCTCTCATGTTGAGTATCTGTTGTTGACGGATTTGCTAGCTCGTTGTATAGATTTTTATCTATAGTCTAGGATGGGCAGTTGTTGATTGGTAAATCAGCTTCTGAGTTGGGTATGTTTAGCTCTAATTGGGCTTTGTCCAATAATGTATTGGATGAATGGATTAGTTGTTAATGCACTCTCGATCATTTTTCTTTAGTTCATTGTCAATAACGGAGGTTCTTTAGAGGTTTCGAGATGTATCAGATTGATTTCAATGGAGGCGTCAACCTATTGTCAAAATCTGAACGTTGTACATTTTGGTTTCTAGGTACGGGTACACTAAATGGATGGTTGTGGAATTATTGTTCGTAGCATGCTCGAGTTTGACAGATGTCCTTGGTTATTGGAGGTTCGGATGTTGGGGCAGCGTTGTTTAGTTTTTCAGGTGTGGTTTTTGATCCGCATAGAATCCAATTTTTGCATGTCGTGTTGGCAAGGTTGGTATCTTTTATGACCCGACCAGAGTTTTGACAAAATTCCTGATAACTTTGGAAGTTTTATCAAGCCAGTTGCACATTGGTAAGATCTGTTTCGTTCCAATCAAGGCGTGGGGTCTTAGTTTCTACTATTCATGAGGATGGTTATGTTAGCGGTTAAGGTTCTTCATTTCAGTTAGATCTACTAGTACCACACACTGTAGGTAAGGTTATGAGGAGGAAAGAGTACATTAGATCTATGGTTTTTTGTTTGTTTCCCTTAGGGATATATGTAGGCTGAGTAAGACAACATGCGAACTTGGCTCGAGTTATTCATCAGGTTCTTAATTGATTTGTTACCCTTGAACTAGAACAAAAGTTCAACTGCCTATCTCATTCTCTAGTTGTGTGGGACAATATTTTCATATTATATTTCTTTGGTAGCAACCTATACTTCAAAAGGAATTATATGTGATAGAAGGGTATGACTCGTGTTATGTTCGTTTTGCATTGAGAGGGATGTTGAGTGGGTTCCTGCAAGTCGCTGGATTGATGGTTGAGTATCTTTATGCCCATGTGGTGCTGGCCGTGAGTCTTTAGGCCACTGATGGGATAATAGCAAGATCGATATAGTACCATGAGCTTAGTGCTTAGTGAATAGAAGGTGTCATGATATATCATGAACCAACGGTTGTATGATTCATTTGGGTGGGACCAGGTAGTCATTTTATCTAGAATCTTGGGTCTCGGATGGTTAGTCTTCATGGCATGTTTGGGTGTTAGTGCATTATTGGGAGTCGGAAGACTCAGTGACTAGTTGGTTTGGATCATGTGGACAGTTAAAGATCGTTGGGAGTAATAGTTGTGCATCAAAAGTCTTTTACAGAGTGTTTGTAATATGAACCCTGCTTGCTTGAAGGCTGTTTATTAGGAGTTTGGTTACGAATGTTAGTTATTGGTTATGGAATCTTTAGTCAGGAAGCTCGTTGTAAATGTCTTGATTGATTTTTCAGGTGGATGCACACCTGAGCTGGGAAGGGATTTGGATGCAACGTGAAATTCTTTCATGGGCCGTCATTTATGCTTATGGGAGCAGTGGGTTGGTGATGAGTTGTCAGGAAGTTAAATGTGTATTTAAGGTTTTTAGGCACAACTTACGGATTTGGGATTGGTTGAAATTCACGTTCGGTATGTTTTGAGTATTATGGTTGTATGTTTTGGTGGTGTTCCTACTCAAGGACTAGGGGTAGGTACGGCGAATGGTTGATCATCAGTCTTAGAGTAGGGTTTCTTAAGTTTAGAATAGATGGGTTCCCAGTTCTGGGAAGTATATTGATGGATTTAGTTTGTGATTGTAGTTTTGAGAGTTCACATTGTGTACTTCTCACTGTAAATTGGGTCTTATAGTTAAGGATAGAAAGATAGTTGTTGTGATTGAGTATTTTCATGTTATTAGGTTGTTTGTTGGAAGTTGTGGTTTTCCAAGTGGTCTCTCAGGTTTTCTTTATAAGATGCATTGATTTTGAATTGGTTAAAGGGAGTTGTGAAATAGGTTGATATTGTTTGTGTTCCACTATAATGGTTATTTAGCTGAGACTCGTGTTGGGAGTCACCCTTGTTTTCAAGTGGAGGGTTCAACAACAGTGAAGAGTCAGAGGTTCTATTTTCTAGTGGTATCAGCAAAACAATTCGGGGTCGGAAGGGTTCCGTATGGTTTCGGTTGTAAAGTGAAGTCATATTGACTATGTTACGGGTTGGTTTTTCCTTCTTGGGAGTTAGACAAGGTATTGGATTTCCAGATTTTGGACAAATTAGTGATGGTTATTCTTTATTGGTGACAGTTAGTGGGTCAAGAATTCATTTTCGTCAAGGTATGTGAGTTTCACTAGGATTGGGTTTTGATTGTTGTTAACGTATGGTCCATTAGCATGACCCAGATGTCAAGACCTAGTGCAGATGCTGTCCTTGGCGCTTATTTTCTATCCTTGTCTGAGGCCCGCACCTGGAACTCGCCTGCCAATCGGGCGCTCTTCCCAAGCTTCTTTTTGTTGGGCTTGTGTTGGGTTGGACCAAGGCCTGACCTAACTCTCCCTTGAACTAATTGTCACATATAAATAGAATGCTTCCTCCTCCATCAGGAGGCAGCTTCTAACAAGCTTAGTCACCTTATCAAACTTGGAGCCTTCATGGCTAAACATACACCCTAAACATTAAGATGGTTCTCTCCAGCTAGGGAGAACCGTCTTATCTCTACCAACCGATCTAACTTGATTGTCGGAGCTTCATCCCGGGGCACAGTCCTAGGGGAAACTCTAACAACTCTTCTATGACTGCAACTTATGTATCTCGCTGAAAACTCGCTGACGAAACCACTTCCAGATCTCCGATCCGGATCTAGCAGAGAAGACCCGATAGCTTGAGCTCATGTCGCAACGTTTGGCGCCATCCGTGGGACCAAGAATGATTATCGTCTCTTGGTCTCAACCTCATTTTTCCTCGAATCTGTTCAGATCTGTTTTTCTTCGCCTATCGTTAGCTCATATTTGTTCATTTATACCATTATTTGTTTAGATTTTTCCAGATCAGTTTCCCAAACGTTCAGATCTCTACATCTGCTTCGTTCTCTCTTTCAGATCTCTAGATTTACTTTGTTTTGCCCGAATCTCTAAGATATGCTTCACTATTTTTCATCAGATCTCTAGACATGTTCTTTTCTTTTTCATTTGAACAATTCTGAAGCTTGTAAAAAAATTTTAAGAGCAATTTTTTTCCATATTTTCATGACTTGTTCAGTAAGTTCAAATCAATTTTATCAATTCATTTTCTTGATTTATTCAGAGAAATGGGGAAGAAAAAACTTTTATGATTTATTAAACTCTTATAAGTTCATGTCATAAGAAAATCATTTTTAGTTGGTAATGAACTAACCCCAATCTTTGAACTATTGTTTGTAAATATAGCTTTAATGCTAGTACAATTCATAAAACCCCAAATAATCATGTATTCTTTCATCAAAATACACATCAAATATTTTTGAAACACAAAATACACATAGTCACTTTCAGTATATATTTCGAAAACTACAGCTCATACTACCTTTACAACTTTTACATGTACCAAAGATAATAAAGTACACAAACATGGTAATTTTTATGAATTATTGTCTACTCTCAACCGCCATTTTTTTATGAAAAAAAGGAAGGGAGAAAAGTTGGCTCAAACGCTATCAAAAAAGAAAAAAAAAACAAATAGTAGTACGACCCACCCAGTCCAAAAACCAAAGATGCAACAACAACAACAACGAAAACCATGACCAGACCACCTCCGGTCTTGGTCATTGACGACACCTATTGGTTCTTCACCTCCGACTATCTTCATCTCCGATCGCCTCCAGATCGCTAGTGAAATGCTTCCGAACAACTCTCGCTGACCGGTTATAACAGTAGCTCTAAAGAAACTACTCCAACGAGCCAGTTCACCACCACCGGCATCGGCTGCCGACATTCTTTTCTCGATGTCGATACCGACAGGAGCTACGCATAGCCGGTTGCTGCCTGCTAGTCTGATCAACCTCGAGTCGACCGCCTCCTTTGGCCAACCAACCGTGTCTTCTGAGCCCACCATTGACAACTGGAACTAGTGGAACCATCCATATCGGCGAGTACAAAAACACCACCATCTCTGGCCATCGGTACTCAGCTCTCATCAGCCGTTCAATTCATCTCCCAATAGCATCGGGTCTTGATAAATATCCAATACAACGAGGAAATGATTTTCACTACACTCGATGATGCAGAAAAGAATCAAGTGACTTTACGGTCTAACCGGACCGATTATCCGAACCTAAAACATAGATCGAAGGTTGCTGAGCTTGATCTTAGCTAAAGGTTTAGTACCTTTATCTTGTGTCGCTTGGATCCTCATCCCAATTTCATTACAGTGGCAAGCGTCACCTACAAGGTTATAACCCTTGCCTTGAATCGAGTGGCTTTCTAGCTCGACTCAATTATTGCGGCATGCTCTCCCTACGAGGATCATAAGGTTCACAACCTTCGCCTTGACTTGCTTGACCTCACATCCTAATCCCACTGTCCTGACATGCCCTGCTAATAAGGCTTGAACACTCACAACCTTTGCAGGTCCATTTCCACGCGATGCCATCCTGCATGACATATTCATGAATCACTAGCTTCTAAGCCCGGTCCATTTTCATGCGTCGCCATCCCGCATGACATATTCATGAATCGCTGTCTGCTAAGCCCGATCCATTTCCATGCAATGCCATCCCACGTGACATATTTTCGAATTGATGGTTGTTAGGCCTAATTCATTTCCATGTGATGCCATCCCACGTGACATATTCATGAATCACTGGTTACTAAGCTCGATCAATTTCCACGCTATGCCATCCTGCATGACATACTCGTGAATTGCTGCCTGCTAAGCCCGATCCATTTCCACGTGTTTTCATCCCACGTGACAGATTCATGAATTGTTGGTTGTTAAGTCCGATACATTTCCACGTGATGCCATCCTACGTGACATTAATGATCGCCGGCTGCTAAGCCATATCCATTTCCACTTGATGTCATCCTGCGTGACATATTCATGAATCGCTGGCTGCTAAGCCCGATCCATTTACACATGATGCCATCCTATTTTATATATTCATGAATCACTGGCTACTAAGATTGATCCATTTACAAGTGATGCCATCTCGCGTGACATATTCATGAGTGCTAATTGCTAAACCTTATCCATTTCCATGTGATGCCATCTCATGTCACATATTTATGAATTGCTGGTTGTTAAGACCGATCCATTTCCATGTTATGCCATATTGCGTGACATATTAATGAATCGTTGGCCGCAAAGCCCGATCCATTTCCACCCAATGCCACCCCGCGTGACATATTCATGAACCCCTGGCTGCTAAGCATAATCCATTTCCGAGAGATGCCATTCCACTTGATATATTAATGGTCGCTGGCTTCTAAGCCCGATCTTTCCCAGGTGACGCTCTCCCGTGTGACATCTCCATGATCTTTTTCTGCTAAGCTCGGTCCATTCTTCTAAGCCACACAATATAAGTTGTGCGCCGCCACACACGGTAAGTCGCGTGTCATCTTATCATCGACATGGTCTTCCTATGCTCAGACGACCAATAGTTCGTTTCCTACATTTTTTTAAGGTGTCAACTGAAATTTCATTCAACATGTTAAAGAAGAAAGTTTTACATAGACGTAGTGCATAAATGAACAACAAGTTGTGCCGCAACCCCCTTTTGGATGGCAAAGCTAATTCTTTTAAAAACAACATCTATAGATCTTGGGGTTATAACAGTACTATGAATGACCCGTTGGACTCTATTGAGTAGCTCCACAACTTCTGGTGCAATGAAACCAAAAGTATCAAATGCAAAAGGTATAAACGTTTGCTGATTTTCCATGCATGTTTTCTCATGTTTTGCACTTTGCATGATGCAACTTTTAAAGCAGCTTGTACTATGGTGAAAACCCCACTCCCCAAGCCCATAAGAGGGGAAATCCTTGTTAGATCATCGCATGCATGCTTCCATCCAGCCCATCCAAATACTAAAACATCAGCTGGTCTAAGTGTAGATCTTCCTTCCAATGGGTTAGTCAGAAAGTTCACATGTGTCTCTTTCCTACATTACATCTTATTATGGAAAGGTTACTATTCAACAAAGAATGATCTCACGACAGCAGCCCTACTCCTTACAATCCATCAGCATCTCCATTTCCAGGCTCTTGCTAATAGTATCGCCATCGATTATCTTGAAAACAACCTCGCTGCATAATATCATAGCAACCTTGCCCTATTCACCATAGTCTGATATAGCTACATCTGCTAGCCACACCAGACTGGGGGGAATCCAGCTAGGTACAACCCAAGCAAGAAACACCTTGGAGATAGTCATCAATGCTCAGGTAAACCAGGCTATGTAGATGATCAGTAGAAAAATTCCACCAAGATAATATGAAACACCATGCCATCTGTGATGCACATAGCAGCCTCGCTCTACACATCATCATTATTGGCATAATGGAGCTTACGTCTTTGAAGGACAAGATGGGGAACCCATCCCCTGGACTTGGAACGCACATAATTCATGCCACTCTTACTCCTACAGGAAGGAGAAAAGACACAATAAGACACAACAAGGGCGAAGGAAATGTGTTCTAACTCCAACTGGATAACCACACCCCAATAGTTAGCTTTTGTTCTAGGCCCATTTTTGTGTCAAATATTATTACTTGATATAATCTCAATAAGTGGTTATCCACATTTACTGAGAGATAACAAGGATTGAGCATCTGCGTCACTTGAGCGAAATCGATGCTAGAATGCAACAAATAGGCTTCAAAGGCTCATAACCTTTCCCTAAACATGTCAGTCTAATCCAAAGGACCACTACCTTTTCCCATGAAAAGAACAAAGGCTTTAAAGGCTCATAACCTTTCCCTTGATATAAAACTACCTAAGCCCTAAATGCATCGAGGTGACGATTTTGGCTTAACTTATATGACTAGGCCCTGAATTCAACACTCCTTGGCCTAAGACTTAGAACAAAGTATTAAAGGGTTACTAGAAAAATCTAGCTAAAAAGAGTACCCTAGCAAAACGTACTAGTCAAGATCCATAAGAAAGGACCAGCAAAGGTCTCAGCCTGAAAACACAGGCTAAGGACTCGAAGGAAAGAAGAGCTTTGAGCTCGCAAGTGTGAACTGCTGGTACAAAGCCAAAGAACTTTGGCTGAGTACAAATAAACTCTCACTTAGAAAAAAGAGAGAATCCTTTCAATCTTAACACCCTACAGAGGAAGTAAGAATCACTCCCAGTCAATTCCTAAGACTAACACAAACCTTTGGAAAGAAATCCATCTGATGGGAAAAACATGAACAAATAAATCTCATGGACCAACATTCTCCTAAGAGAAAAAACCAAACCAGTGACCAACATAAACTATCCAGGACCAAATCAAGCAAGCTTAAGACAACAAATAGCCAACTAACTTTGACAGACAAAAATCAGTCTCGCTCAGCGTTCGCACACTACGACCCCGCTTAACAAAATACTCCTTTAGGATAAGCGTTGTGACTCGGACCACTCGATTATTCAATAAAAGAGGAAGAGCATCACGCTACTGCTACTGCTCCATTAAGCATTTCAACACGACCACGAGAGAAAATTCAAACTGAATTATAATTTGATTGGTTTGCCTCTTCAGATAACCGCCCCAGTCACGCCAACGACAAGCTTGAGTAGCAAAGCTTGGTCTGTAAAGCATTTACATGGGACTCACAAAGGGCGCATTGCTAACCAGTCATTCAAAGTTTCCCCATCAGCATAGAAATATAATCCACTACCTAGTGTTGGTTGGGGGACCCATCCCCCCTTACCGGAGCATGCATGTCTTCCTTACAGTGTTTCTATGGACAACCTTCGAGTCTAACTTGGAGGAAGGAACCATGGATCGACTATGTTGCATTTCTTTATGAACCTCAAAGCTTGGCGTAGTATCTGCATCGAATAGTAGTCTGGAAGGCTGTATGACGAGGTTACGCTTCTTAGCTACATTGGCCTAGCATCTTATCGACACATTGTCACATAACAACCTCACTCTACACAATATCTAGCATCCTTACTCTGCATAACATCATTAGCAGCCCTGCATCACATAACCAACAATAGTTACGTTGCATCACATCGATCAGATCATACTCTTGAGAAGAAAGGACTATCAAGTCAGGCAGTATTGCATAAGCCCATCAAGCAACACCACGAATCTCGTGGTCGAGGTTCGGTCATTCTTTTTATTTATTTAATGAAGTAGTGCTTTGACTGTATCCATTCCAATGTCATAGGATGCTCACCAATAACATCGGACTAAGGGAGACTTAACATATAGTCCATTAGCATAGCGTAGACATCAAGACTTGGCGTGAATGCCTTGCCTATCACGTGCCTCCTAGCCTTGTCTGACGCCTGTGCCTGGTACATACCTGGCGCCAAAGAACTCTTCCCCATCTCCTTGCTAGTTGGGCCTGAGTTGGGATGGCCCAAGGCCTGACTTAACTCTCCCTTGACCTAATTGTCCCATATAAATAGAATGCTTCCTCCTCCATGATAAGGCGACTTCTAACAAGCTTTTAGTAACCTTTTCTAACCTAGAGCCTCCATGGCTAAGCACACACCTTACACACTAAGATGATTCTTTGCAGCTAGGGAGAACCATCTCATCTCTATCAACTGATTTAACTTGATCGTCAGAGCTCGCTCCTAGGGCATAGTCCCTGGAAAACTCTAACGACTTTGTTCTGACTGTAGCTTAGGTACCTCTCCGGAAACTCGCTAACAGCACCACTTCTAGGTCTCCGATCTGGAACAAACAGAAAATACCTGACAGCCTGAGCTCATGTCGCAACAATTGTGGTATGCAAAGGAAGTCGCCTGGATGAGTCGACATCTTAGTTCAGATCGGGATTCTGGAAGGATTGTCTGAATAGCCTGGGGTGTAGTATGGAGCGATTTCAAGGATGAAATATAATTTAAGTGGGGGAGAATTTTAATACCCAATCGTCAAGTATTTTCCATTTTACCCTAAGTATATAATTGGTTGCAAAGTTGGTCCCTACAATAAGCGTACCTAGGACATAGGCTTAGCGCAATTCTTTTAAGTGGAACATGTATTTATTTGAGTACACTGGGCATACTCATTCATATGTTGGGAGTACGCGTATGGGGAGTAAACCCTAATACTTAGGGTTAGAGCCCTATTTAAACATCCTTATCACCTCAAAACCTTCTCTTTCATCAGCCTCCACCACCCAAGTGATCCTTTCCTAAGCCTAATCGACTGTGTAAGCCTTTTGAGCTTGAGAGTGTATCCTTGTGTCCTTAAATGAAGAAGAAGGTGGTGGGATCATCTTGGAAGCTTCAAGAAATTATAGATCTAGAACTTTCACCTTGCAAGCAACCTCCAAAAGGTGTAAATCTTGGAACTTGATGAGTTATTTGCTTCGATCTCGCTAGTCTACACTTTGTGTACATTATTGGTCCCATAGTTTTGGTCTAGTGAAGTATGAGCTACTCCAAGTCCTTGAATTGTAATTTTCTGTAGTTTTGAGCTCATGGATTCTTAAAAATGAGAGCTTAGACACTCTAGTTAACACATGCTAGAGTTTTGGAGCCTTGGATGACTTTTAGACCAAGGGTTTGAGTTTATACCCTCTTTTATGCATGCAAATGGAAAGAGTCACAAACTTTATCCATTAAGATGTCCCTTTTTACCTAAATCTAATTATTGGTGCTTTGGCTTACTACAATATGGACTTAATGTGGAGTTGTGAATTCAACACGGGTACGTTGGGCATACCTGGAGGTACACTGAATATACCATGTTTGGAACCCGTAGTCTGGAAGGCACCCTCTATGTTAGGCACAGAGGGGAGTATGCTGGGTGTACTTAGCCTAGGTGGGACCTTTGACTTTTTGACCTTGACATTGACCAGAAATTTGACCAAGTTTAACTTAAGGGTATTTTGGGTATTTTGAGCAGTAGTATGAGATTAGGACATTATTTGTTATATATGTGACCTATAGAGTCAAAAGTTGGTGCAGAGATCTGTTCAGCTGCATTTTAGACTGTGAGGTGAGTTTTCCCCACTATACTCATGGGTCGAAGGCACCAATATTGGCCCACTAGATTGTATTATGTGTCCTTAAGTATTGGATGTTGCTATGTGATAGTGATATATTAGATTGGTAGATCTATATGATTACATATACTTGGTGATTATATGTTTATGTTTATCGGTTGCATATGTCGACATAGTGCGGTTTTGGGTTGAGGATTTACTGCTATGTGCATAAGCCAATAAACCAGGGCATTCTAGTCCGATGACAAATTGGGCCAGGGTATTCCAGTCTAATGACTAATTGGACCCATTGCATATTGGCATTCCAGTCTGATGATTGATTAGGTCGTGGCATTCCAGTCCAATGACTGATTGGGTTGGGGGTACTCCAGCCTGATGGCTATGGACCCAAGGGTATTCCAGTCTAGTGACAGATTGGAACCATTATGCATGATTGTATATGTTCTGTTGTGTAGGGTATTTTGGGGGAACTCACTAAGCTTTGGCTTATAGTTTGATTGATATAGTTTCAAGTACTCCAGAGGAAAGGGGCAAGGCGAAGGCTTGATCGTGCACATCATTCTGGATTTTTATGATATTATGATTTTGGGATACTCTAATTCATGTTAACGACTTTTCGAAACTATGTTTTGTAAACACTCATGGTTTTGGATCGGTTTCAAAAATGAAAAATTTTACCTTAATTTTTTCGATGTTACAAGTAGGAGTTTCAAATGAATGTAGTGCATGGAAATATGTCTATATTTTTAGATATATAGATAGATATAGCTTTTTCCATAATTGAATTCTCATTAGGTATGCGATATATATATATATATATATATATATATATATATATATATATATATATATATATATATATATATATATATATATATATATATATATATATATATATATATATGGAGGAATACAAGCAAAGAAAAAACACAAAAGTCTTGGGCCAACTATAGGCTAAATACTAAATATATAACCATGTATGTATGAATACAACATATACTAACATACCCCCATAGTCGTAACAAGAGATGTAGGATGAACGTTTAGACTGAATCAGAAGTCAATAAATCGGGTGAATTGAATGTCGTTCGTAAAAGATGGACGTAGTCATAAGATGTTAGAACATGTACAACTCAAATGTCACCAATAGAAACTTTGTCACGGAACAAATGTATATCAATTTTGATGTGCTTGGTGTGATAAATATAAACTAGATTCGTAGACATGTAGATTACTCCCACATTGTCACAGCAGATAATTATAGCTTTCGTTAGAGAGAAGTGAAGTTTGCGAAGAAGGTTGCATAACCATGACGTTTTAGCAATCGTGTTTTCTGCCCCTCTATATTTCTTTTCTACACTAAATAGGGAAATAATAGCTTGGCGTTTAGAAAACCAGGAGATAATGTTATTGCCAAGAAATATATAGTAAGCTGATGTGGATCTCCAAGTTGCAGAACACCCTTAATCTATATTAGAATATGCAATAGTATCTCGCGAAGAGGAGGCATGAAGCTAGATGTCATGATAAATCATCCTGTGAAGAAACCTAAGTATACATTTCAACGCATGTAAATGAGTCTTGCAATGGTCATGCATTTAAAGACATGTCTACTGAATCATGAAACCAATGTTTGGGCGAGTGAAAGTGAGATGGTGAAGAGCTTCGACAAGACTACGGTATAGAGTACGATTAGTAACATGAGTACTAAAGGAATCCAAATGGTTATGTGCGTTAGCTAGTGTATGATACGGATTGAACGACATCATGTGTGTGGTCAAGAGTATCCAAAATATATTTCCTCTGAGTAAGGAACATATCGGTGTTGGTGGGGTGAACAGAAATGCCTATAAAATAATTCAGTTTGCCAAGGTCGGTCATAGCAAATCCTTTAATAAGAAAAGATATGAGATGGTGTGGAAGAGCCTGTAAGGGTACAATAAGAAAAATATCATTGTTATATTGAATAAGGTACGTAATAGAGTAATTGTCTTTATATATGAAGACAATAAGAGTCGCATTGACTCTACATGAAACCAATCCGGGTAGCAAAGTGAGCAAGTCAATAATGCCACACTCGAGAGGCCTGTTTCGGGTCGTAGAGAGACTTCTATAGGAGACATACGTGATCAGAGTGAGTCGGATTGTGAAATCTAGGCGCTGATGCATGTAAAAAGCCTCTTAAAGTTAATCATGAAGAAACACATTATTCATATTGATCTAGTAAGTGGGCTAACGTTAAGAGATGTATAAGTTAAGCACATACGGGTTTAACTAATCAACTAAAAATTTCATCACGGTGAATGCCATGGCGTTGAATTTTACCATTAGCTGCTAAACAAACTATATACCTATTTAGCGAGCCATCAACATTGTGTTTCTTCTAAAACGACCAAATTTATCAAACAATGTTAATCGTCGATGGTCGTGGAACAATAATCCATGTTTTATTAGTCATAATGGCATTAGATTCATATTGCATCATAGTGAGCCAATTAGGATCATTTGGTGTATGTAAGTAAGACTGGGGAAAGGATAATTCAGTTTGGGCAAGGAGATTAAGGCGAGTAATGGGCTTAGAAATCCCATGTATGGCTCTGGTAGTAGTGGGGTGACATCGAGTAAGAGAGTGGTGAAGGTTAGAGGTAGCAAGATTTGTCAGAGTAAAAGATAAGATTATGGAAGGGGATGTTAGAGAAGTGATAGTGGCGGGGGTAGAGGACTGACAACTAGTATGGCAAATAGCGACAATGTTGGTGGGGTGGGTTCAGGTGAGTAAGATGGAGATTCACAACCTCTAAGCCACAGTAGATGAATCCAAGTGATCATCAAGAAAGTCATAAACTTAGAGGATCATTGGGAGTGAATGATTCATATGGGGAAATGATTTCGTCAAACAAAATGCGATGAGATATTATGATATTTTTAAAAGAGAGATTGAAGCATCGATAGACCTGATGATGTGATATGTAACCAAGAAAATGCATGTTGTAGTGCGAGGAGGAAGTTTGTGAGTTAAGTTAAGGTAGGGGTAAAAAAAAAGACCCGGAAACTTTAAGGTAGGTATATGTTGGGTGCTTACCAAAAAGTTTGAAGTGAGGTGTATTGTTTTGAGTTGAAGTAAAGGGAAAAATATGCAATAAGTGACACAAAATGGGAAGAGCTTCAGTCCAATATGTGGGAGGAATATAGGAACGGAATAATAGGGTGCATGTAGTATTGTTGATAGTTCTCAACAGTGTTCTAAAAGGCGCGCCATGGCATGAGGCGCGGCGTCGCCGTTACGAAAAGCTTCATAACGTTGTTGTTAGGCGTGGCGCATGGCAAGGCGTGATATGGCGTGCCATGGCGCGTTAAGGCGTGTTATAGCGCGTGTTTTTTCGTTCGAGACACGTTTTTTTGCTCTTTTTTATACCTTTTCTAATCGGACATACAAATATTGTGTTTTTTATTAACTTTCTGTTATTAGTTGTTGATATAACACTTCTAAAAACTAGGTATATTTGATATAAATTTATATTTATGCGGTAATATAATTATAAATTAATACAAAATAATCACCTTACATCACGCCTTGAAAAACGCCATGGCTCGCCATAACTCGTTAAGCTTGAGGCTTGGCCTTGCCGCCACGCCACGCCTCACGCCTTTTAGAACCTTGGTTCTCAACATGCATTTAAATTTACCATTTTATTGAGAAGTATATGGGCATGAAATTAAAACAAATGGAAATATCGTTAATGTCACAAAGATTGTGGAACAAATGGTTATTAAACTCCCCCACCCCATGGTGACATTAGAATGCCTTAATTTCATGATTGAATTGATTGTGAATATAAGCACATAAATGAAGAAATTTAGCATACATTAGGGACTTTTGTTTCAAAGGATACACCCAAACATAATGAGAAAAATGATCTAGATAAATAATGTAATACTAAAAGCCACTATTACTCATAACAAAATATGTCCAAACATAAGAATGTACTAAATCAAATAGAAAAGAAACACTAGAATCGGAAAGACTAAAAGGAATTCGAACATGTTTTCCCGCTTGACATGCGAGACATAAAGAGTTTGACTTAGATTTATTGCACTTGAAAGAATTACTAGAAATGAACTCTCTAAAGACATTGTCATTAAGGTTACCAAAGATTGATGCCAAAAGGATGAATCATGAACAGCAAAGTCCCTTCACGGAAAAACAGAGAAGAACTTGGGTATAGATCACCAGAGCTATCACAACAGAGAAGAACTTGATGTGTGCAAAATCCCTTCACGGAAAAACCAAAAGCTTCAAACTGAATAGAAAATTATCTTATCTCTAGAGAATTTTGTGAAAACAAATTTAGTTTTGGTGATTTTAGTAGTGATTAGGATCTTATGAACATGAAGGGTGTTGTAAGGATTAGTTATGCGAAGAGTGGAAGGTCCAGACTTAGTCACATTTATTGATGATCCATTACTAACTACATCAAAGGGAAAACTATATTTCGAGTGAGAGGAATTTAATATACCTTCATTTGAGTGAATGTGAAAGGTGGCATCCAAGTCCACGAACCATCCTACATTAGTCGGGTCATTCAAGATCATGGCATTAGAAAATTGAGGCAACTAAGTAGCTAGATCAGATAGAGTATTTGAATAGGTATAAGACCAGGTGTTGGCTTGTTTTTGTAGTCCAAAATGGGCTACCAAGTAGGCTTGAGAGTACAGGGGCAGCCAGGAGGTAAGATTCCACTACCGATGGGTTGGAGCTCCTTGCTGAGCTGAAGACGAAGTGATATGAGACCGTTTGAAAGAGATACAAATCCAGAAGGGACCAAATCCTAAGCATAACTATTAGGAGAGTCCCACAATGCAAAACCAGTGTGTTGCTAGTAGTTAGCCACTGGTCGGTCGTTCTGATGTTTCCAACTGCCATGACTAATACCGTGACAAGAATATCAATCCGGTTTTGACCGGGGCCAACACAACTGTTCGTGAGAAGGAGCATTAAAGAGGAGCAGTGAGCAACATGAGAAGGTTGGACCGAGTGTGAAACCTTCGTCTTTTTCTCCTCAACAAGGAGCACAGAGCGAGTATCGAAGTTTTATGTCAGAAAAAAGTGGCAATGTAATCAAACTTGGAGGATAGTCCATTTCCTGTATACATTACAACATTCTTTTCTAGGACTTTCACATCAAGATTTTCCAACAAGTCATCTAGTGTTTTGATACGAGTGAAGTGGTTCCTTATAGATGAGTATCCCATGGTGATGGTTCTTTGTTTGTTTTCGAGGTGGAAGGCTTTTGAATCTTTATTATCATATAATAGTTTCTCCAGATTTGTCCAAACCTCATGTGCGGAAGTGTTTTTCTTCAAGATCGTGTTGAGAAGATTTTGAGAAAGAGTCCCATCAATCCATGATTTTACTATATAATCAATATGAGATCATTTTTCATCAATAATATCTCTATCGGGATTTTTTTCATGCGAAGTCAAGTGGACAGAGACAACATAACCAACACAGTGAGCGGAAAATAGTTCCTTCCATGCATTATAGTTGTGTGATATGTCTTCGAGCGTATCAATATTTGTGGTGGTTTCGTATGAGTTAAGCCTGAGAATTACGGCAAAGAAAGAACTAATATTAGTCGTCGTCCGGGAAGGCATCCCAGAACGAGGCTCCGACGAGCTAGTCAGTAATTGGATGATAGAATTAGGGTTTAGATCAAGATAAATAAAGAGGTGATCCCTTCTTATACATGTTGTCGAAAGAGCATGTCCCCGACAATACCCTTTGTCTTCTTTCGACCATTAGCATGCAGAGGCGTCCTATTAGCGGATCGTGCACCACTAGCGGTTATCTACTATTTGTGCAAAATCACCGAAGAGCAGCTCTATGAGAGCTACACTTGTCGCTCAGGGGAGTGGTTGATAGTGTTTTGGCTTGTTATGGATCAGAGACTTTCGTCATGAGTTGGACCTTGGTGCTAGAGCGTCGGGGTCTAAGTGCCAGGTGGCGAGGGCGTGGACACGGACCTACCACTTACGTTGGGTAGCGACCGTTAACTAGGTCGTCCTTTAGATAATTGTCTCATTATCCTTTATGTATTCCTAGAAGGATATGTACACAAGGCCCCTAGGCTAGTAAACGTCAGCGTTAGCTTAGGGTAGCTGAGTTGCTCTTTCTTAGACCTAGATATGTGTTCAGCTGGGATGGTTCTGACATCCACTGATGTGAAGGAGCAATCTGCATAAATGGTTTCATCATTGTAACTATTCTATTTTCCCGCCTTGCATTTAAGACTTCCCCTATTAAGAACGCTTTCCTTTTCTTCGCTCTACTGCTCTTCAACTGTCTCTTCTTTTCTCTTTGCTTCCTTTCTTTTTCTTCTTACACTTGTTATCGGTAAACAATGCATCGCCGAACACCATAATCGAGCCTACCCCAATCGAGTTTGGGTCCCTACAGGCCCGATTTGGCTTTCTTCCTGAGCACAAGGTGCAATATCCTCGAGGGGGTGCATATTTCTTGTCTGCCGGAAGGGTAGGTCGGAGTCCCAGTCTCAATCTTCAAGGTGGGTCTCCGGATGCCGAAAACCAAAATTTTGAAAGAAATCATGCACCAGTATGGCTTCTCACTTGACGATCTCACTCCTACTGCTGTCAAAAAAAATAATTGGTTTCAAGATGGCATGTCAAGCTTTGGGCGTGCTCCCTTAATTCTAGGCTTTCAAGTAATTATTCACCTCCTCTACTCAGATCGGCGTGCATACATTCTATCAGCAGCGGGGCATCCATGTGTTCATCATAAACCAGAAGGCCCCCAAGAAGAACTGGTTGGACAAATGGTTATGGGTGAACCACAACTTGGCCAGTTTTGGCTATCCTCACGGAATAACTTTCACCATCCAAATGACTCAACTCTAGGGGGGGGGGGGCAGTGAGACTATAACGCAAGTGTTAAGGACCATTTCCTTAATAGGTAGGATTGGGAAGACTACACGTTGGCCGTCGTCGGTTATCGGTGCTACCTGGAGGGCACATGGGATGGTGCCTTAGTTATTCGTGGAGAAAGATGATGAGTGTGCATCTCCTTCCCCCACCCCCACCTTTTATAAGCCTTGATGAGGTGAAGTTGGGGCTCTGTAGATCCTTATATATGTGACTTATTTTTTGTTTCAGGTCGCAAGAAGATCATTCCTTTTGAGATACTCTTATGGGGCAGGTTCCAGGGCAATTGCCACCATAGGGAATTGCCCCTGGTGGAGATACTTCCTCCACGGGTTAGCGCTGATCGTGCCCTGGACCTTTCTAGACCTACCATTATTGTAGCACAAGGGTCTGGTCGACAGGATGACCAACAGTTAGTTGATGCACTTGTAGAGGGGGTTTCTCATAATGATCCTCCGTCTCCTGATTTAGAGGAAGAGATGTCGAAGGAGGCGGCGGCTGGGGGGATCCGCGCGACTATCAAGTGGTGGTTGGCCTGGTTCGAATCCTTTTTTTATGAATGTTCTCATACCATTACTATTAGCAGGCGTCTTTGTAAGATGCGAAACATGGACTTCCTGTTGCGGGAGTCGAACGTATCAGTGGACATTCCTGATGATGACGCTCTAAAACTATCGGAGGGAATGGATGAAGAAGTGACTGAACAACCTCGTGAACCTAAGAAGGAGATGAAGGATACTGCCATCCTTGGGGAAGGTGTCTCCGGGTGAGAGTCGGATGGTGGGTTTCAAATTTCTCTTCACTCTGCCTCGCCCTCAACGAAGGATAGTATTATTGCAGGTTCTTCTTTTGTGCCTCAGGGGGGCTGGCATCTATATTCCCGAGTGGGGGATCACTCAAGAATCCATTCTTACACAACATCATGTTGCGTATAATTTTGTCCGTCATCCATTCCCTCATGCTACCGTTGAAGCTTTGGAGCTACTCTCCAACTCTCATATGACCAACAGCCTTCGTTATATGACAGCTCGGGTTGCTCCTTACTTACTTACTTCAGCAGAGCTTGCCTCTGCTACAGCCGAGCGGGACGAGCTAAGGACAAAAGTGAGGGTGTTGGAGGATGAGAAGTGCAAATTTAAGGAGCGTTATGACCTCTTGGTTGGGGAGAAGGCATCCATGGAGGAGCAGGTGGAGAATTTGGATGGGTCGGTGGAGAGCTTTTCTCAATGGATTGAAGCCTTGGTGGAGGAGAAGAAGGTGTTAGAGAGTCGAGTGGAGGAGTACAGCGGGGAATTAGAGTCGAGGGTGCTAAGTAAGAAGGCCGTGGAGGATGATATAATGTGGCTGGTTCAGAAGGGTGTTGTCCGGGTAGTGGAGAAGGTAGTCGAGAGCGTTGAGATCTCGCTTGGGTTTAGGCGTATGAAAGCGACATGTATGGATGTTGGCATAGAGGGAGGTAAGAAGATGGTCAGGGAGCAGGTGGCTACTGGGAAGTTTGATCCTGGGGAGTCGAGCACTGTCGTGGAGTTGACTTAACCCATGCACGCCTCTGTGAAGGATTTTATGGAGACAGACTTCGCTTTCTATCTCCGCTTGGGTGATCTTGGCCTGGTAGGCCTCTGCTAATTATGCAATGATCCTGATGTCGAGGATGTTCCTCCAAAACATGATCACTTCAAACTGCTTGGTAAGTGACCCTCCCTTCCTCTTAGGTTGTTTGTGTGAGATAATGTTTCAATTTTTTATGTTCCAGAGATGATGTCTCAAAGATAATATTTTGAATTGTTGTTTGGCCCTTCATGGCCATCTTAACATTGAGAGTTTTCCGTCAGAACATTTTTTTCCTTTTGATAATGCGGTTATTTTTGTTTCTGCAATGCGTTTGCATTTAATCCCAGGTGGGTTATGTTGGCCATTGGTGATCATGTGCCCTTATTTTTCTTGTTGAGGAAATTCTTCCCCCAGGATTATGTTGGCCTTAGGGGGTCGACTTGATACAATTTTATCTTTTTGCTCGGTCGACGGGTGTTTGGGCTAGCGATTTAGCCATGTTACTAGATTTGCCCAACTAATAACTCCAGGCCTCGTGTTTGCTTAGGGTCCTTTGGGTTTATCCCGGGAGCTCTCGCTAGGAGCTCGGAATTGCCCCCCTTTTTGGGTCATTGACCATTGTTTCTAGATTGTGTATTTTGTCTAGTTTGCTTTGTTATGGTGTCCGTTTTAACTAAGGTTTATTGATTACCCATTTGGGACTTCGTAATATATTTGCGGCCTTACAGAGTTTCACTCCAACCCTAATCGTCTAATTTAAGTTAAGATCGTCACCTTGAGGCATTTAGGACTTAGGTATTATTTGATGGGTTTTAAGCAAACGAACATTCCTATGTGCACATGCAAAACCCTAAAGCTTTGGATCTAGGTTTCTCTATTGTACATGCAAATTTATCCAAAGCTTGTAAATCCTAATCTAGCATAATAGAAAATAGAAATCTATAACTAAAACAAGTTTAGATGATTATCGTTTGATAGTAGCAAGAATCTTCAATCTTCAAGAGCTTAATATCACAATTGCAATACCTCTAATGACTCACAAACACCAAGGCAAGAAGATGATTAAGAAGAGAGGGAATGGAGGCACAATTTCGGCTCTTAGAACTTTAGGGTTTCTTCTGGTCAACAAAATATGAAGCCCTAGGGGTCCTTAAATAGTTGAGCTGCTAGGGTTTCAGTCAAAACCATAATTGGATAGCTTAGGCCCTAAGCAGCTCCAAGAACCTTCGGGAATAGGGCCCTTGGACGATTTCAAGGTGGGCTTCCACCCTAATTTCTTCCACTCCCTAAATCCACAAGATCCACAGCCCAAATTCAATTATCTTATAACTGGCAGTTCCAGTCCCCTTTATTTAATTAATCTCTTTCAGCCACAAAATTAATTCTTGACCAATATCAATTAAAAAATATGATTTCTCTTTTAATATATTATTCATATAATATATTAATAAACCATAATATCCTCTCTCTCTCCATGCAACAACCGGGTCAAGTACATACAAAATATAGTTATGGACTTAGACACTAATCCAACAATCTTCCACTTGTATAAGTCTAATAAATATAAATGCAAGTATGACTTCAAGATCCGATTAGCAATCGTAGGTCTAAAAAACCGTTGTAGAACTCTGATGTCATCAGTAACTTGTCCTTTAGATAAGGGATCGTATAGTCCTCCGTTGAAGATATCATGCCGGCAATTACATGGAACATAGTCATACTTATTGTCCTGCAGTTTGTTTCTCAATCTCTAATATGTCTGACATAGAACTTAATTGAACACATCAATTCAGTCCTGACTGGGCCCAACACATAAGTCAAACCAAGTCATCGAGGGCCCATATATCGCTTTTACCCTCTTAGGATAAAAGAAAAAAGATAAACTTTGACTTATATGCATTTAGCATTCACTCATCAAATTATGCACAACAATATGTTTTATAACATCAAGTTACTGATGCGTTTATGCATTATCAATGCATAACCAACTTGCAAACAATAAACCATATATCTAGGTTTAAAGACTAAATGATATTATTGTCGTGCAATCACTCATGATAAATTCCATGAAGTGATGCCAGCAAGCGTGGGTTTAATCCAACGCTCAAATCTTATTTCATAAGCACTCATGAACGTTGCAGCAAACTTTTGCTATGTTTAATAAACTTTAGATAGTCGAAAAACCAATTCATGACAGTCTTCTTTCATCCCAACTTCTAAAGTATGAGCGACTGTTCACCGTTCGAATAATCTTATTATTCAGGAAGTCAAAACATGCAAAGTGAAACAATAGGTAAATAAGTAACACAAGACAGTAACTTTACTCATAAATAATACACCTTTATTTAATCATCAAATGTTATTTACAATTTGTTTATTACACGTTTCGAAACTATCTAATATAAACTAATATCGTCCTTCAACCCAATGCTCCTAGCGTTCTGCAAGTGCTTAACCCTACTCAGTCCCTTCGTAAGGGGATTTTTTTGGGTTATCCTCTGACGATACCCTCTTCACTACAAGGAGTCCCTATTCCGCCCGATGTCTAATAAAGTGATATTTCCTGTCGATATGTCGGGATCTGCCATGGTCCTTCAGTTCCTTGGTCAAGGCAACCGCTCCTTCATTATCACAGAAAATCTCCATAGGATCCTTTATGGCTGGCACAACTCCAATGTCTCCGATGAAGTTCTTCAACCATATCGCCTCCTTTGACGCTTTGCTCGCCGCTATATACTCTGATTCGCACGTTGAATCAGCTACGGTCTATTTCTTGGAAATTTTCCAAATCGCTGATCCTCCATTCAGGGTAAAGACCCAGCCCGACTAATAACGATAGTTTTCCCGGTCGGTCTGAATATAGGCATCACTATACCATCGCACCCTTAAGTCATCACTCCCACAAAGGACTAGAAACCATTCATTGGTCCTCCGAAGGTACTTAAGAATATTGTTGAATGCGGTCCAATGTGCTCTTCCAGGGTTCCATTGGTATCTGCTGACCATGCTCAAAGCGAAGGCCACCTGGGCGAGTGCAATTCATAGCATACATGATCGAGCCAACTACGAAAGCATAGGGTACTCGGCTCATCTCTGCTATCTCGACTTCGATACTCGGACTTTGAGTCTTACTCTACTTGGCGTTGCTTTGCATCGGTAACTCCTATTTCTTTGAATTTTCCATACTAAAACGCTTTAGTACCTTGTCCAAGTAAGTATTTTGACTAAGTCCTATTAGTCTTTTACTCCTGTGTCTCACTATCCTTATTCCCAGAATATAGGCAGCCTCTCTAAGGTCCTTCATAGCGAAACACTTCCCAAGCCAGGACTTAACTTCCTGCAGGGTCGGGATGTTGTTTCCTATGAGTAGTATGTCATCGGCATACAATATGAGGAAGCTAACTATACTCCCATTGGCTTTGAAATATACACATGAATCATCCTCGCTTCGCAGAAAACCAAACTCTTTGACTATTTCACCGAAACAAAGATTCCATCTGCGAGATGCTTGTTTCAATCCATAAATGCATTTCTCAAGCTTACACACTCTATTAGGATGCTTCAACTCGACAAAACCCTCTGGCTGACTCATGTAAACATCCTCAGCCAACTTCCCATTAAGGAAAGTGGTTTTGACATCCATCTGCCACATTTCATAGACATGAAATGTAGCAATGCCCCACATCACCCTAATAGACATTATCTTCGCAACTGGTGAGAAGGTCTCATCATAGTCAACTCTGGGAGTTTGAGTAAAGCCCTTCGCAACCAATCGCTCCTTATAAGTGTGTACCTTCCCATCCATTTCGGTCTTCTTCTTGAAGATCCACTTGCACCCGACCGTCTTACGACCCGGCACATTGTTAAACAAATTCCAAACTTGGTTGTCATACATGGACTGAATTTCGCTGTCCATAGCCTCTTTCCATTTCATAGACTCCGGGCCTTCCATGGCATCCTTGTAGTTGTTAGGTTCATCCAAATTTATTAGTGTACTGTCACTAATAAACATATCACCCTCACTTGTTATATGAAAACCATACAACACAAGTGAAACGCTAACTCTTTTGGAACGTCTAAGAGGTAATGACTTGTCAATCGGTTCAATAGGAGTTTCCTCCTCAGGTTGAGCACCAGTGTTAGAGGTTCCTTCATCGTTCGATTCTTGAAGCTCTTCAAGATCGATTTGCCTCCAACTGTCCCATTGGCTTATGAGTTCTTGCTCTCGGAAAACTCCTTTCCTTGCAAAAAAGTCAACACTATCACTCGGTCTATAGAAGAGATATCCAAAGGACTTCTATGGATTGCCGATGAAAATACACCGCTCACTACGAGGTTCGAGCTTGTGTGAGTCTCTCGTCTTACGAAAGCCCCGCAACCCCAAACCTTGATATGTGCCAATGACGGAGCTTTCACTATCCACATCTCGTGAGGTGTTTTGGCAACCTTCTTTGTAGGGACTAGGTTAAGGATATGGGTGGCGGTCTCTAAAGCATACCCCCAAAATGAGATAGGTAGCGAAGCACGACTCATCATGGAACGAACCATGTTGATCAAGGTTTGATTATGCCTCTCAGCTACGCCATTCAACTGCATTGTCCTAGGTGGCGTCAATTGCGAAATGATTATGCATTCCTTGAGGTAGTCGTGGAATTCAAGACTAAGGTACTCTCAACCTCGATCGGATCAAAGCATTTTGATTTTCCTGTCCAGCTGATTCTCCACTTCCTGCTTAAAATCTTTGAACTTTTCAAAGGTTTTTAACTTGTTCTTGATTAAGTAGATATACCCATATCTTTTATAATCATCAGTGAAAGTCACATAGAAGAGGCTTGCATCCCTTATGGTGGATCTAAGGGGCCCACACACATCAGTGTGTATGAGATCCAATAGACCCTCACCCTTTCACAAGTACTAGTGAAGGGTGACTTGGTCATCTTTCCAAGTAAACAAGACTCGCACACGTCATCGTCCCTAAGGTCGAATGACTCCAACACTCCATCCTTTTGGAGTTGGGCTATGCGTTTCTTGTTGGCATGTCCAAGACAACAATGCCACAAGCATGCTTTGTGAAAACTATTGGAAGAGTCAATATGCAACACATCATTTCCTATGTTGTCTACAACCATCACAATTTCATATTTTCCATTACAAGACCATGCTTTAAAATAGAAAACACCATTAAGAAAAGCATTAATAGACCCTTTTTCATTATCAAGCAAAAATCTAAATCCTTGTCTATATAAACCATTAAAAGAAATGATGTTTCGTGCCATTTCTGGCGAATAGCAATAATTATTCAACTCTAGTCCTAACCTACTACTTATAACTAAAGATTAAACTCCAATCTTGGTGACAGGAAATGATCTTCTGTTCCCCATGATCAAGTTTATCTTTTCATGCTCCACATCCCTATTTCTTCTTAGGTCCTGCAAATCAGAACAAATGTGAAAACCACATCCTATATATAGAACCTAAGAAATAACATGCGATGAGTTATTAGATTGAATAGTATAAATACTTGCGAAGGAAGTATTGATCTTCCCGTCCTTGATATCTTGTAGATATTTCGGGCAACTTCGTTTCCAATGCCCCTTCTCATGACATTAGTAGCACTCTACATCCTTTGGGTTGGAGGTGGGTGCAGCAGGACTAGCCTTGCTTCCACTAGAAGAGGTGCCATCATGGGACTTTCTCTTATGGTGGCTCTTTGAAGGAGCCTTCCTCTTCTTACCCTTCCCCTACCCAATAGCCAATATGGGGGCAGCAGTAGTGGGAGTTGATTCAACGGATTTATCCTTGAGGTTGCTCTCAGCAGTCCTCAACAAGCCTTGAAGCTTGCTCAAGATGACCTCCTCTTTGTTCATGTGGCAGGTCATGCGAAACTGGTTGAAACACGGTGGCAATGAGTGAAGAATGATATCAATCACCAGCTCTTCATCGAATTTAACATTTGAATTCAGCAGGTGGTCGAGATATCTTTGCATCTTCTGCAGGTGAGCAGTGACAGACTCTCCGTCCCTCATCTTGGTCATGATCATCGAAGTAATGATCTCATACCTCTTCTGCCTGGCACTTTGGTGGTACTTATCTAGTAAATCCTAGTGCATCTCATATCGATAGTAGTCCTCATAGGACTTTTGGAGTTCTGCAGTCATAATCGCTAGCATGATGCAATGGACTTTCGTAGCATCTCGCTCGTGGGCCTCAAAGGCAGCGATCTCCTCGAGAGTAGCAGTGTTGACATTCACCTCCTTCAGCTCCTTGTCGAGGACATACTCCTTGTCCTCGTAGCAGGTAACCATTTGAATATTGAGGATCCAATCATTGAAATTGGTCCCATTGAAAATCACCCTCCCACACAAATTCATGAGTGAGAACGAGTCGGAAGTGGTTGGCCCTAAAGCGTTGTTGTTGTTCGAGTTAGACATTTGAAAAGGAACATAGACAAAGTTTGATTAGATAAGAATCCCCAATTAAACACCCAAATGAGGAGTTACGGTTAGGATCCAACAACATTATTTTCAATTTAAAGATGGATGTCGTAATCTAAACATAAAATAATTTGAAGGTAAGTGAATGGCGATTCACTAATTTCCACCATGAAAAACAAAAGGAAATTAAGTTTTAAATTTATTGAAAACTCCTTGATCTTTTGAGATTCATTGAAATTTTCAATGGCATGTTTAAATCTCGATATGCCCTTCAAGTTTGTGACTGGGATACCGAGGATCACAAACAAGGTGTGAATAACCATGCAAATGTACATGGTGCCCCCAATGTTACAGTCAGCTAATCAATGTGTTGGTTAGCCACACACGCTCCATTGATCTATGAGAAACATTAAGTCACCCTTTGCCAACTTTTCTAGACCCATATTAGTGTCTCAGTTAACCATACACGCTCCACTAACGTCTTGGCAATGGTACAAAGTGTAGTTTCATGGAATAGTATCAGATTCACATTTTTCCTAAAGTAACTAAGATTGAGAATTTTATAAAAACATTTAGTTACTTTATTAATCATTATAGTTTTAATGATGAATTAGTTTCCCTATCCTACCCGTTCGGCTAACGACCCTCAAACAATCAAGGAAGTGGTGGGTTAAGGATATGGGAGGCAGTCTCTAAGGCATACCCCCCTTATAGATCGGCTTCATGAATGAGGCCTACTAATGGTAAGACTAGAATTTATCATATACGTATATAATTATTATTCTTATACTATTATAATAGTATGGGGATGAATTTAAAACTTGTAAAATTCTAGGGTTTGGAATTTTATTATTTCAAAATTAAACTATTAATAAAAAAATAAATTCTAAAACTTAAGGGCAAGTTTTGAAACATTTCAAAACTATCTAGATCAAAATTCAAATAATATAATTAAACAATTAATTGGTGATTATCTAATTTTGACCTAATCCAATTTCATGCAAGATAATTGATCAAATAATTCAAATCATTAAGGTTTATCAAATAAGGAAATAATTATCTAATTAAATGATAAATATCTTTTATTTTGACCAAGATAATAACATGGAATCAATAAAAATCGGATTTTTATTAATTAAAAACATTTTTGGTAATTATCCCAAGTCAAAATAACCAAAATCATGAAAATCCATCTGTCTGACAGGCCGACTCGTCGAGTCCCCATTTGGACTCGTTGAGTTCATCTGACTCGTCGAGGTCATCTGGGACTTATCGAGTCTATCAGTCAAAAGGCAAAAAAAAATTGATTTCAAGCAATGAATAACTGCACAATATATCAAATACAATAGAAACCAAGCAAGTCTCTGATACCACTGATGGGTTTTAAGCAAAAGAACATTCCTATGTGCACATGCAAAACCCTACAGCTTTGGATCTAGGTTTCTCTATTGTACATGCAAATTTATCCAAAGCTTGTAAACCCTAATCTAGCATACTATAAAATCGAATCTATAACTAAAACAAGTTTAGATGATTACCTTTTGATAGTAGCAAGAATCTTCAATTTTCAAGAGCTTAGTATCACAATTGTAATACCTCTAATGGCTTGCAAACACCAATACAAGAAGATGATTAAGAAGAGAGGGAATGGAGACACAATTTCGGCTCTTAGAACTTTAGGGTTTCTTCTGGTAGCCGAAATATGAAGCCCTATGGGTCCTTAAATAGCTGAGCTGCTAAGGTTTCAGTCAAAACCCTAATTGGATAACTTAGGCCCTAAGCAGCTCCAAGAACCTTTGGGAATAGGGCCCTTGGATGATTTCAAGGTAGGCTTCCACCCTAATTTCCTCTACTCCCTAAATCCACAAGATCCACATCCCAAATTCAATTATCTTATAATTGGCAATTCCAGTCCCCTTTATTTTATTAATCTCTTTCAGCCACAAAATTAATTCTTAATTAATTCTTGACCAATATCAATCAAACAATATGATTTCTCTTTTAATATATTATTCATATAATATATTAATAAACCATAATATCTGCTCTCTCTCTCTCTCTCTCTCTCCATAAATCATCATGTCTAGTTGCTTTAGTGAACACAACCCAAAAGGACCATGCAACAACCGAGTCAAGTACATACCAAATATAGTTATGGGCTTAGACACTAATCCAACATTATTTGTTTCAAGGGAAATGGTATGAACCTTTGAAGCCTTTATTCATGTCACGGTCAAGATTCGTGGCATTTTGGGTTGGACTGACATGTTTAGGGAAAGGTTATGAACCTTTGACACATATGGTCGCATTCTCATAACTATTTCAATCAAATGATAAGGAGGGTATGTCCTTGTTACCATATAGTAAATGTGTACAACCTCCTATGTAAATGTAATCAAGCTTGAATATTAAAAAACATTCAATTTTTTTATAGTCAACTTCCTTCACTTCGTTGATAATGTTTTAGAAACAACTAGATAGTTTTATGAGTAAAGAAAGAGAGGTGACTACATCATAGCATAAACTAAGGCCTAGCTCTTAGTCTGACTTGTTGGGTATGATTATCCATTCGAAGTTTGATCACATTACCCTTGCCTCGGATGTGCCTTATTTGGACCTTCCTCCTTTCTCTAGGTGTGGTAGTGCGAACTGCACGCACTCCTGGTCCAAGGGATGACTCCTTCATGTCGAATTCTTGGGACGCCTACTCCACCTCGGTGCGCTTTTACGACATTGCTCGTATGTTCCCTAGTGGCGTTCATCCTGCTCTATGATAGTTCATCGCTAGACCCATTTTTTTCTAATGATGAGTCTTCTGCTTCGGAGATTTCCACTCTCATACACAAAGTGTGGTATTTTTTGGCGTTTCCTTATGGGCGGCCTCCTTGAGTCTAATGGTCTCGTGTTTCTCGTTGATTATGTTCATGTTTGGACGTTGCTTCTCTTTTTTTGTGGTTGCACCAAATTTTGGCACTCGCAACGACCTGTTTGCAATCCGAAGTGGTGATATTTCTTTTGCACCTTATGTCAGATTGAAGGGTATTCCTTCAACGTCGGGCCTTAGGGCCTGGCGATGGAGCTGAGACATTGTTGGTGCTTCTCCGACCCAGGCTTTTTTTATCCTGACGGATGCTTACCTTTTTCCTACATAATGAAACAGAAAGGAGTAACCAGAGAGAACATGGATCCTTCTGAGGTGACGGGAGTGGCCCCATGGTGTGGATACCCTATTGACCGAGTGACCAATCATTGTTATTCAAAGTCATGGCGTGTTGGCTTTGATAAGGAATGAACACCTAGTATTTTGGGCGTTACTCAGTACCGATTTCTGGGAGTTTGATCTTGTCTTTTTGTGCAATGGACTAACGTGCTCCCAGGAGAGACATCCTTCCAGCAAAGGCTTGCAGGCCTCTTCATGCTCTAGTTTAGATTGCTTGATTATTTTCTAAGGGCAAGTATCTTTCTTTTCCTGGATTCACCTTCTCTATTACGAGTCGTGCAATTTTGGCACTGACCCTCTTTTCATTTAGGGGATCTCTTGGAAATGAATCGCACAAGGAGTGATCTATGGAACGTCTGAGTCGATTGGAGATTTACATGGCATTGATGATCTATTTTGTGTCGATGTCTCTTCCCTAGAGGGCTTCATTCGGTACCTTCTTGGTTTGGTGGTTGAAGGATGCTAAATGCAACCTATTCGGAGTGTTGGAATCTGTGACTTTCCCTTGGGGAGTCTGCTTGACCTTGTATCCCTGCTAGATCGTGTCAAATTTTCCTCTGTATTTTGGGATCTTTGTCCCTTCTGATATCTAGCCTTGTAGGTGACATCAACCCTTTCGGTGGTAGATAGAGACTCGCCGAGGGTTGGAGAGGGTTCTACTCCGGATTCATGTGCCTAGTAGATGCCTGTTCCAAGTCCTTCTTTGTCTGTTATATCATTTTTCTATGAGGGGATTTTGAATCTTGCTCTGTTTCGACGTGATTTCTACTTGGTCATCCGAAGATTGGCCCTTCCCCTCCTTTAGAATGAACTCGCATGGACTTGAGGTCATCTGCCTTCTCGTGGTATCGTGGGGTAGAACTTTCTCACTTAGGTCAAAGTAATCGATGCGCTTTTGATGTGGCTTGCCATGTTTTCTTGTTGCTATTCGGCTTGTAAACTAGTTAGGGGAGATTGGTTCCCTAGGGGTGCTTGCACCTACTGGCCTTACGACTTTAGGTTTTGTTGTCTTCCTCTTCTCGCCTACTTTCCCCCTTTTGTTTGTCGATTGAGGTTCACACTAGACCTAGGGTAGTGACGACCTGATAGTAACGATGTGTACGCGGGCTAATGGAAATGATAGCAGCTGATCCAGTGCTTGTGCTAAACTTCATGATGTCGTGGATCGTGGATGGTATGGCTCGTTGTTGGAAAAGTGTCAGCCGCCCGAGCAAGATGTCGTGCTCTGCCAAGGAGTGTACTACTGAAAACATTATTGCACATCTGACCCTATCTCTCCAGTCAACACTAGTTATAGTAAGAGGGAGATGTATCGTTCCTAGCGGCCGTAAGTTGTTCCCTGTAAACCTTGTGAGGAGACCGACGGTCGAAGGCGTTAAGCTTTCCTTCCAGGAGGCCATCAATTGTTGGAAATAGTGCTTGTAAAGGATGTTGGTACCATTGCTATTGTCTATGTAGAAACAGTTGATTTGTGATACTCACAGTATTTCCCTTTCTCTTTGTCTACCTTTGGAGGTGTTTTCTCAGCATCATGCACCTCAGCTCGGTGGCTCCGGGGCTCATCTTTACGAAATGGATGAAATCTGCAAGATGGGTGTCTCGAGTTCTGGTTATGCTTGTCATGGCTTCTTTCATGGTTTTCTTGGTGGTTAGGGCTTACGTGGGAGTTTGCTTCTTCTTGCTTGATGTACGCGTTCGCGACGACCTTTTGGTTAGCTTCCTTCCTTTCGCCACCCTCGATTTGTTGGAGGTATTTCTCGACTCTGTATTTGAGCTCGTTTCTAGACTAAGCTACCGTCCCCTGCATCTGCTTTTACAAATGGTCGGGGAGTAGACCTTGGGCAAAGGAACCAGTTACAACGAACTCTTCATGGCTCGAGATGATGAGCGTTTCCAGCATGAATCTAGCGTAACATGCCCATGTCGAATCTCCTTCTTTTTTGCTTACATGCCATTATAGAGTTTGCATGTAACGCCCGCAGATTCGGGCTAGTCAATTTAGAGACAATAAGAGTCAAAAATGACTTTTTGATAGAAGACTATATAGAATAAATAATCCTAACTAAGTTATAATATATGTCACAAGGGTTACGTACATATAAAGAACATTGAAATCCGAGTTATAACGAAGAAGTTATGACATGTCGAAGTTCTACAACAAAACTGGCACGGCTCCACGTAACGTAAAAAGTGAATTTTTAATAAACTACTTTTTAGCTTTAGCGATCTTAACAAAATTCGTAGTATATGTTAAACCAAGAACGTGCATAAAATAACGTCCAAATATGACTTCGTATGATGAAGTTATGAATTTTCTAAGATTTAACATAGCAATGCATAGCCCAGAAATCGAATTTTAGATTGATCAATTTTTAGCCAAAACAACCTAAATGAGAATTGAAGATCTCATTAATAGGAGCTCAACGATATAAAGACAATCAAAAATAGACGTCGGATGAAAAAGTAATGAATTTTTAATGGATTTTAACTCTCTAAGTCTGTTAAAATATAACTTTAAAAACAAAGTCAAAATTAGCCGATGGAGTCTAAACGAAATTTGTAGATCTCGCCGATACCTACGCGTGGATATAAATGTTGGAATAGTGTCTAAGGCTGCAACTATATTAGGCAAGTATTTGACCCGATTGTGCATGGTCCTTTTGGGTTGCCTTCACCATAGCAATTTGATAGGATGATTTATTAAGAGAGAATAAATATTATTAATATATTATGAGAATAATATAAAGAATAATAATATTGTTATTTGATTAATATAAGTCATAAATTAATTGGTATTAATTTGGTGACTTAAAGAGATTAATTAAATAAGAGGGTATAAACTGTCAATTGTTTGATAGTTAAACTTTAGACTGTAAATCCTTATTGGATAGAGGATGGACGAATTCTAGAAGCTAGGGATAGCTTAAAATCGTCCAAGGTTATCTAAGGAATGGATTTGGATTGCTTTAAGGAAAGATTATCCAACTAGGGTTTAAGTTGTAACCCTTAAGGAGTCTACAAGTATAAATAAACCCTATGGGAAAGGGAAATCGGCATCTCATCTCAAGTAGAGAATCCCTGGCCGAATTTCCTCCCCTCTCCTCTCTCTCAAATCATCCTCCTTGCTATTTGGTGTTTGTAAGCCATTAGAGGAGTGACAATTGTGACTCTAGACTCCAAGACAACAAGATCAAACAAGAGATTCAAAGGTATGCTTCTAGATCTGATTTTGTATTGTTTTATACCTAATTAGTCATTATAAGTCTTGGATTCAAAGCATGTTTAATTAGAAAGCCTAGATCCAAGCATTACGGTTTTGCATGCGCACATAGGAAAGTTCTTATGGCTAAAACCCATCAATAAAGAACGTCAAAAATGGAGTGACACGTAGCATGATTTGAGCCACTGCTTCCTTACCACGACTTGGCACCAAATGATGACACCTGGCCATGAACGCTCAACGTTCAGCATGAGAACGCCCTACGTTTGAACCAGACTCAGCCTATAAATAGAGGCGCAAATCACCCCAAAAACTCACACCTTTCCCATTCTTTCTCTTTCAAACTTCTCTCTAAACCCCTCCCAATCCCTAGCACTTCTCAAGTGCTAAGAGGCGAGTCCGGGAGCGCCAGAAGGCTCCGAGAAGAAGAGCTTTTAGCTCGGAAGTTCTGCCCCCGCAGAGCCGAGTTCCTAGCTAAACCTCCTAGTAAGTGAGTTATGTTTACCCTACTTTAAGTATAACTTATGTTTAAGTTTAATATCGGTATCATGAACTGATAAAAAATAAATATATTATAAAATATAATATACAAAGTGTTATTATAATATCTTTTAACTACTCGCGGTATAGGAAATCTGGTTTGAAGGGCCGTATAGGGTTGTTGGATTTCAGAAGTGTTATAATGCCAAAATGGTCATGTCCTCCGGTGTTTCATGTCTGATACTTGTCTGTACATAGCGGTCAAAAAATATTGTTTAACACTTATAAAACAATAATTCTCGTAAATAGTCGCAATAAATATTAGACTAAAATCTAGCGGTATTGATACTAGGTTTCGCCGAAGGAAAATAGAATTGTTAGAAGCAAAGCACTGTCCAAGTTTTGAATCAACGCTTTAACAATTGACTACATAGTTACTTTAATCTTACACATAGATATGAAGTATTTAATATAAATTACGTGTTATGTGTGTATATTTTCTGTGTTCTTGATAACTATGCTTGATCAACAAAATATACATGTTTTATTCGATTTAAATAGTATACATATTTTATACCCATAATTATGATGGGTAAAGATGGGTAGATGAAATATGAGATGAGAGATGAACGATGAGATGAATGATGGGAGATGAAAGATGATACAGATGATGAGAGGTGAAAGATGATGAGAAGCCTTGACCCAAGCGATGGCCCAATCATCTAGCAGAGTATAGATGACAACCACAAACAATTCTAGACACTCCAGTGGAATGTTAGTAGGCTCGCAACCTGTAGGTGTTGTGAATGATGTGTTCACCAGATGTACTCTAAAAACCATGGCAGTTATGGAATTAGCGCCTCACAAACGAACAATGACAGCTGCGGACTTAGTGCCTTACAAATAAACATTGGCAGCTATGGATTTACTTCCTAACAGATAACATTGGCAGCTATGGACTTAGTGCCTTACAAATAAACATTGGCAGCTATGGACTTAGTGCCTAACAGATAACATTGGCAACTATGGACTTAGTGCCTTACAAATAAACATTGACAACTATGGACTTAATGCCTAACCGATAACATCGGCAGCTATAGACAAAGTGCCTGTTATATAAACCCTGGTAGTAATGGACTTCGTGCCTATTCCTTAGGACAATCCTTAGGAATAAATATTTAGGAATAGATGATTCTTAGGGAAGATACTTAAGAATAAAGAAGATAATGGGTATGGGTAATTGGGTCAATTGTTTAATGATGAAACATAATAACTTTATTATTATGGGTTGAAAACCCTATGCACTCACCAGGTTTTCCAACTTGACCCACTTAGATTATTTGTATCACATGTGTCGATATAAAGCCACATTACACTGAGAGGGTAAAGGAGATGTAGATCACTAGTGTAAATGAATGTAAGGTTAGTTTATGCTTATGTTTTTGTATTGACAATGACATCCCAAAGTTTTGAAATACATTTCTTCGGAAATGCTTTGATAATATATTTATCATATTTTTCTATGAACAAATTCTGCAATACTATTCTTTAAAAAAGGATCCTATGATTTACAAATAAGAATAAATAAAATTTTTAAAATGACTGTGAATTTGGGAATGTCATATTACATCTCCTTTCCCCTTCCTCAGTTGCATGAAATTGTTGACGAAAAGGTATTGTTAGTGTTGTAAAACTCGACGAGTTAGCGGATTACTCCCTACTCGGCCTCTTACCGGTGCGAGTTATAGAATCCGAGTACTCCCCGATTAGCCTCTTACTAAAGCGAGCAATGTTGTAAAACTCGACCAACTCAGTGATATATATATATATATATATATATATATATATATATATATATATATATATATAATTGACTTAATGAGTTATTATTTAACACACACATGTGATTATTACTTTATATATATATATATATATATATATATATATATATATATATATATATATCTATATATCTTAGTTTTCCATTAATTATTCACGAAGTGAGTGTATTTTACAGCTTTTGTGTATTCTTATGTATCTAATTTTGTTATATATTTCGATCAATATATAGTTTTAACTTGTGATTTTGACATATATAATTTCCCTAAAACTATTTCTGCATGAATTAACAAATCTGAGTACTCGCTACTCGGTAATCAGCCAAACAGGTACCGAGTAGCGAGTTCTATAACCATGGGTATCGTAACTGCTAGAAACTCGAGATGCTGCTCGGTCGCAATGCCTTGAACCATTTTCCGGTGTTTCCTAATAATGTAACAAGGAAATACGTTTAAATGAACTCCTTGTCCATCGTCAATGATGTCATCATCCATTCATAGGTGTCGGTGTGCTCGTTGGGGTCGTTTGGATTGTTGTACTTGGGGATGCTTGGTATCATCGCCGAGTGTGGGATCTCATACTGCAAGAGCTCTTGGAAAAAAGCAAAGTCGATGCTTCTCACCAGGTTCTCCATGCGAGAGTATGGAAAACCACTGTACATCATAAATTATTGAGCATAATACGGGTTCCCATACGCTTGGTTGTACATTTCAGCTTGCGAGATGTATGGTTGCTGCTGGGAGCTCAATTGGGTGCTTTGTTACAGTTATGAGCTTGCTTCCTGCTGCCGGAGTATGTTCGGAATTAACCCCTGAGGCTGTTAAGCATTGGTATTGAGTTGTTATGCCGATGAAAAACTAGGGTTGGATTCTTGCGACGACGGTGTTTGTGTGTTGGATCTGTGCGACTGTTAGAAATAGGGGTTGAACATCGGAGGTTGTTGAGAGAAAAGCGGAATGTGCGACATTCCTGCTAGTAGAGCGAACTGATAGCTTGACATTGGGTATTGTGTGGATGACAATATAGTCCTTGGGGACCAAGTGTTCGTCCCCGCCTGCTGCAGTAGCGATTGCAGCTGAGAAACCGCCGGTTGTGACTGTTGAGTCAACATTTGTGATTGTTGGGTCAGTGGTTGTGACTGTTGAGTAACCGTCGAATGAAGCGTTGCGGTTGTGGTTGTAACCGGCTGCTCTGTTATGACTGGCAACGATCGACATAAGGCGGTAATTGCTACCGTTGTTGTCATCGTTATTAGACAAGGCGGCTGTGTTGTTGGCGTATGGGTAGAGGCTTGTTCATCTGAGGTAGATGGTTTTCTGCCATCGAGCGTTGACATTGATCTGAGTGGGCTCGTTTCTCCCCCATCGGACACCATAGTTGCCTTTCCCATCATTGTCTCCGTCTAGATTCATTTTAAAGTTGTGTAACTCTGAGTACACGCACAGATGGCGCCAAATATTGTGATATGTTTTCGAGCATAACATTGTTTGTAGTGGTTTCGTCTGAGTTAAGCCTGAGAATCACAGCAAAGAAAGAATTGACGCAAGTAGTCGTCCGGGGGGGGGTCCCAAAACTAGGCTCCGATAGTCTAATCAATAATTGGATGAGAAATTAGGGTTAAGATAAAGAAAGAGGCGATCCCTTCTTCTGGAGAAGAAGGATCTCTTTTATGCTTGTCGTCAGGATGTGGAGGCATCCTATTAGTGGATTGTGCACCACTAGCGGTTATCTACAATTTGTGCAGAACCACTGAAGTGCAACCCTCTGAGTGCTACACTTGTCGCTCTGGGGAGTGGTTGGTACTGTTTTGGCTTGTTATGGACCAGAGCCTTTTTCGTCCTGAATTAGACCTTGGCGCTAGACCACCGGGGTCTAAGTGTGAGGCCTCGAGTGCGAGGGCCCAAACCTAACACTTATGATGGGTAGCAACCGTTAACTAGGTCGTCATTTAGATAACCGTCTCGTTATCTTAGACGTATTCCTAGAGGGATACATTAACAATAGTTGAAACGATCCATATCAAGGATAAAAGGGACATAAGCATATATATATATATATATATATATATATATATATATATATATATATATATATATATATATATGGGAAAAGTGAATATACCCTTAAGGGTATATAAGTTTAGGTACCCAAACTCACCATAATACGTCGTTTTGTTTGATATATTCATTATAATGTTCTTAAACTTCAATCCTTAACTTGATTTATTTTCAAGATTTTCAAATTTTCAATATTATCTTCCTCTTACATCATATTTTTTTACGAACACCTACTAAGTTATATATATTATAGTTGAAAATGAAAATTATGTAAGAGGAAGATAAATGCGAAATTTATAAAAATCTTTGAAGTAAATCAAGTTAGAAGTTGAATTATAAGAACATTAGACAATTACAATGTATATAAATGATACAAAACGACGTAGTATGGTGAGTGTGGGTACCTAAGCTTATATACCCTTAAGGGTATATTCACTTTTCCATATATATATATATATATATATATATATATATATATATATATATATATATATATATATATATATATATATATATATATATATATATATATATATATATATATATATACTAAGGACTTGTTGGTATTAACGGCCATTGATGAGGAAAAGAAGGAGAAAAAAGAATGAAGGTGGGAGATGGGTGTGACAATGTGATTTAGGGAGAGGATAAGAGAAGGTATGATAGCATATTATACAATATATATTTTCCGATAATTGAATTCTCGTAGGAATAGGAATGCCAAATATATATACATGAAGGAATGCAAGCAAATATAAAATACAAATGTCTTGGGCCAACTATGGGCTAAATACTAAATACATAACCATATATACCTGAATACACATACTAACATTCACCCGGCTTCACATACTTGGCTTACTATTTTGACATGTGCATGGTGATATTTATACAAAATAGTACAATATTATAGATAAGACAATCCATTTGAAGAAAGAAGAATACTATATCCTCCATACGTAATATATAGAATTTATTGTATTATTATGTTTCTTAGCAATGAGATGTTTCCCCCATGTTTTTTAACCACAAATTTTGTATTAAAAGTTTAAATATTTTGCGATTTTTTTCTTTTTTTAAGATTATTTTTAGAAGATTTTTAAACTGTTATTTCAAGTGGCCCATATAATAAATGTTAAATTAAACATTCCCACCTTAGGTAATGCAGTTAATAATATAATTTTTTTCGTGGTTCCAAATAACCGTAAATATAGAAGAATCCTAAAGCGAAACTATATTACATGCATATGAGGTTTTGAATCTAAGTTAGAGAAAATTATTACAGATCTCGAAGAACCGGAAATTGAAGCCATTAGTCCATTACCCATGGTTTTGGATCAGCGTAATCAATCGGGAAAACCATTATAGATATGAAATAAAATCAATATAAATTTGAGATGAAACCTCTATATATCTATTTCTTCGTCGAACGTTTAAATATGAATTTGAAGCAATATTTGGGTTTTGCTACGTGTTTGAACCATTTTTACGTTTTACTACTAGCTTAGATTGATTTTCTGCTAGAGTTTAAATTAATTTTAAGGTTATTTTGCTAAGTTAAATCAAAGTTTTAGATTACTTTTTTGGTGGTGGTAAATGGTGGAGATGGGTGGTTGTAGTTGTGAATGATGGTGATAGAAGATCGTATTTGTTGCTAGAGTTAGATTGGTGGCGATTTGATGTGGATACTGGTGGTGGGTATGGAGAGTGGTGGTATTCAAAGAAATGCGAGGTTTGATGGAAGACAAAAAAAAGTTTCAATATTCTGAATAATATGTATTGTGTAGTCTTTGTCAAAAATATCATTTTCAAAAATGCTTTCATGACTTGTATGTTTTTATGTGTTTCAAAGCATTATTCGAAAATTAAACAGTGTAAATTTCAATATCACATTGTTAGTAGCTTACATTAAAAAAGAACATTTTGTTAAATTTGGTAAAAGTTCGACAACAAGTATTTTTATCTTACTACACTCTAGACCTGCCAATTTGTGTATTCGTGTCATGAAAACGTGTCAGCCACGAATTTGACAAGATACGATTACACGATGAAAAATAAGTTTTATCTCAATTTTTAAGATGTATTCGTGTCGTGTCGTGTCTCTCACAAATTCATGTCTTCGTGTCTGAAATCGTCAGGTCTACTACACTCATTTTCAAATATTTAAAAAAAAATGGTTTAATAAATCTATATCTTTTAACCTGATCATTTATAGTTAATGAACTGGATTAATTATACATTTTGAATCCAATAAAATACAAATAAGGAATATTGCAAAGCCTGGGGGTGTTGGCTTAATTTGGAAGGCATCTCAACAAGACTGCATGTGGGACGGCCCCACCACATGGACCGCCACTTTACAAATTCTTTTGTACTTTTTAACACTGATTAGTAGATATCTAAATTAAATTAACTTTTTGTAGACCATCCGTTACCGGCAACGCTTATGGGTGTTATTCCGATATGGCTAACGTATAACGCAGTCATACATAAAGCACGAAACAACTCTAAAGTTAAAAACCTAAAAAAAAAAAAAAATAATAATAATAATAATAATAATAATAAGGGGTGTAATCACATGTTATGTTGTCCATTTTGAGATTGGGTATTATAACATTAAAACTGTGACTAAGAGGTTAAAGTGGACAATTTAAATGTGATAAAAAAATAATAGTAATATGTTATCCACACCTAATGGTTTTATGTTTTATTAAAAGTTTAATATTATAAACAACAAGTAAATCATATATTGTCTGTTTTTAATACGTTTTAAATTCAATAGTTCATTATTTTATTTTTGAAATATCATTACATTAAGGGTTAACGAATTAAGAAGGTAAAAAACTTTGGTCTTTGTTCATATTTAGGTAACTATATTTTGACGTTAACATTTGACCATTAAACTTGTTTGACCTATTCAAAATAGGGTAATATGACTGGTAATTACAGTAATATTACCCTATTATGAACAATGCATACAAGTTTATTGGTCATATGTGTACGAAAAAAAACATGATTACCTAAATATGGACAAAAACCAAAGTTTCTTACCTATTTTGGTAATATTGGACAAGAACCGTCTCAAGGACTGTGCCCTGGTATCAGGCTCCGACAGTCAATGAACAATTAGGTTAGGCTTGGTCTAACTCAATTCAATCCCGACTAGTTATGGGCTAAGTTGTGTTGCTAGGTCTTTAAAGCGCATACAACGTAGCCCCTTAAGCGTATACAACCTAACCCATAACTACCTGGACCTAAACTGGGTTAGTCCAAGACTTGACCATTTCCTCATACATAAAGACCGGCTAACCCAATTTCATGTCACATCAATGGATCTTATGACTACATGGAATTAACATAAAGAACCTAATATTACCAAAATAGATAAGAAACTTTGGTTTTTGTCTATATTTAGGTAACCATATTTTTTTCGTACACATTTGACCATTAAAATTATTTGACATGTTCATAATAGGGTAATGTTACCGCTAATTGTCAATCATATTACCTTATTGTGAACAAGTCAAACAAGTTCAATGGTCAAATATATACAAAAAAAACATGGTTTCCTTAATGTAAACAAAGACCAAAGTTCTTTACCTTTCTAGTTCATTAACCCTTACATTAATGTGTTGGATTTCAACTATTCTATGCATGTGTTATGTTCGTATCAGTTAAAATTTAAAAGATTGAGATAGTTTGATCCTAACTCGACCTATTTAATTTTCGTGTCTTATCGTATCAAACTATTTATTTACGTGTTGAGTTCGTATCAAGTTGGCGGGTTTAGGTTTATACATTGTAAATATGTCGTCTTGGGTCTGATTGAAACACTAAATATGTTGTATTAGAGTAGGTGTTAGAGAGGTGAGAAAAATGAAAAATATAATGGAGTAGTAGTTAGGGAGGCGGATGGGTGAAATTTATAACAAATTTATAGGAGGGAAGTCACATTTAAGGAAAGAAGTGGACGAGTAAGATTGTGGAGTATAAGATATTAATAAAAACGTGGAAACTAAAAGTAAGTATTGATTGTCGAAGCTAATTGTGTTGGATTAGGTGTCTAAGCCCATAACTATATTTGGTATGTGCTTGATTTGATTATGAGCATGGTCATTTTGGGTTGCCTTCACGCATGCAACTTGATAGGATGATAGGTGGAGAGAGAGTGTAGGATTTATCATATGAATAATAAATTGGTACTCGGAATGATTTTATTAATATATTATAAGATTAATATATGGAAATCATATTATTAATTAGTAATTAATCAGAAATTAATTTGATATTAATTTTAGGATTAAATGAACTGGTTAATAATGGAGGGACTGGTTTTGCAAATCATTGATAGTTGCAAAACTGGGCTAATGAACTCCATAGAGTGGAGTGGACGAAATCCTATAGGGAAGCCCTATAGATTTTGTCCAAGGGCTCTAAAGTGGAGGTCCATGGGCTGCTTAAGCCTTAAGCAGGAATTACGGTTTCCTCCAGAAACCCTAGCAGCCCACACAACTATATAAGAACCCTCAACTATGGGATTTTCGGCCTAAGCTTTATGAAACCCTAGAGTAGCCAATTTCACCTCTCTCCTAAGTCATTCTTTGCATTGGGCACTAGGCTTTCAAAGTCAAGATCAAGCAAGGATTATACGTGTTATTACTATATAACAAGCAAGGTAACTTCATAACCCTAATTTCATATGTGAATTTCAAAAATTGTATGCTAGTTCATAGGGTTATTGCTTTGGAGTTTTTATTTGCATGTTCAATAGAGAAAAACTTAGATCCAAAGCAATTAGGGTTGCATGATCACATAGGCTGTTGTAATGCTCAAAAACCCATCAGTGGTATCAGAGACTAGGATGTTTTTCAATTGAATTGATGCAAGAGTGGACTGCCAAAAGAACAAGAAATTGATTTTTCTATTGTCTGACAGATAAACTCGACGATTTCTATAGAGGACTCGACGAGTTGCTTGAACTCGATGAGTTCACTTGCCAACTCGGCGAGTTAATTCGTCTGGTGCCAGATTTTTCGATTTTTTGGCCAGATTTTGATTAGGATAATTACCATAACTCGTTTTTAATGCTTAAATTTGATTTTTCTGATTGGTATGAGATATCCTTATCAAATTGAAGATATGATTAAATTCGGATAATATAAGAATATTTTGATTCATATATTTAAGGTAGTAATTTTGAATAGTTTCAAATTGTACCCTCTTGGTTTCAGAATTTAAGATTTGATTAAAAGTTAATTTTGAAAAATATGAAATTCTAAAACCCTAATATTTTTAATGTTTAAAATATATTCTTTTAGTTTCACAATTTAAATTTAGAATTAAAAGTTTTAATTTTTGAAATTTAAATGGAAGACACTAAAAGATATTCTTATGGATTTTATTAATAATTAATTAAGTATATAATTAAAAGACAATTAATAATTCCATAGATAAGTTGAAATTTAATTAATTATATATATATATATATATATATATATATATATATATATATATATATATATATATATATATATATATGTAAAGGTCAGTCTTACTGTTAGTAGACCTCATTCACGAAGCTGGTCTATAAGGGGTGTTTTAGGAAGCGGCCTGTAAAATGACTACTATTGGGTATCCACTCTTACCCACCGCACTCTTGACTAGTGGAGGGTCGTTGGCCGAACGGGTAGGATAGGACACTAAGCTCTCATTAAAAGTATATAATGAACATACAAAGTAACTAAACCTATATAAATTCTCAATCTTAGTTACTTTAGGAAAATGTGAATTTGATGCTAACCCATGAAATTGAACGTTGCACCTTATTGGTCGTTAGTGGAGCGTGTGTGTTTAACCAGAACACTAATATGAGACTAATGAAGGATGGCAATAGGTTTCTCGTAAATTATGATTGATCAATGGAGCGTGTGTGGTTAACCGACACATAGATTAGATGATAAATGACATCGAGAGTACCGAGCTAATTTGTGTGGTTATTCACACCTTGTTTGTGATCCTCGGTATCCCAGTCACAAACTTGAAGGGCATAATCGAGATTAAACATGTCATTGAAAAGTTCAATGAATCTCAAAAGATCTAGGAATTTCATTTAAAAACTAATTCGTTTAAAATTTCATTTTCATGGTGGAATTGGTAAATCGTCATTTACCTACCTTCAAATAATTTGCAACTGGATTACGGGATCCCTCTTCCGAATTGTGAACTATTATGTTGGTCCTAGTCTTAATATTTCATTTGGGTGTTATATTAACGACTTAAATCAACTAACTTGAATTTTCTCCCTTTGTAGATGTCTGGTTTTGACAATTATGGTCTTCATAAATCCTTTGGAAAAGGATTTCCTTCCGAAGATGATGTTCCAAATGTCGATCAAGGTGAAAGATCAATCCCTTCTTCGTGCATTGATGGAACTAGAAATCATACTTCTCTTCCTCCACCCCCTCCAGTAATTCTCCCTGACCCATAATTTCATCAACTTGAAAAGTTCAAGCTTACTCAAACCCAATTCGCATGCAAACATAAAGATGGAAACTCTGTATGTGCACATGTTCTAAACATGATGTCACACCTTGACAGACTGGGAATGGTGGGTGTCGTTTTCCTGAAGGAGCTGGCTGTTGACTTGGTTCTTTAGTCACTTCCCGAGTCATATGGTCAGTTTGTTAAAGACTACTACATGATAGATCACGACGTGACCCTTATTGATCTGACATATTTGCTAATTGTTGCTGAAGCAGCAATGCTTTGGCGCATTGGTCAAGCAAATTTGATTGGAAGATCTACATCCCAAATCTCCATGAACATTGGTGATGGCAAAAGTGATAGTCCAGAAATAGTTTCTCCTCGTAAAGGAGAGAAGTCAGCCATGGTCGAAAAGTTTGACCATAAGAGAAAGGCAAATTCTGAGATAGCCCCATGTGTCATTCCTAAAGATTCCATATGTTTCTATTGCCAAGATAAGGGGCATTGGATGCGAAGCTGTCATACCTACTTGAAAGATCGCAAGGATAGTAAAGTCAAACTGTATGACTCTACTTCATGTATATCCACTATCTAACTCTATTAAGTTCCTATTTATAGATTCTTAATACATGATGTGATAAGATTGCATTTTGATGTTTTGTAGGATCGAAGAAGAGGAAGGAAGCTTAAAAGAAGAGTAAGTTGAGTCTGATCGTGAAGAGATGGATTTCGATGCATGGTTCGTTGATCAGATTTTTGAGCTGCTGCTTAGGAGTTATGATATATTTCTTAGGAATATTTAGTAACATAGTTTTCATTTGTATTTGCGTTGTAAGGACAAGTTTTTTCGCATTTTATTAATCAAATAAATTTTAATTTTATCTTATTTTATGTATCCTTGCAATGACATTTGTGAAAATTGGTGTTCATATTTCTATTGATAACAATGTTGATAATGGATTTGATTCTTAGTTATATCGTTTATGGTAGTGTCATAATTTACCAAATGAGGAATGATTCTCATCACCCAAGTTTCAATTGAACAGAAACTTGGAATCATATGATTTGAATTGTCTGATGTATGAGAATCTTGATCCTTGCTAAATTGAGACTAATTCCTTGTTCACATAAGTATGTGAGTAAAGTGAAAGGCTAAAAGGACCTAGTATGCTTTGATGTACACTGGTCAGATCCACCATAAAGGACGATAAAGTCTATTCATCAGAATTTACTGATAGGTCAGTAAATATGGTTATGCTTACAAGATTAAGTGTAATTCTAATACCTTGAAAAGTTTCAAAGTATAGCAGAACGAGTAAGAAAAATCAATTAGGCAGAGAGATAAAAGTTTCTCCAATCTAAAAGGAATGGAGAGTACTTTAGTATCGTGTTTTATGATCATCCTAATGATTATGAAACCATGTCGCAGTTGAGCCTCTAAGGACATCTTAGTTCATTTATATTACTAAGAAGAGAAATCGGGTATTGTTGAAAGGGTTAAATCAAAAGGATGAATCATACTCCGTTCCAATATCAAGGCTTAGACTCATACTCTAGTTACTCCAAGTTGTACCTTGAGTGACATGTTCTAAGTAGGTTTATAACACCTCATGAAATACGGAGTAAAACTGTTTCTTACTCTTGCACATTTGAAGTTGGTATTGTGATTTTTAGACTAAAACAAAGACCAACTAAGACCAGTTACATGAAGTGTTATCTTGATAAGGATCCGCACCAACTCTTGAATATTTGTTTGTCAAGGAATGTTGTTTGACAGAGAATCATATATGTCAAGAGGTCAGTGGGAGTCTTAATAGTCTTGAATAATTTCAAGAACCAATCAAGAATAAACCTTTTAGTTATCACTAGCACACGACCTGAGGTTGATAACCTATCGTGTTGACATATTCTTGCTTTTGTCCCCATTCGAATTAAGTTGACTATGAATGTGAGTTCTGTGTGTTCTCAATTGATTACATAAGGCAAAGCACCTTGAACAGTGAAAGTACATTGATTAGTGTGGGTGAGTTGGTCAACAACGTGGAAGCAATGGTAGGACCTTGTGCTGCCAGATGGCAAGAAACTAAGATTAAGCATGTTCAGTCCATATGAGTTTGAATTCGTCATAAACCTTGTCTAGTGATAGTGGTTTGAAATGACAAATTCACATGGATAGGAACACGTGCACCATAAAATATAATTGGTAAGAGGTTTCTCTCTACTTCATGAAAATGATTTTGAGGAAACACTTTCACAAGTAGATTTTAAAGGATTAGAGTAAGCAGTTGTAATCATTGCGTTCTTAAATTCAATTATGATTATGACATCCCTTTTCATAGTTCGAATTGTGAGAAATGACAAATAGTTTGAACATTTGGGACTTATTATTATGAGTTCTGAAAGGGTTTAAACACACACATAAGCTATCTAATGAATGGTGTATAAGCTTGAGATGTCTAGATAAGGGCTTATCGAAGCACCACATATCAGAAATCTGAACTTTGGTAAGAAAGTCAATAAGTATTGATTTCTAGAAGTCCAGCTGATTTCTGGGTACATGTCAAAGCTATTGGGAGCATAATTATCATGTTGGTAAGAATATAATTGTTATGCTAGTGGGAGCTTAATTATTATGTTAAGTGTTGCAAGTTAGCAATGCTAGTAGGAAACAAAGGTTACAAATTTGCAAAGTGCAAAGGTTGAAAATTGGTTTCGCTATAGTAAGGCTTATGGGAGAAGAACTTATACTTCATTTTGAATCTAAAAGTTTAGATTGAATTTTTTTAATCAAAATTAGTCATGGACATAAATGAATATCATGTTGAAATGTTTCAGCATAGGAAACTCTATATATGGGAATATTTTAGCAAAAGACTGGTCAAGTGTCATGTCTTTATGTAAGACATTATGAATCGTATCCCATATGCTTCCAGTATAGGATCGATTGAATGTGCTATAATATTCGTCTATTATGATTTTTCCAAATGTCTAGCGCATTAAGAGGGAAAAAGGATTGGAACCATATATGACTAAAATTGTTAAACAACTGCCAAGGACAATCTAAGGTTTACTGAAGATTGGTTGCTTGTGCACAGTTAGAAGTGTAGTAATTAATGGACCATATTGATATAATTCTGAATAGATAGGATTCTACTAACAATAGATAGTCATATAGCAATTATGGAAATGTTTCCATAATGGGAGTTGGATATTATGAATCTATGCGTAAGTTAGAAACTTTTATGCAAGAAGGATGTTCAAGGAATGTACCTTGAATGTGAGACTTCATCTCCATGGAATTGTTCTGTAAAAATATCTAGTGGAATGTTTTGTAATATCATTGAAAAATCCTTGACATTAGAAAAGGAAAATTACATGTAAGTTTTGATCTTACAAGATTCTAGTAATGGTAAGAATTTTGTATTCTTACACTTGTGATAAGGATAGGGAATTGTGAAATGAGCATCATTGGAAATGTGTTCAATTGATTTATTTCACAAAGGAAGGACCATAGATAAACATAGTGTGGCTGCTTGGAGCATGGGTTGACTATTGTTTTAATTCAAGTATTGAGTTGATTAGTCGAAACAGTAAACAATGAGTAAGGTCTAATTAATATGGTGATTAAATAATAAGTGTTTTATTTATATTCAAAAGTCTTGAGACCATATTGGATTAGGTTATTCTTGTGTTTCACTTTTCATATTTTACTTCCCGAATAATAAGATTATTCAAACATCCACAGTCTATCATACTTTGGAAGTAAGTAATGAGGTAAGATTGTCATGAATCCAACTGTAGAGTGTCTAAGTGCTTAGACATAGCAAATGTTTGCGGCAGTGTTCATGAGTACTCCTGAAATAGGATTTGAGTATTGGATTAAACTCATGCTCATTTGAATCACTTCATGGATTTTATCACGAGTGATTGTAAGATGATAATATCTTATAATATTGAAATGGAGACATATGAGTTGTTGTTTACGAGTCGTTGTGCATTGATAATACGTAAACGCATTAGTAACTTGATGTTATCAAACGTATTTTTGTGTGTGATTTGATGAGTAAATAGTACAAGCATATGAGTAAAAGTTTATCCGTTCTTTTTTACCCTAAATAGGATAAAAGCGATATATGTGGGCCCCTCGATGATTTAGTGATGACACCTAAACGCTTGGACAAGCCTGGACTAAGTTGATGTGTTCGATTGTAGTCTGAATCAGCCGTCATAAATCGGAAGTCGAGAAACAAACCTTGGACAGAGAGAATGATTATAATCCGTGTCTCATGTCCATATGATATCTTGTAGAATAGAGGAATATTTAATCCCTTATCTAAAGGACATGTTTCTGATATGATCAGAATTCGACAACGGCTTTTGAAACCTATGATTGCTAATCATATTCTGAAGTCATACTTGAAATAATAGTTATTAGACTTATCCAAGTGGGAGACTGTGGGATTAGTTGTCTAATCCCATAACTATATTTGGTATGTACTTGATTTAATTATGAGCATGGTCCTTTTAGGTTGCCTTCACTCATGCAACTTGATAGGATGACAAGTGGAGAGAGAAAGTAGGATTTATTATATGAATAATAAATTGGTACTCAGAATGATTTTATTAATACATTATAAGATTAATATATTATTTGGAAATCATATTATTAATTAGTAATTACTCAGAAATTAATTTGATATTAATTTTGGCATTTAAGGGACTGATTAATAATGGAGGGACTGGTTTTGCAAATCATTGATAGTTGCAAAACTGGGCTGATGGACTCCATAGAGTGGAGTGGACGAAATCATATAGGGAAGCCCTATAGATTTCGTCCAAGGGCTCTAAAGTGGAGGTCCATGGGATGTTTAAACCTCAAACAGGAATTAGGGTTTCCTCCAGAAACCCTAGCAGCCCAAACAACTATATAAGGAACCCTTCACTATGGGATTTTCGGCCTAAGCTTTATGAAACCCTAGAGTAGCCGATTTTCAGCTCTCTCCAAAGTCATTATTTACATTGGGTGTTTATGACTCCATTAAAGGTGCAACACTTGGGGCACTAGGATTTCAAATTCAAGATCAAGTAAGGATTATACTTGTTATTACTATATAACAAGAAAGGTAACTTCATAACCCTAATTTCATATGTGAATTTCGAAAATTGTATGCTAGTTCATAGGGTTATTACTTTGGAGTTTGTATTTGCATGTTCAATAGAGAAAAACTTAGATCCAAAGCAATTAGGGTTGCATGATCACATAGGATGTTGTAATGCTCAAAGCCCCATCAAATTAGTGGCTTTCACATTACATAATAACACAACCCAAAGTTTTTCTTTACATGTGGTTTTGGTGTTGGATATATGCTCACTTCACGTAAAATATTAAAAGAAGTTGCATATAAATAAATGAGTCATTTGTGTGTTGAAAGTTCAGACCCTAACCTTACCTATTTAATTTTCGTGTCGTTTCCAGTCGTGTCAAACCATTTAATTAAAAGGGTTAAAATCTCTAACCCAAACTCATTTATTTATGTAGTGAGTTCGTTTTGTGTGTCATGTTCATGCCATATTCCGTATCGTGTCGAGAATTGTCACCCCCACTTCCAAGTCTAGCAAAGTGGTATTCAAGATGTTCGAGGTATGTTCTACTATTGACTGGATGGACAAACAGTATGTCTTAAGGGACATATGTGTGGTTTTAATCAAAGTGAAGCAAGTTTTCGTTTGCAAGGGTGTTATGAGTGGTCCAACCATATTTGTAAGTCGTTTCAGTAGATCATTTATTAAAAATATTGTGAATTGCTTCAATACAATTGAACAATTTTTCTATTAAAAGATTGAAATGTATATTTCCTGATTGGGCAATATCCCATTGATTTAAATCAAGTACTAACAAATTTTCAACTAACAACTTAGTGTCCTTCTCCAACGTGGTAACCTTTAGCTTAATTCTTATCCTCCATTCAATCCCTAATGTTGTGCAACTCGTGGGTCGTAATATTTTTCTCATATACTGCTTTTGAATAGGTTGTAAGGATATCCACACACATTTTTGTTTTTGTTTCTAAATATGGCTCACTTGATTTTAAACATAAATTATATGTACAAATCATAAATTTTAGTTGTTTGATAATGCATGTTTGTCCATTTTTGGTGGCCTAAATAAGTAATGTTTCTTCATTGGTTTACTATCTTCAACTTTGTATTCACTTCCATCAACCTTTTCCCCGGGATCAAAAACTTCATTTTTGCAAAAAAAAAAAAACAAAACTTTCCATGTTTCCTCTAGTTACAAATTTCCTTATCTTCTTCATCATCGGATAATCAAACCTGATAATCTCTTCTCACTTGTACAACAAATGATTTTTCCTTTTCTTGAAGCTCTTTTTCCTTCTTCATATAATGCCTTGCCTTTAACCATATTGGGATTATAGTCCTTGACAACATGATTTTATTTGTGATACTTGTAGCATACACTATTTTCTTATTCGATGTGTGCTTTTGTGGGGGCAAGAATAGTTGTAGGATTTTTACTTTTGCTAGTTTAGGTTGTGAACTTGCTTCAGAGGTCAGAAGTAGATTCTTCTGGTTTAGTTACATATATTTCTAGGCTTTTGTATATTTGGTCTAATTTGAAGCTTTGTGGTGGATGAGGTTTGTTGAATTGTTGATGTTTCCTATATCCGGGTAGGATAGACAGTTGAACTATTAGATGATGAAGATAAGGGAATTCTGAAATGCATCTTCACTATCAATGTCAATATCATGTTCCTAAATGATTTTTGAGAGCAATAATATTGGAAAGGAGAATGAACTTTAATGGTCTTATGAGGATTTTGGTTTTTCTTAAAAGATGGTTGTGATGCTTGGGATACAACCAAGGCTAGTGCACCTTATATGTACAGATGTTCCTTAATAGTAGTATACTTTTAGGATTATAACTTTCAATACAACTGGTACAAGGAAAGTTGTTTGATTTTTCCACTTTCCCATATGATCATTTTACCATGGTCTAAGGTTTCGCTACACCATTTAGAAACTAAAGGATGGTTTCATGAGTGGATTTGAGTGTTCTAACATTAAAAATCCTTGTCATGATATATTTCTATCACTTAAATGATTCATCAAGACTTTCCCCAAGAAGATATTGGTGTTGATTGAACTCACTTCACGTAAATGTTAGCTTCTTGTCTCTTGCGTGTTCATTGTCGTCAAGAATATTCTGGAGCATCACCCAAATTTGTTGAGAAATAATGTAATTAATGATGAGATCAAGGATATCAAGAGAAAATACTTCTAGAAAACTCATGAAAAGTGATATTATTGTTCTCCATTTTAATGATATTTGTTGCAGTTGGCCTAATGAGAGGAAATCCACCACCGTGTTGTATAGTTATATTATTGTTCAGTCATGCAAGAAATTGTACATGGTTCCTTCCTCGATTGATCTCTATATATTTTTTAATTGTCTCTTAAGGTGATTTTCTATCCTTGTTGACCAATGGTGGTAATCGTCTACAATAAGTATGGAAGTCCTTGTGGAGCTATCCATACTGTTAGAGACATTTAAAGAATAGTTTTGTGAAATGATTCGGTTGGATTCACCTAACGTCCCGATTTTCATAATAAATGTTTCATTTTTAAAATAGAATAAACACCCTTTTTCATAAAGATATATTCAATGTAAGACCATTCGTTTATAAATTATAATCCAAAATAAGAGTTAGAAAGAAAAATATCATGAAATCTTCGATTCTAAAACTGTTGATGTGTGTGTATAGTCATGCCTTCACCTTCCATGATTTGATGAAGTACCTAAAATGTTTAATCCACAACTGTAAGCCAAATCTTAGTGAGTTTCCCAAAATGTCGTATACAACAATAAAATAAATGCAAGGACAAGATGCAATCTAATCTTCAAGCTTTTATACTCTTCGCCATCTTGGTAATTGTCAGGAAGCTTGAACTGAGCAAACGTAAACATCAAAGGATTAAATTGAAAGTCAAGCTGATTGATATATGAGTCTTCAATCAAGCAGCTTTTCTTTGGCTATATTCCAAAGGCATCGACTTCTCCATAAGCAACGTTCTCAATGGTTTCATAGCACCAAACTTTGTTAATATCTCCTTTTTCAGGACCACGTGAATCATTTAATCTTTGCCTCATTATGCTATTCAGTTGTTTAAGCTTCTCCATCTTTATATCTTGTACTCTTTTCTTTTCTTCCTCATAAGCATTAACATGTACACTTTTTCCTTTATTCTTTAAATTAGCTTGTGTGATTGGCTTTACTATAGAAGAATCAGAACTGCCTTCATTGATACTCAAATCCTTCTTTGACTGTAACTTTGACATATCAATATTGACATTAGGAATCGAAGTTGTTGTTGTCATTGTTTGAACAGGTTTGATTTGGTTAGATAAAAGTAGGAACTTGAGTCAAAAAAACTTTTCCATCTACAACTGGTTTCTCAACACCTCAAACTTTCAATGATCCACCCTTATCTCCAACTTGTGACGCGAGCACCGATCGTGGAGCATTTTTGGGTAATCGAAGCACCAAGTCTATAATTAGAGCTAGTTGGGCTTTGAAATCTTCTTCAATCAAAGATATAGTAGTAGAAAGTGTTTCTTCGGAAATGGAAGGTTTAGAAGAAACAACAACCATTTAGATCTCCTCTTGAAACTTATTGAATGAAGTTTCAATACCCTTGAACATCTTCCCGTTTGATTCATTCTTCTTACTCAACTCTTCACTGTATTCAAGATTAAATGCTCGAATGTTTTCAGTTAAAGTCCGAGTAGCATAGAGCAACACATTAACATTCATTTGTACCCCAATACAAAAGCCATCTATCTTCTTCACTTATTTGACAACCAATTCATGAAGTTCCTTGACTTTCAACACCAAATAATCCTTGGAATCTTTCATAACCTTCTCTAATAACTCATGTTTTTATTGAGCAACAGTATGAACTTATGTAAATTGAAATGAATAAGAAGTCATATTATCATCAAGTTTCTGCTCAAGATTACTCATAACATTGTTGACTAAGAACTTCATCTTCAGTTATTGATTCTTCATAAGACATTCAACATCAGATCTAGTAACGGATGAAGAAGAACCATCAATACAATTTGGGAATTGTAAGATTGCATTGAGCTTAGAGCTAAGAATCGTTTACTGCTTTCCTAGCATAATGGCATGATCTTTAACATTTTCTTCCCCATAATCGAGGTCAAGATCAGCAAATTCTACTCTCTTTTCCTCTTCAGTGTCGATAGTCTGATCTATAGATTGAGAAGAAAATAAAGTAGTGATTGGTTGTCGTAAAATACCTTCAAAAGTGGGTGAACTAAAAGAAATTTTGTAGTTTAAACAATAGAATTTGGTAGAGGTGACTATGTTGGTGGTAGAACAATCGAAGTATCAGATAGTGGTGGTGGAACCATCGATGTATCAGTGAATGAAGTCTCACCCATATTGACATTTGAGTCCTTATTAAATAAGTTCTCAGGGATGTCTGAAGACCTAACCTCCTCTGCATTGGACTTGGTAGTAGGAATTTCGGGTGGTGTAACTGTATTCGAGTCAAGAGCAGAAGTTTAAGGTGTTTCACTGTTTTTGATGTTTGTGTCCACATTAGATGTGTTCACATTGACATCCATGTTGATTTTCTCCTAGACATTCGACTTGGCAGAGGCATTCCTTCGTGGTGAAATGGATGGATTATCATGCATCATCTGACCATCATCACATGTATTGCCTTCGCTTTCATAGTGTGAATGTTGAATGGGTTCTTGAACTTTAGTATCTGTTTCCTCATCTTCAGTTTCCACAAGAACCTCTTCTGCATTAATATCAGGCTCAACAATCTTCTTAGGCTTATTTTATTTTGGATTCGATAATTTCTTTTTACGTTTGACTTTCAATAATCCAACAACTTTTCGCTTCTTAGGTTGTTCTGCACCAGATGGTTCCTGAATCGTAACTCCCTTAGTCTTCGACTTAGCTTTCTTCGGAGTTGAAACATGAGGAGTATCACTCAATGTTTTCATATATGCATTTAATACAGGATTCGACTTAGCCACCAAACTAAGCATTGGTGCAGGAATCATTCCAACTAAAGAAAAATTATGAGAAATACCAAGATTCGTCAAGAATTAATTTAGATTAATTCTTAAACTCTGTTCCATTGTCACTTTTGGTTCGTTGAACTTTCTTCTTTAGACTCATTTCAACGCTTTTAATAAAATCAATCATCACGTGAGTAGTCTCAGATTTTTTTCGCAGAAAATGAACCTAAGTAAAGCATGAAAAATCATCTACTATTACCTGTATTTACTTCTTCCCATTGATGGATTCAATAGTCGAAGGTCCACATAAGTCAATTTGTAGAAATTCCAGAGGTTCAACAATTTTCGAGTTTATGATGATTAGATGTCCATGTTGATGTTGTTTACCTTGTTCACAAGCTGCACATAAAGAGTCATTGTCAAATTAAGAACCACTAAGCCTCTAATTAAATCATTTAAAACAAGTTTATTAAGATTTTTGAAATTAATATGAGAAAGTCTGCTATGCCAGAGCCAGCTAAGAACAAAAGTAGCCTTTGATAGTAAGCAAATAGAGGGTAAGCCAACTATTGGTTTTAAGTCCATAGTGAACATATCTCCCTTCCTCTTCGACTTTATTAAAATGTCCGTCATTTCTTAGTTTGAAATAAAACTTCCTTCCTCATCAAACAAAACTTTATTTCCTGTTCCCACAACCAGCTGAGAAACACTTATAAGGTTATGCTTCAAACCTTCGATGTAACCAACTCGATTGATCATAAATTTCCCATTAGTTACTTTCCCATATCCTTTGACTTTGTACTTGTAATTATTTCCAAACTTCACTACCCCAACATTCTCCACTTTCCTAAAATCTCTCAAGTTCTCCTTCTTTCTAGTCATGTGACACAAGCATCCCCTATCGATATACCATTTCTCATCATATCACTCATCACATAGCATCTATAATCAATTAGAGAGATTTAGGTACCCAAGGCCTTTTAAGTCTTTGTGTATTAGTGTGGAATGTAGTGTGAAGGGTAGAATTGAAAAGCCAATTGCGAATCTTTGATTTGAGTTTGTTAATTAAATCAACCTCATTAGTTTGTGGTAAAGAAATATAATCATTCAATATCGAAGCTTCAACTTTGATTTTCTCTTTTTCAACCTTACTTTTAGAAAACTCAACTTTGTTACTTGTTTTAACTTCTTTCCATTTTGATGGATTTGACAATGACTCTTGTGACGACGTACTTCCATTCATTGATTCACATAAGTAATTCTCAAAAGCCTCTTTGATTTGCCTTTTTGAAAACTCTTTTAATTGATATTTCTTCCCATTATGCTCAACCAATGATTAAAATTTTTGACATAAGTTTTTCCTTTGGGGAAGGAAACTTTTTATATTGTGTAAAATTTGGATTTGGAAAGCATAGATTATCAGGTTTAAATGGCACATTTTTCTTTGTCACATTAGCTGTCAGTTTTGGTTGACTTATTTTTGAAAAAGATTGATGCGATTTTTGTTGAAAACGAGTTTGATATCGATTTTAATATTCAAAACATGACTCTTGTTTAAAACTTTTGTGACTTGGTTGAAAATGTCTTTGACCAATATTTTAAACATGATTTTGAAACTTTTTGATTTTTGTTTTCAACCTTCGACTCTTGTCTAAAACCATTTTGATTTTATTTTTGAACACTTTTGTTCACACCTTTGTGAAAAACTTTTGATGATTTTTTTAAAAAGATGATTTTGTGATTGATTTTGAAAATTCTTTTGTTGATTTTTTGTGATTTTTGTTGATAACATTTTTCTTTTTGAAGATCCTTTCGTTTCTTCCAAAATGCTTCATTGTGAGCCTTTCGATTTTATTGAGACTTGTTCAAATATGATTTTTCATCCTCTTGTTTGGAATCTTGAACCTTCTCTTTTTGACCTTTCAACTCATCTGGTAATGACTTGTTAACTAGTTTCGACTTATCTTCGATAGAAGATTGAGTTCTTTTTATAACCCAAACACCAGTTTTGTCATTTTTGTTATCTTTCAAAAATGATTTTTGACATTTTTGACGTTGAGAAGTTTTTGATCTTTGATTCAAACCATTCTCTACAACATTTTGATTTGAGTAAAAACCCTCATCAGGTACTTTCAAATTATCTTCTTTCAACAAATCATTCAATTCTGGATTAACTTTATCAACATTTCCTTTTGTGACAAAAACTTGATTTGGAAAATCTTTGAATTGTGGATAAAGAACTGAATTTTGTTTAAGATAATGTTTTCCTTTTTCTTTTAAAACCATCATATACTCTTCTGTACACTCAGAAACTTGTGCTTCAACAACTCATGGAATTTCCTTTTCATCGGAATCATTATCACTTCCATTGTTGGTTATATCTTCGACAATAATAGACTCTTGAGTTTCATCAGTTTTGATTGCTGAAGATGAATCATTATTAAGCTACGATTTTGAATAATCATTTTCTTCACGTTTAGCTAATGAAGTAATTTTAACGAACGACAAATTTGAACAATCAACACATTCATCTTCTTCAATTTCATTGATATTGTCAAAATTATCTTCGATACCAACAAAATTTTGTTAAGAACATTATGTCGAAGATTCAGTTTTTGTTCAAAATTTTCATTTGTTCACTTTTGCTCAAACTATCATTCATAATATTCACCAAATTATCAGCATCCAAACATTCATCAATATTAACCATATCATAAGCATATGAATCATTTAGTACCTTATCAACCTTAGAAACTTTTCTTTCACAATCATAAGAAATTTCATCTACTAGTTCTCTGTTGAAATTTATGAAAGGGTGAAGCTTCCTATGTTGTTAATTGCATATTTCAGAAGAATGATCGAGTAAAGTAAGCTTTTCATACAATCTCTTAGTGGTATTACAATAAATGTTCCATTGTATAACTAAGAAAATGTTATCCATACGAATTGAATCCATATCAACCATAACATTTTTTAATTTCAAGTCTAAACCCGCTATCTTAGAGTTTTTCTCCTCCACCTTATTCTTAGCATCATAAAGCAAAACTTTCGTTTTCTCCAATTCACTACTCATGGAAAGCAACATGTCATTCAAATAAGAACAAGAATCATCAATATCATATAAGACAGTATCATAAGAATTCGAATAAATGTTAAGAGAGATTAAAAGATTACGTACCTTCTCATTCATTGGAGACTTTGAAGTGGTCATAAAGCATTGTCCTTTAACAATCTCCTTTCCATTGCTCTCTTCTTCTCTTCTTTCAAACGATCCTCCAAACACCATCTTCTCATTCGCTTGTTTACTTTGATGCTTCGCAAACATGACACCATGCGTTGGGTGACGCATCTATTCATCATCTGATCTAGAGCAAAGACAAATTCTTAGACTTGGATCTAACTTATTTGATTTTCATGGCAGAATATGCCTAATCCATGACCTTCTATTGCTTATCCTCCTTCTTATTGAGCATGCAATCTCTTGCCAAATTGTTCTTACCATAGCAATAACTGCAATCATATCTTGAATCTCCAATGAGTTTTTTTATCAAGTTTCTTTTCATAAACCTTCTCAACACCTTTGTGTTGAATACCAGAACTTGATGTCATATATGATTTCTTAATAGAACTATTTTTTAAATTAATGTTCATAGGCTTCGTCTCAAACTTTTTCACACTATTGTTCGAATAATAGACCATAGCTTCATCATCCAAGTTCATTATCAAGCCTTCTTCTCTAACATCTTCTTTTCCATCAGAAAAAATTTCCTTAACATTTTTTTGACACCAAATCCAAAAGACCTCTAAAATTCATTTTTTCCTTCTCATCAACAATTTCTTTAACCTCAGACTCATGAGCTTTGAGTATTTTGTGTAGATTTAACAAAAAGTAAGTGTCGAAGTTTTCTTACGTTTTGATCATTAAGCAAATATTCTTCCATTCCTTCCTTAAACCAAGAATAAAGGTAATTTTGAACTCCATAACATTTCAAACCACATCATATCTTGAACACTAATAGATCAACTCATTGAAACGATCGTAAGCTTCAATTCACTATGTTTCTTTGTTTTTTAAATTAGCCGACTCAGAAAAGCACTTCGTCACCGAACTCTTCTTTTTACGCTCATTTCCTTGAAGTTTCTCCTTAAGTGTGTTCCAAATCTAATGTTTTGTCCTACATCCATGGATGTAACTGTAAACAACCGGTGGTAAGGCTCCTCGCAATTCACGAATACACCTTTTATCATAAGCTTGTTTATGCAATTGTTCCACACTCATATCTTTACTTTGTGTTGTTGTTCGCTCTTCTTGAACCAAATTAGCTTGATACAGACCTTTATCAATACAATGCCATATATCTTTGTCGGTTCCGTCAAGATAATCTTCCATTCGATCTGGCCACTAATCATAATACTCTGGCAGTAACATTGGGATTTTTGTGGATGAGCTAAGGAGATTTACGTGGTTCATCATCATATTCATGTTCAAATTTGCCATCGATTTTTTCAGAAAAGAAAAAAAGCTTGAATAAGAATGAAATCAGATTCAAATGACTGATTCTCAATTACATAATCGATAAATCTCAGAGATCACTCGAATAACAATGTTTTCAAATGCGGAAAAAGATGAATAATAAAAGAATAAATAAATATATGAAAACAAGAAAATATTTCCTCAAACAATTTGATGATTCCCCCACAGATACCAATTGAAAGGTCGAGAAATCAAATAATTAACAAAAGCAATCAGAAATTTGATTATAAAAGGAAAATAAAATTTGGTTTCGTCTCATATTATCTGGAATTTGCAAAAGTACAAGTGTGTGAAAAATGAGAGTGAAAAGTTACAAATGAGTTAAGCAACAACACTATTTATAGTGCCCTCACAAATACAAAATGAATAGTAGGACTTCGACTATTAAAGTGTTACTAAGTAACAGTGCCTACTAAAATACATAGATATATTGAAGATATGAAACCTTCGATATAAACAACTATGCTATACTTGGACTCTACACTAAGAAGACTACGACATCTTGATATTATCAAAACATTTGACTCTACACAACCACGGGCTTGAATACTCACGTCACGATAATCACCTCGGTTAGCGTATAGGCACATGACCATCATCCCACCAACCTGTAGGAACTCAGTCAACATCCCTCCTAACACTTTCCAAATGCAACATGAGTCATAAAATTCTATAACATGCAAACTGTTTGACAATCTTGCCTGCTATTGACGCAACACCAGAAAAAAAAACATGGTTGCATGTAGTTATAAAACAAGATAGAAATTTTAACACTTGTTCCAACTCGAAAGCAATAAATCAGACACAATTTCCGACGAACCTCAACCAATAACATAAACATTCTCTTAAACAACTGAAACATGATCCCAAACCTTAAATAAAACTGAACGTATCTCCATCAATGCGCAACTAACCCAAACCTGAGTATGCTAGAAATAACAATTCCATAACCAAACAACCAAGGGTGCACACACCCAAAAACCAAGATATACAACAGACAGAACTTGACTAAAGGTTGATGCACCAAGTGCACCTTCAACTAATATAGCTTAAAACCCTCAAACAATCTTAGTTGTTGACGATGAACGCAATGACCAAACGTGATGGGTTTTGAGCATTCTAACACTTCCTAAGTGTACATGCAACCCTAATAACCTTGGATCTATGTTTGTCTAATTATCATGCAAAGTTGATTTCCAAGGCTATAATCCTATCTAGCATACATGGGGAGCAATTTTAACTTAAATAATATATAGAACTACATACCTTGTTGTTGTAAATGTTCCTTGAAACCTTGTGAGCCTAGCACCCCAAGTGTGATGCCTCAAATGCTTCACAAAACACCAAATGCTATGGAGTAAACTTGGAGAGAAAGTGTAACACACTAAAATCGGCTCTAGCCCTCTTGTTTCTTGTCTAACCGATTTTGGGAGAACATATGAGCTTTATATAGTGTTGACACATCTAGGGTTACACCATGTAAACCCTAATGTGTCATGACTCTTCATTTCCATGACCCATGGGTTTGTAACTCCCATGGAGCCTCCATGGAGCATCCAATAGGTTTAACCCAACTTGACTATCCATGGAGCCTCTTAGCCCACTATATAAGTTATGGATGATTTACATAATCAACCCATATATTTAATTAGTTATCTTTTGATCACTTAATTAATACCAAAATTAATTCTTGATCAAACTAATAAATAATATTATTAATATATTATAACTTATAATATATTAATAACCACAAGTGTTATTTCTCTCATTTAGTCCATCCAATTGCATGGTACCATGCAACCCAAATGGACCATGCCGGGTCGGGTCAAGTACATACCAGAAATAGTTATGGACTTAGACACCTTATCCAACAGTCTCCCACTTGGATAAGTCTAATAACTATAACTGCAAGTATGACTTCAGGAACCGATCGGCAATCGTAGCTCCTTTCAAGGTTTCTCGGAACTGAGAAGATGATGGTATGCCATTTTAGATAAGGGATCATATAATCCTCTGTTCTAGATATCAGCCGGACAAACACATGGAACATAGTCTTGCTTATCGTCCAGCAGTTTGTTTCCCGATTTCCGATTTGTTTGACAAAGAACTTAATTGAACACATCAACTTAGTTCTGACCAGGCCCGATACATAGGTCAAAACAAAATCATCGAGGGGCCCAGATATCAGCTTCTAATCCAAGAAGGAATAGATAAACTTCGACTCATATGCTTGTTCTTCTACTTGTTAAATTACACACAAACGCAGGTTTTATAACATTGAGTTACCAATACGGTTTCATACGTTCAATGCATAACTAACTCATAGTTAACAAGTCATATCTCTAGGTTTGAAGACTTATATGATATTACCGTCTCGCCATCACTCGAGATAAATTCCATGAAGTGATACCAGCGAGCATGGGTTGAATCCAATACTCAAAACTTATGAGCACTCATGAGTGTTGAGGCCATGTCCAACATCTTAGACCTCTACAACCAACTCATGACAGTCTTACTTCATATCTACTTCCAACATATGACTGACTGTGGATAATTTGAATAATATGTGAAACAACATAAATATTCTGGAAGTCAAAACATGCAAAAGAAATAATAGTAAACGATTGACAAAAGATAGTAACACTTTACTCATAAATAAATAAAACTTTTATTCATCATCAAATGTCAATTACATTTTACAAATTTCAATATTATCTAACTACTAAAACTAATATCATCCTTCAGCCCTATGCTCCTAGCATGCTGGAGATGCTTAACCCTACCCAGTCCCTTCGTGAGGGGATCTGCCGGGTTCTCATCCGATGATACCCTCTTTCCCACGAGGAGTCCTTCTTCAATATGATGTCTGATGAAATGATATTTTCTGTCAATGTGTTTGGATCTCCCATGATCCCTTGGTTCCTTTGCTAAGGCAACTGCACTTTCACTATCACAGAAAATTTTAGTAGGATCCGATATAGCTGGTACAACTCCAAGGTCTCCAATGAAGTTCTTTAGCCACATAGCTTCTTTTGCCGCTTCGCTTGCCGCTATATACTCTGATTCGCAAGTTGAATCAGCCACTGTCTCCTGCTTGGAGCTTTTCCAAGAGATTGCTCCTCCGTTTAGGGTAAAGACCCAGCCCGACTGAGAGCAGAAATTATCCCTATCAGTCTTGAAGCTAGCATCACTATACCCTACAAATCTCAAGTCATCACTCCCACCGAGGGTAAGGACCCAGTCCTTAGTCCTTCGCAGGTACTTGAGAATGTTCTTTACCGCTGTCCAGTGAGCCTTACCAGGATTCCCCTGATACCTACTAGCCATGCTTAAAGCAAAGGCTACATCAGGACGAGTACAGGTCCTAGCATACATGATCGAGCCTACTGCCGAAGCATAAGGTATCCGACTCATTTCTGCTATCTCAACCTCAATACTCGGGCTCTGCGTCTTACCCGGTCTAGTGTTACTTTGGATGGGTAACTCTTCTTTCTTGGAATCTTGTATGCTGAATCTCTTCAACACCTTGTCCAAGTATGTACTCTAAGTAAGTCCAATTAGTCTTTTACTCCGGTTTCTCAAGATCCTTATCCCTAGGATATAGGCAGCTTCTCCTAGGTCCTTCATAGCAAAACACTTCCCAAGCCAGGACTTAACTTCCTGCAGAGTTGGGATGTCATTTCCTATGAGTAGTATGTCATCCACATACAGTACCAAAAAGCTAACTATACTCCCACTAGCCTTGACATATACACAAGATTCATCTTCACTCCTAGAAAAGCCAAATTCCTTGACTTTCTCATCAAAGCAAAGATTCCATCTGCGAGGTGCTTGCTTTAATCCATAGACGGATTTCTCAAGCTTACACACTCTATTAGGGTACTCTGAGCTGAAAAAACCCTCTGGCTAATTCATGTAAACATCCTCGGCTAACTTTCCATTATGGAAAGCAATTTTGACATCCATTTGCCATATTTCATAGTCATGAAATGCAGCTATGGCTAACAATACCCTAATAGACTTAATCTTGGCTACTGGAGAAAAGGTCTCATCATAATCCACTCTAGGAGTTTGAGAGAACCCATTTGCTACCAGTCGAGCCTTATAAGTGTGTACATTACCATCCATGTCGGTCTTCTTCTTGAAGATCCATTTTCACCCAACTGTCTTACGACCTGGCACATTGTCAACCAAGTTCCAAACTTGATTGTCATACATGGATTGTATCTCACTTTCCATTGCCTCTTTCCATTTAGCAGACTCAGGGCCTGCCATGGCTTCCGCATAGCTGTTAGGTTCATCTAGACCTACTAGTGTCTCATCACTAATAAGTGTCTCACCTTCCGCAGTAATACGGAAACCATAGTAATGCTCAGGTTCATTCCTAACCCTTGTGGAACGCCTCAGAGGTACAACTGGAGGTATAATTGGATCAACAGGAGGTTTCTCCTCAAGTTGACTGCTAGGGTTTGAGGTTCCTTCACCACCTGACTCTTGAAGTTCTTCAAGGTCAATTTGCCTCCCACTGTCTCCTTGGCTTATAAACTCTCTCTCTCTCGGAAGACAGCCCTCCTTGCTACAAAGACCACATTCTCACTAGGTGTGTAGAAGAGGTAACCAAAGGATTTTTGTGGGTAGCCGATGAAAATACACTTCTCGCTTCGAGGTTCGAGCTTGTCATGAGTCTCGCGTCTCACAAAAGTCTCGCAACCCCAAACCTTGATGTGGGCTAGACTAGGAACTTTTCCAGTCCACATCTCGTGATGTGTTTTGGAAACCTTCTTTGTAGGGACCAAATTAAGGATATGGGTGGCAGTCTCTAAGGCATACCCCCAAAATGAGATTGGTAGCGTAGCTCGACTCATCATGGAACGAACCATGTCCAACAAGGTTCGATTGCGCCTCTCAGCTACACCATTCAACTGTGGTGTCCTAGGAGGTGTCAATTGTGAGACAATCCTACATTCCCTTAGATAATCGAGGAACTCAGTACTAAGATACTCACCACCACGATCGGATCGAAGCATCTTAATGTTCCCGCCCAATTGATTCTCGACTTCCTGTTTAAACTCTTTAAACCTTTCAAAAGTCTCTGACTTATGCTTGATTAAGTAGACATATCCATATCTACTGTAATCATCCGTAAAAGTCACATAATAACGATTAGCATCCCTTGTGGCATGTTTGAAGGGTCCACACACATCCGTGTGTACAAGATCCAACAAACCTTCACCCCTCTCACATGAACCAGTGAAGGGTGACTTTGTCATTTTTCCAAGTAAGCATGATTCGCAACTATCATCTGACTTTAGGTCAAATGACTCCAAGACTCCATCCTTTTGGAGCTGGCCTATGCGTTTCTTGCTTATATGTCCATGACGACAATGCCATAATGATGCTTTATCCAAGTTATTATCATTAGTAGAATCAATACACATTACATTATTTCCTAAGTTATCTACAACAGAAACAGCTTCATACACACCATCACAAGGTAATGCTTTAAAATAAAACACATTATTATAGAAAGCATTTATTCCACCAGTTTCGTTATCAAAAGAAAAGGTAAAACCTTGTTTATACAAAGCATGAAAGGAAATAACATTTCTTTCCATTTCTGGCGAATAACAACATTTATTCAAATCTAAAGTAAATCCACTACTAAGAAACAAAGTATAAACTCCAATCTTGGTGACAGGTGAAACTTTCCTATTCGCCATGATCAAGTTTATCTTTCCAAGCTCCACATTCTCACTTCTTCTTAGTCCCTGCATTTCAGAACAAATATGAATACCGCAACTGGTATCAAGGACCCAAGAGTTAGAATAGAGTGAATTATTAGATGCGATAGTGTAAATGCCTGCATGGTTGGTTTTAACTTTCCCATCATTCAAATCTTGCTGGTACTTTGGACAGTTACGCTTCCAGTGCGCCTTTTCGTGGCAGTAGAAGCATTCAGCCTCTTTGGGATCAGAAGAAGGTGTAACAAAACCTTTCTTGGTTCCGCTAGAAGAGGAGCCATCAAGAGTCTTAACCTTGGTACCCTTTGAACGGTTCTTTCTCTTCTTCCCTCTACCTTTCCCGATTGCCAGGACAGGTGCTGAGTTTGGAGTAGTAGCAGGAGTGGTCACAACCGACTTACCTTTAAGACCTGATTCTGCGGTCTTTAGGAGTCCCTGAAGTTTGCTAAGTGTAATGTAACACCCAAACTTTTGGAGGCCAAGAAAGGAAAGAAAACCCTAATTTTTAGGGGCAACTCGGCGAGTCCAAGGAGGAACTCAGCGAGTCCGAGCGGGATCCGGGTCGAGGTGTAAGTGACCAAATCAGCGAGTCGGTCAAGCGGACTCGGCGAGTCTGGTCTGTGCGAGGAAAACCCTAAATCCGGGACTTTGGGCGCTATTTAAGCTCCTTATTCTCTCCATTAGGGTTCCATAGAGCCTCCCTCATTCAGAAAGCGAACCCTAAGCCTCCATTGTTGTGCATTCAAGCTTCCAAGCCATTTTTGGGTGATTTGAAGGAAGAAGAAAGAGGGGAATCAGTGAAGTTCGAGGATTGGCTTCAGATCTAGAGATTGTGGAGCCTTTTTGAGATATTGAAGGTAATAAGTCGTTTCTCTCCTTTAGATCTTCCATGGTGGTGAGATTTGGGGCTTTTAAGCCATGGTTTGTCACCCATTTGAGTTAGAAGCCGGATCTGGAGTTGCTACTTCAGATCCAAGTGTGTTATGGACTAGAGAAGCATAAAGTATCAGCCCTTGAGTCAATTTTGAAGCCCCTTGGCCTTAAACCCTAGTTTATGGTGTATTTTGCCTAGATCTCCATCTCTACACGTAAAGTTTGCAACTTTACGTGAGGAATAGGCTTGGGAAGGGTGGATCTGCAGTTTGGAGTCCATGCATGACTCAAAAGTCCTCTGCATGTATGTAGATCGGAATGGACTCGGCGAGTCCTTTGAGTGGACTTGGTGAGTAGCATGAAGACGAGGAGGAACTCGACGAGTGGGATGAACAGCTCGTCGAGTTAGATGATGTTGGGTAGGAACTCGGCGAGTTGGATGAACAACTCGACGAGTATGTTGAAGGTTGTCCTGGACTCGGCGAGTTTGTTCTTGGACTCGGCGAGTCAGTTCGCGAAACCCCAAACCCTTCGAGTTGAGACTCGAATCAGTGAGTCGAATGGAGACTCGGTGAGTTGGATGGGTCAGGACTCGGTAATCGGCAGACTCGGCGAGTCATGGACTGACTCGGCGAGACGAGTCGCTAAGAGAAGGACTTTGAACATATGAACTCGGCGAGTCAATAGGGTGACTCGGAGATTAGGGTTGACCTAGAAGGTTGACTTTGACCAGGACTTTGTCTTTGACCAGAGTTGCCTTGACATTGGTAGCTCGGGGAGCGAGTGGAGCAGGGGTTCAGAGAGTTGTCGGTCAGCAACCAGAGGATTATCAACCGAGTTCAGCAGTGCAAGGTGAGTCTCCTCACTGTTTGTATGGGTCTAAGGCACTAATGCCGGCCCATTTAGAATATGCATGAAAGACCAGGGGGTAGCTCCTGGCACACAGTATGTTATTATGGATGATAGGAAGACCCGGGGGTTAGCCCTAAGCAATATGCATGAAAGACCAGGGGGTGGCTCCTGGCACACAGTATGTTATTATGGATGATAGGAAGACCCGGGGGTTAGCCCTAGGCAATATGCATGAAAGACCAGGGGGTGGCTCCTGGCACACAGTATGTTATTATGGATGACAGGAAGACCCGGGGGTTAGCCCTAGGCAATATGTATGAAAGACCAGGAGGTGGCTCCTGGCGCATTATATGCTATTATATATGAAAGACCAGGAGGTGGCTTCTGGGACACTGTATGTTGTTTAGCTAAGTAGAGTAGTATGTACGGTTGTCTTTGTGATACTTGCATAAAAGACCATGGGGTGGCCCTTGGCACATGTCTGTAAGACCAGGGGGTGGCCCTTGGCACTTGTCTGTAAGACCCAGGGAGCGGCCCAGACTTGACCAGGAAGACCACGCGCGGCCCGTGGCATAATGGCAAGACTATGTTTGGCACACAGCACCTTACTTGATTTTGGATAAGTCGGTTATGTATGGTTCTTGGCTATGAATGGTTTGTATGGTATGTGGTATCAGGGGAACTCACTAAGCTTCATGTTTACGGTTTTCAGTTTTGCTTTCAGGTACTCTGATAGCGGATGATGGAGCTCGGGATGATCGCATGGCACACACCATAGATTAGTCAGCCTGGGAATGTTTTAATATGGTAATGAACAAGTGTTTTGAAAACTAATACTCTGTTTATGTTTTGAAATGATGATTTTACGTTAATTAATATTTTATTAAAAGAAATTTTTAGTCTTGAATTTTGGGACGTTACATGTAACTTCCTCCTTATTCATGTGGTATTTCATGCGGAATTGATCATAACACGAAGGAAAGGAGTGGAAAATAATATCTATTGCTAACTCCTCAGGGAAGCTCACATTCAACTTCATCAATCGATCCACATACCTTTGCATTTTCTGCATGTGGCTTGTGATGGGTTCGCCATCTTTCATTCGGGTTGTGATCATAGAGGAGATGATTTCATTTCGCTCTTGAAGAGCACTCTGATGGTAGCGGTCCATCAAATCCTGGTGCATCTCAAAAGGATAGTAGTCCTCATAGGACTTTTGGAGTTCGGTTGTCATGGTGTCCATCATGATGCATGCCACTTTGGTAGCATCTCTTTCATGTGCCTCATATTCAGCAAACTCCTCAGGAGTAGCAGTTGGCTCAAGCACCTTGAGCTCCTTGTCAAGAACATATTCCTTGTTCTCGTAACGAGTGACCATCCTGATGTTTCTGATCCAATCAGTAAAGTTGGATCCATCAAAGATGACTCTCCCACAGAGATTCAGGAGAGAGAAGGAGTTTGTAGGGTTTGATCCAGGAGTAGCATTGTTGGAAGACATCTGAAAAGAAGGAAAAAGGTTTAGTTTAGATATAGGGATAGTCCTTAATAAAACACCCAAATGTAATATTAAGGCTAGGATCTAATCACAATATATTATAACCTAGAAGAGGGATGTCGTAATCCAAGGTATAACATATTTGAAAGGTAGGTGAATGACGATTCACCAATTTCCACCATGAAAACGAAATATAAATTATTAGGTTTTATTTGTCTTTTAGAAATTCCTAGATTCTTTGAGATTCATTGAACTTTTCAATGGCATGTTTCAATCTCGAGTGTGCCCTTCATGTTTTGCGACTGGGATACCGAGGATCACAAAACAAGGTGTGAAGTAACCATGCAAATTACTTGGTACCCTTAATGTTTTTCACTTAATCGTTGTTCCGGTAAACCACAAGCGCTCCTTCCGACCTCATGAAAAACCTTAAGTCACCCTTTTCTTTCCTTGTTAAGTCCAAGTTAGTGTGCCGGTAAACCACACACGCTCCACCAACGACTTAAGCAAGGTGCAAAGTGTAATTTCATGGATTAGCACCTTATTCACATTTTCCTAAAGTAACTAAGATTGGGAATTTATAAAACATTTAGTTACTTTATAATAATCATTATACTTTTAATGAGAATTTATAAGTCCTTGTCTTACCCGTTCGGCTAACGACCCTCCACCGGTCAAGCAAGCGGTGGGTGTGAATGGACACCCATTAAGTTGTCATTTTATAGGCTACAACCTTATACCCACCTTATAGACCGGCTTCGTGAATGAGGCGTACTAGCGGTAAGACGACTTTGATCTTATAATATATATATATATATATATATATATATATATATATATATATATATATATATATATATAATTATTAAATCATAATACTATAAGTATAAGAGTAGAATTTTAACTTTTAAAAATCTAAGGGTTGGAACTAAAGTTTTAATCAAGACTTTACTTGTTCCAAAACTTGAGGGCAAGTTTTGTAAACTTTCAAAAAATTTCATTTCTTGTAACTTATGAGTTAATTAGAGTATTAAAAAATGAAGACTCTTCACTTTTCTAACTCTTGTGTTCTTTTAATGGTTTTAATTCAAGTGTGACTCTTGGTTTTCCATAACTTGAGGACAAGTTATAGACTCCATTAAAACACATTATGATCAAGAACTAAACTACCAAGTAGGTTACAAGTAATTCCTATGATCATCTAAATTCATAAGATCAAGAACATGAATATCCATATCAAAGTTTCAAGACCATATGAACACATATAATCATGAAAAATTGATATTTGCCATTGTAAATGGATTAGAACAAACATTACTCCATCTAAAACAGTTTAGGGTAATGTTTCTAGTCTATTTCCAGCAGCAAAAGTCGAAAATCTGCATTTTGTGGCTCCTACTCGCCGAGTGCACTAACCTACTCGCCGAGTAGGATGAAGATACACATGAACTCAGCGAGTCCCCCCATGGACTCGGCGAGTTCATCAGGCAGACAACAAGTTTTTCGACTTGTTTCAACTTTTTAGCACAAATAACAAACAAACAAGCCTAGGCTCTGATACCAGTGATGGGTTTTGAGCATTCTAACACTTCCTAAGTGTACATGCAACCCTAATAACCTTTGATCTATGCTTGTCTAATTATCATGCAAAGTTGATTTCCAAGGCTATAATCCTATCTAGCATACATGGGGAACAATTTTAACTTAAATAATAGATAGAACTACATACCTTGTTGTTGTAAATGTTCCTTGAAACCTTGTGAGCCTAGCACCCCAAGTGTGATGCCTCAAATGCTTCACACAACACCAAATGTTATGGAGTAAACTTGGAGAGAAAGTGTAACACACTAAAATCGGCTCTAGCCCTCTTGTTTCTTGTTTAACGGATTTTGGGAGAACACATGAGCTTTATATAGTGTTGACACATCTAGGGTTACACCATGTAAACCCTAATGTGTCATGACTCTTCATTTCCATGACCCATGGGTTTGTAACTCCCATGGAGCATCCAATGAGTTTAACCCAACTTGACTATCCATGGAGCCTCTTAGCCCACTATATAAGTTATGGATGATTTACATAATCAACCCATATATTTAATTAGTTATCTTTTGATCACTTAATTAATACCAAAATTAATTCTTGTTCAAACTAATAAATAATATTATTAATATATTAGAACTTATAATATATTAATAACCACAAGTGTTATTTCTCTCATTTAGTCTATCCAATTGCATGGTGCCATGCAACCCAAATGGACCATGTCGGGTCAGGTCAAATACATACCAGAAATAGTTATGGACTTAGACACCTTATCCAAAACGATCATAAATGGACTGACAAACTGAAACCAACGATCCCACATACAACTAAACAAGTCCCATATGAAAATATACATACCGAACTCTGAAGTTGGTCAACAGATTAATACTACAAGCTAACCATGCTCTCAATACCTGATACACAACCTGAGTGGCACAAACTCGTCCTGTCATAATAATACTTGGTGTTCCTGAAAGGGTTGCTGGATATAGTGAAATGCTTACCTAGGAACTCTCTACTACGAGGACAACTTATGCATTCTTGAAAACGTAGACCTTATGGTAACTCGCTCTACACCCACAATCTGACCATTTCTTAAACTCTTCCAAACTATAAAGAGTTACTATGGCTCCTTGACGAACATAACAAGAAAACTTCCTAACCATGGGCATTTTGATGGTATCCTACTTCCATTCTCTTATGCATCAATAAACTTAAACAAAAACCTCGGATACTTGAACTGAAGATTCCTCTAACCCATTGCACCAAAACCACAAAATCAAACAGTTTGTTGATCTTCCAATCAGAATAATCAATTCTCCCCCGCTTAGGGTTCAAATTACCACCAACTAACGTCCGAAAACAATAAAGCCTCAAAAAGACTCAACCAGATATATTCCAACCTTAACTCTCGGATTGCATTGCATAAAATAAGATAATCCTTCAGATAATAATCAATCAATCTAAAGGAAACTCTGAATCTTAAATGGAGACCTTGGAACCTCCCACATCATCACCACCTCAATTTTAGCGAAGTCAACCAGGATACCATTTGATTAACAAGGCACCCAAAGAACTGAACCTCATGCAATCGAAACTTGCCTATGAAGAAATGATCCACAACCTCACCCTCCTCTAAAACTTCAAGAATCCCTTGTAGATGCTCTCATAATAGTTCTGAAAAACCCAACATAACAACATAACTCTCTTATTTGATGGCGGTGCCTGACAGTACACCAGCTCCCCTTTCCTCCACTGTACTTCAAACCCTATCTTTGGAATCCAATTATCGATCTAAATCGACACCCAATCTTCTCAAAATTGGGTCGAAGCTTTCAACTCGTTACATGGTCTCCACGTTGGCCACAAAACCAAAAGAACAATCAAATCTCCAACATCCCTTCGTTGTAAGATAGAAATGATTCACAACAAACTAGACGTTACCTCCTTGATGCATAAACTGATACATAAAATTCCATCTTTTTCTTCTATCACTTGGTTGACATGTGTTGGACAGAGTGTCCAATGTCATTAACTATTGGTAATATTCCTAATAATAACATGATCCTTTTGGGTTGCCCTTATGACGTAAGTTAAGTAGAATAAATAAACAAGAAATTGGTTTATTAATTATTATGGTTTATGAAATTAATTAGAAACTAATAGGAAAAATATTTTGGGAATTAATTAAATAGTATAATTCATTAAAAGGGTTGAATATTAGTTAATCAATAGTTGGTGAATTGGAATATTCCATAATCCTTAAGAATTCGGGTTGGCCAAAATTTCACTCCATCCAACATGGGATGGAGGTGAAATTTGAATTTGCTCTATCCCACATGGGATGGCAGAAAAATCTAAGGAAAGGATCTAAGGCTATAAATAGGGCTCAAGGGATCTCATATTTCCTCGCACCTTGAAATGAAAAAATTGCCAACTCTCTTCCTCCCTCCACAAGGGACAATTTCTAACTCTCTTAGGTTTTATGAAATTGAACCTTTCCTAGTTATATTTATTTAATCTTTGGTGTTCATTGGGTGTGATACCATTTAGGGATTCTATTTTGGGTCCTTTCTTCCAAGCAGCATTGAGGAGGACGAGATCTCAAGCATAGAGATCAATGACTACATAATAGGCATGTAATTCTTCCTTCGTTATGTTTTTGTAAGGTAGCAGTAATAGCATGAAACTTAGATCCTTAAGGTGCATGAACACATATGATTATTGTTATGTTTCCGCTACACATGATTGCGTGTTTAGATGAATAGAAAAACCAACAATAAGAATCTGGTGTCTTCTCCCCCCGACATAGGAGGCTGGAAGAATATAAAGTTGTGGTAGCAAATAACATTCCAAGCCATCGGTTGACCACCCTGCCAAAGGCTGCAATCCTCTAATCGATCATCACAATTGCTTCCTCCCGAGTACCACGACTCAAAATGGTTCTACTTCAAACAAGTTCCTCGAGACTTTAGGATCAACTAACTCTAACAATATTGCATCATTCATACCCAATCGGCCATGGCCACTAAGGCCTGAAAAAGCACCATATTCATTCTCATCCAGAGCAAACATAACCGAAAGACTGATAGAGACGGAAACGGACTACAATTAACCCTAGTGCTATACCGCACTATCTACTATCAACCAACTCCTTAGTAACCTTTTGATTCTTCGTCATCCCCATGCCGATCCCATGCTTCCAGTAGTACGGGCCTATACTACCTTCCACATAAATCCGTACTCATCCACAAAATTATCTCAAGGTTCCCAAGTCACAACATACGACGACTACTAACAGTTCTAACCACAGATACACGTACTCACACAAGCACACATTACTAATCTTCCTAGACTCTCCTTCTAGGATTCTTCTTACACATATACCCGCACTAACATATCCTAACACTTTTCCTAGGCCACTAGGAACTCCACCCCACCTGGCTATCCTGATAAGAAAGAAAATTATATTGATATCAAATAACTATCATACAAATACTAACCACATGCAACTAGAATTAGGAAGTCCTTAAACTGAGAGATCCTATACTATAATGGTTGGACGCAAAAAGGAGTTGTGCAATAGGACCAAATCAAGCAATTAGGGAATATCTAATTCTAGGGGCATGCAATCCTAACGTAGTCATGTAATAGTTAACTAACATAAACATATATTACAAATATTACAAAGCGATAATTAGTCAAGTAGTCAATCTAACATGCAATACCTAGGATACATGACATCTTAAATATCAGGGAATTCTAGTATGCAATTCCTAAAAGATCCTTAGCCTACATACTAGCATGAAATTCTTTCAGTTCACATATTAACATATATAACAATTATGGCTATTTTGGGAGATCACTTTCATGTTCGAGCTCCGGATGACTGTACACGTCGCATCTTATTTTATCCTTTTACATTCATTTCTTTCAAAAAAGTCTTGTAAAATTCTCAGATCCTTAGTTTGAGTTTGGAATTTCACAACTGCTCATCCAAATCTCTCAAACCAGGGCTTTGATATTAACTTGTAACGTCCCGTTTTTCAGACTAATTTTTTTATTTTTCAAATAGAAAAAACACCCATTTTTATAAATATATATTCAATGTAAGAACATTTGTTCATAAATTGTAATCCAAAATCAGAGTTTTGAAGAAAAACATCATGGAATCTCATATCATAAAACTGTTGATATATATGTATGTGTGTTCCGACCTTCTCCTTTCCATGATTTGATGAAATACCTAAAAAACGTTCTGTCCACAACTATAAGTCAAAACTTAAGGTCCATTTGATAGTGAGTTGACTGGGTCCGGTCAGTAAATTTGGCTGACTCCGTCCGATTAGGCCTTTTGGTAGAGCCTAAAATTGATTGACTCGATCAGCAATAACCGACCAAGCTCTTTACTCGGTCAAACTTGAATTGTGGATGACTCAAAAAACAAACATCATTGCCCTCACCCCTTCTATGCCCTAAAAGAAATCATGCCTCCTTTACTATTCAGCAACATCACCTATTCCTTCATTCCATCTTCCACATAGAAATCCTGAAATCAGGACCTCCCTCCGGCGAGTTCTATGTCGCCTTCTCAACCAACTATAACTTCCACAAAAATAGGTATGCACTCTGTTTTTTTAAAATTAGTTGCGAAACTGATGTTTGTGTTGTTGTTATGGTTGATGGATGATATCAGACGATATATGTACGAAATCAAATTGTATGTGTATGAAATTCTAATTTATGTGTATAAAATCATATTATATGTTTATGAAATCAGAGTTTATGTGTATGAAATGAGACTTAAATGTGTATGAAAGCAAAATTTGTATGTGTATAAATCAGGTTGTATGATCTTGGTATGAAATCAGAACTTGTTGAAATGTTGGTATAAAATTAGAAATTGTTGAAAGCTTGTATGAAATCAGAACTTGTTGAAATGTTGGAATGAAATCAGAATTTGTTGAAATGTTGTACAATCTTGGTATGAAATCAGAATTTATTGGTATGAAATCAAAATTTATGTTGTACATGTTGGTAAAAATATGATAAAATTAGATTTATGCTTGGTTTATGTTGTACATGTGTGTTAAGTTTGCTGATTTATATTTTCTTTTATCATAGACATGTCGGATAAGAGACCCGGAGTTAGTTGGAATTAGAGTGTGTAGACGAAACTTATTTGGAAGCATGTATACATGAACTAACAACTAATGGTCGGGAGGGTGGTGGCTTAAAAGGAAGCTCATGGACTGTTGTAATGGAGAAATTGAAAAACACTCATAATTTTGTTTTTGACAAAAACAAATGAAAAACCGATAAGACTATTTAAAAGAAAAGTATGTTGTTTGGATGAAAACTCGATATGACTATTTAAAAAGCCAAATGTTTACAACTTTGTTATATTTTTATAATTATTTAATCCAATACAAGAGACAATATAAGGGTAATATGGTTATTTTTCATCATTCAGCACCGTCAGTCAGAGAAATAATCAAACAACTTAAAATCAGTCAGATATAGACTCAGTCATAATTTGTAACCCAAACAGCTTTTAACCCAGTCATCACTAACCCAGTCATATTTCTCTTATTCTTCTTCTTTTTCAAATTCTGAGAATTCAGAACTGAATTTCGGATCTGAACAAGTTCATCACATTTCGGAATCTGAACATCAGATGCCTTTCGTACACAAACATTTAGAGTTTCTTACATTTGAATGTCTTGAATGATAGGCTTTTTGTAAGGCATCATTCCTTCAAACGAATTACAAGAACATGAAGAATCATTGGTTTAAGTTCCAATAGAACATGTAGAATCACCAGTTTGAGTTCCAATAGAACATGAAGAATCATCAGTTTTGCTCTGATACCAATTGTGTTGTCCATAATGAAATGACGAGTGTGGAATTAGAATAAGGATCATGAATCAATCACATAAAATTGCAAGGAATCTTGGCAAAGCTCTTGTATATTATTGATTGAGAAAAGGAACATACAAAGAGACTTTGGTTTTCTCAACCTAACTGATGTTGATACAGAAAGGGAGTCTTTGTGGGAAGCTCTTCTAACAAGCAAAGCTACATGCTATATATATATATATATATATATATATATATATATATATATATATATATATATATATATAGTGGTTAAATACATCACATGCCAAATAAACTAAGAAACCACTTAAGTCTTCAATCACAGCCTTCATCACAAATGCCAACTCAGTTTCAATACTTTCCATAATCAACAAAGGAATAGCGATATGTGATTATGATGAGCAGAGAACCATTCCCGAGACACAGGCAAAAGAAATTGGTGGTGACAAGCACATTGAAAAGAGAGCAGAGGTTCGTTCCATTGAAACATATTACAATCTTTGTATAGACTTGGTGGAACACATTTATGAGATTTAACATATTAACCTCAATTTGGATTCCCCAAATGACCTGGAAGATGAGTCAACACATTAATCATATATCGAGCCTTGTTGGTTGAAGTTTTTAGATTAAGGTGAGACCATGTCAATGTTTTCATCGAGAGCTTTATACTATGCATGTTGATCCTTTTGACTTTCTAGGACTTTGACTTTGACTGTGTTGGAGGAGATGTTGATTTTGATGATTGTGCTTGTTGCACGAGGTTGATTCATTGTCCGATAGGGAGAGATGAATACTACTAGGTCGATATTCTTCGGATAAGAAGGAAACCGTTGGTAAGAAGGTAAATAGTTTTTTCAGTATGTTTTTTTTTTCTTGCAAATCGGCAAAATAACACATTAGCTGATACAAAAATAAGATGATTAACAGGAAAAAAATCCAAAAAAACACATTGATATCTTGTCACTCTGTTTTCTCTTAAACAGTTAAATGTTTGTTAAGTTTTGGGATAATAACTTAGGAGGGTAATTAGGTTTTCAATTTATCCGTATTAGGTCACTAAGGTTTTTTTTGTGCGCATTAGACCAATATGGTTGTTATTACCGTTTAGAAATAGTCCTTTTACCGGTTTTAACCGGTAAAAATGACTATTTGTAAACGGTAATAACAACCATATTGGTCTAATACGCACAAAAAAATCTTAGTGATCTAATACGGACAAACTAGAAACCTAATTACCCTCCTAAGTCATTAACCCTAAATCTAAAGAAATTGAGAAAATATGACCATCAACAGTAAACTAGTTCGTTTAGAACTCGCGTCGTCTCATATAACCTACTACTCATCTATATGGCGAATCTCTTCATCTATGGTCGTCCCTTTGGGGACATCCGATAAAATTGGAATGATACAAAGAAGATTAGCATGGCCCCTGCGCAAGGATGACACACACAAATTGAGAAATGGCCCAAAAAAAATTTTAAACCCTTCATCGTCTTCTCTGGAACCCTAATTTCATTTTCAAATGCTAATAGAGTTCAATTGCAATTCTTATGTTTCGGTAGTTCATCTACTGAAGTCATGATCAGACAACATGTGGATTCCATGGTCAGATTGATCTTCTTGTTGATTTCTTCAACCATTTGTGGCAAGTAAGGGTGATCTTTCTTTTTATAAAGTCTCCTTTAAGTTTTTTATTTTTTCCTGTCATTAAGTTTCATGCTTTATAAACGTCTATTTATGTGTTGTATATAGTCTGTATGTGTTTGTTTATGTGTTGATTTTTGATTAATTTTGCAACTTTAGTTTCTTAGTTCATGTTGTGGTTTTTCTTTTTATAAAATAATTGATAATAGGCATCCTCTGCAAGTCCCTATTGGTTTTACATTTCCATTCGTTATCAAATGTAGACATTGATGGGAGATATCAAAGTGAGATTGTATTTGTACATATGGATGTGTTCATGTAAATATTTAAATGAAAAAAAATAAGTTATTGATAAAATGTTTTATATTTATCTAATGAAGATCATCAATCATATGAGTTTTTGGACTTAGAAGTTCTGGAAGGGTTGTGAGATAAGTTTAAATGGAAGAAACTATTTTCAGTCAAACAAGTCCGTCATATTGATTAGTAAGCATGTTTTCTAAATAATTATGGTTAATGACTTAGGAGGGTAATTAGGTTTCCAGTTTGTTCGTATTAGGTCACTAAGGTTTTTTTTATGCGTATTAGATCAATATGGTTGTTATTACCGTTTAGAAATAGTCACTTTTACCGGTAAAAATGACTATTTCTAAACGGTAATAACAACCATATTGGTCTAATACGCACAAAAAAAACCTTAAACCTAATACGGACAAACTGAAAACCTTACTATCCTCCTAAGTCATTATCACGTTAAGTTTTTGTTTGTTGATATGACCATGATATTACATCAATAAAAAAACTTATTGAAAAAGCCCGTTTATATTGTATATACTTTATCAGATGATTAAAATATTAACAAAATCTATATGATACTATTATTTATGTTACTTCTTACGTAGGTTAGCGATCCAATGGCCTCGTACATCTTCCTTCCATGCACCATCACCTCCTCTTCCTAAATAAAACTACTTCTTTTCATTCTCTTTCTTCTTTCACTTTCTCTCCATAATAACCACTTCCATCCCCTAATCCCAAAAACTAATCCAAAATCACCAATCTCCACCGGTGTCGCCACCCTCCACCACTCATGTCGATATCACCGATCTTCCTTCTCATAATAGCCGCCACAGTTCTCAGTAGTCCACTCAAAGCAACGAACACCAGGAAGCTCACCTCCACCGACACAGCATCTAGCGGAGCACAGGATGACCAGATCAAGTGCGGTGGCTGTCCTTGCAACCAGCCTTGCTACACTGCTGCACCACCACCGCCGCCGCCGCCCAAGAAGCCATCTCCAACTCCTGGCTTCAACTGCCCTCCACCGCCCTCATACATTTACATAACTGGCCCACCGGGGAATCTGTATCCCGTCGACCCTTACTCACACTCATCGGCCAACCGCCGTGTCTGGGTGGCTCCTCCGCTTCTTGTTCTCGTTGGATTACTGGGTATGCTTGCTTTTCAGTAAACTCCATAGAATCAGTCTCGGAATTTGAGGCAAAGGGATACCGAAGACGGAGATTCTGATTCCAGGAGAGAAAAGAAAGCTTTTTTTTTGTGAATCACAGTCACAACTTATTTTCTAAAAAATAAAACTATTTATAATAATTACGAAATAATTATATAGTTTTTTACGTTCTTTTATACTTTTGGTTATTTATTAATTCTACGTGAATAGGGTTATATATCTAATCCTAAAGTCGATGATCACTTTCGTCTTTGTAGTCAAAGTGTCTTCTTATAAGTACCAATTGAAAATAATTTATCTGTGTTTACTGTTATGATGTTTCATTGATTATCCCTTTGGTTTAACATATGCTTATTTTCTTATATATTTTTAGATTCTTATAGGAAATTCAAACCCTGATGAGATATATATATATATATATATGTTTAGCTTATATATTGTCTAATTGCAAATAATTAAAAATTTTAAGAAAAAAAAAACAAACAGCTCGAATTATAGAAAAGTATTTGTTCGGGAATACAAGCCTAGAGCTTTTATTTTACTAAAAAATGTTGTAATTGTTTCAAATAACTTTTGAAAGTTTTAAGACCTTTTAGCTTTTATATTGTAAGAGCTTTTAGCTTTTATATTTTATATCATTCTATACATTTTAAAAAATTACATCAACTTTCGCGAAAAATACTTCACAAAATAAAATATTTGAATTTTCGTTTTCAGTTTCAAGGTTTCTAATATTCAACTACAAACTTCAAGATACCAATTAGTTATCAAATGACTTTATGTCATCTCATCTTGAGGTCGAAGATTCAAGTCTCATATCAGACATATCAACTCTCATATCATATATATGTACAATTAAAAATAGTTTCGAATATATTAAATTTATTATTTCAAAAAAAAATACCAACTAGTTTTACCAAAATACTGATATAATTAAATAGCATGTTTTTACAAATTACCAAATTTTATTATTTTGTGGATAAATATAGTGATTTAGCCAAGTTTTAATCTACTCGTATACTTTTTTCACGATATAAAATATAATAATATTTAACTTGACATGTATTCTAAGAAAACTCTCTTAATAAACTTTTCAGATTATATGTAATGTTGAGAATATTGAAACAAAAAAAAAAGTAAATAAATAATCCCAAACCAAATTTGTAATCTTTATAATATTTGTATCATAATTTCAATAGGACATAGAAGAAAGTGTTGTTAACCCTTTATTTGGCAGGAGAATCCAAAATAAAACATGATCTGTTTCTTTATGAAAATATTTTGAGATTACGAGTCTTATATACAGTTATATTAATCTATATGTAATTAAAAAATTGTTCTTATAAGATAATTATATTAAATATCAAATACACAATGGCTTATATTCGTTGGGTTGTAAAGTAAAACAAATGCGCCCGTAACTTCAAATCACTCGCATATTCAAACGGCATCATTTGCATACCCATTCCTTGGATGGTTGTAAAGAGAAACCAAATGCATACCTCTTTGTTTTTATTTTCATTTAAATTAATCCAAAAAATATACCACGAAAATAATTTATTTTGATATATAAATTACATTTTATAAGATAGATGAACAGTAGTTGTTATTTTGGTTGTGAGTGGTAACAAGTAATATTCGAAATCTTTAATTTTTTTAAGAAAAATTAATACTAGTATTTATTAATGTATTAATGTACATCAAAGCTACGATTTGATTTGTTCTATAAGAAGATCAATATTTGAGTGTGGTTTAAGAGAAAATAAACCATGTGGTGATTTTATAATTGTTAGAAAATAGGAGGTAAATCGTAATGGTAAATGGTAAATAAATAAATAAAAGTTGTAAAATAAAGAATGTTCCAAGATCAGAGTTTGTTGTCAGCTGAGTCAGAGATTGGTGAAAAAAGTAACACGGGACCCATCGATGATGTGTACTATAACTTCTCATGTGCTGTCCTGTCCATTTCTCATTCATCCCCTCTTACATTTTTTGATTTTCATCAAAGCATATATTAAGTTTTTTTCGTACAAAATTCTTTTCAATTTCTAATAATAAGTCATGTGAAAATTTGAGTAATAACAAAAAAAAAAAGTGGATGGTTTAGAGAAAATAATCAAGAAACAACATATTTTGGAAAATGATCAAAGGATCCACAGAGCACCTTCTACGGAGCTTCTGCGGATCCAGCTATAACTGTGCGGAATGTTGGTTTTTTAATTTTTATTAATTTTTCTTTTTCGTTTTTTTTGCGTTCGTTTTCGTTTATTAATATTTTTTTTTTCAAATACACTTATATCTTATGTGATTATTATATAAAAAATTTGATAAAAAAATGTTAAAAATAATAAAATGTTTTATGTAATACATTTGCTACTGATGTATGTTTTTCATGTATTTGTACTTATAAATAATGTAATACAAACTGGTGCATATAAATAACCTAATTAAAATTATACAATTATTTCATGTTTTTTATAGGTTACAAAACATACCTTAGAAAACATAAACATACAACCTTCATAATAAACATACTTTAAAATAAACTTCATTCATTCAAATTGAACCATAAAAACTTTGATTTGTTTTCCTATTCCGTCCATGGGTTATCTGTTGCTTGTGTCCCTAGGTTTAATGTTTCTTGCATCCATTGGTTATCTGGCTCTTGCTGCCATTGGTACTCGGTGTAACCCTGCCATTGATTCTGTGAATCTTCCTGCGGTTGGTATTCGGTTTCTTGCGCCCATTGGTTATGTGGCTCCTGCTGCCATTGATGTTCGGTTTGTTGTGTCCATTGGTTGTCTGGATGCTGTTGCCATTGATGTTTGGTCTGTTGTGCCCATTGGTTGTCTGGCTGCTGCTGCCATTTTTGTTCGGTATGTTGCGTCCATTGATTCTCTGGCTCATGTTGCCATTCGTTTTTGGTCGCTTGCGTCGGTTTCTCTTGACGCCCCGGTACGTTTTTTTTAGTTTTACTTTGGTTCTTTAGAACGATTTCCTTACATGTCCTTGCATTATGAGTTGTGCTATGGCATCTAGTACACCTTCTTTTTTTTGGTTCCTCACCTTGAGATGGAATACGATTGGTGTTTTTTGGTCTACCGGATTGACGTATTTCCATCACAGGAGGGTTAACAACTATAAGGTCATCCGGAACCTCCCAATCACTAATTTCTGAAAGAGGGTATACGACCTGCTCGTACGTTCTTCAATATGTTTCAATTTTATAAGCATCTATAGCCATATGCCCACAATGATCATTTTTCAAGTGCGTTAAAACCATTATTACATGACCACATGGCAAACCAGTTAGTTGCCAATATTTGCAAGAACAAGTCTTTTCCCTCAAATTCACTATGTCGCCGCTGTTGAAGTGATGCACTTGATATGTTGTATTGTCAACACCGGATACCGAACATCCTTGAATCCCCTCTTTATTTTTTTAACCATATCTTCAACCCACTTCGTAAGTATTGTTGTACTTTTTTTTGTTAAAACAAACATATATTATTATATATGACATTTATCATATAATTTAAAATTAAACATAATCACACCTGCAGCCATCCGCCGTTTGTAAAACCATTTCTGTATAAGTGAGTGAAAGAACTCAAGAAGTGGTAATATAGGCAACTTCCTTGCTTTATTTGATACAACATTCATGGACTCCACACTATTTGAGGTCATATAATCATACCACATGGTAGGGAAATACGCTCTGGTCCATTTCTCACATGGAATTTAACTGAGATATGTCGCTACATCATCTCTTATATTACGAAGTCTCCCCCAGTAGAATTCAAACTCAGTGGTTTTGTAAGTTCTTACCAGCTTCCAAAACAAAATTGTTGTTTTTTTTGTTTTTTCCAAAAGTGTGGACTTTGTGTTCCTATTAGATGAAAACCACACAATCTATGTTGAGCATTTGGAAAAACATTTTGAATACTTACAGCAATTGCAGGTGCTCTATCTGTGACCATTGCCAGACCTTCCACATCACCAATGCATTCATGTAGTTTTTCAAGAAACCATGTCCAAGAATCCGTAGTCTCTTTTGGGAAAATTCCATACCCAATAGGCAAGATCTAATTGTTGTCATCCATGGCTACTGCATGCAAGATGGTGCCTTTATACTTTCCCTTCAAATGAACGCCATCCATAATAATAACTTTTCTACAACACTTTCTGAAAGCACGTATCTGCAACAACAATATAAAAACCATTAATATATCAACAATATAATTTGTTTATAAACATTTAAGAAAATAACAAATATATGTAAAAATATATTACCGTGCATCCAATAGCGAAAAAGCAATACTCAAAACGATCCTCCGAACCAGTTTTTATTGTAACGTCCGTGTTTCCAGGCTAGGCATTTTCGTTGATGTAATAGTCTAGGTTAACCTTTGTAACCTGTTTTGAAATAATAAAAGTGTATTATTTGAGTATTATGTGTTTTGTGCTTAATTGCTTAATTATGTGGTTTGATTAATTAAGAATAAAAATAAGCGTCAAAATTAAAGTGTAAAATAAACTTAATATCTTTGAATAATGTTGTAGTAGTTGAAACGAGGTTTCCGAATATATATAGAACGCCCAAATCTGACTTCGTATGAGAAAGTTATGATTTATCGAAGTTTCGGCTTAGCGGTGTGCAGCCCGAAATACTCGATTTGAGATCGAGCGGTTTTTAGCCGAAGCAATCTAAACGAGGATCGAAGGTCTCGTTGTTGGTATCAAAGCGATAAAAAGTTAGGCGAGAACGGACGTCAAACGAAGAAGTTATGAATTTATAACGAAGTTTTTCTGTCGCGGCCTATTAAAAATAAATAATAAAAATAAAGTCAAAATTAGCCGACGGAGTCTAAACGAAAGTTGTAGAGCGTCGTCTCACCTTCGCGTGGATATAAAGAACGTCGAAAACGGAGTTCGTATGAAGAAGATATGAATTTCCGAAGTTTATTAAATAAATTTTATTTATTTTTAATCTTCTAATCCGGCATTATCCGAAGACGAGTCACCGGTCCGATCCGACGTACGCCCCGCGTACTCCGAAGAGTGTCGAAATTTCGGATGACGCATGCAGTGACGATTTCGGAAGCAGTACACTCTGCGTACTACAGTACGCCCCGCGTACTCCGAGGCTCCAGCCTCCTATAAATAGGATCCGAAGGCAGCCGAGTCTTTTGTTCATTTCCTCTCTTCTCTCTCCCGTTTTGCATCGTTTTGCGTGCCAGAAATATCCCGAAGCCCCGGTATCATACTTTAGCCCCGAGGCAAGTCCTGAGATCCCGAAGATCCCAAGAAGTGCGGTTCCCGAGCCGAAGCTCTGTACGCGAGAAGTTCGATTTTTGAAGAGATCTTTCAGATCTGCTGAGGATTACTACTTTTGAAAGTCATAGTGCTGTCCGATCATCTTCTGATCAAGTGAGTGTATACTACCTTTCATAAACACGATAATAATACAAGTTTGGTTCGAGTGTATTAAATATATTGCCGTTTATAGGTGTGAGTGTGTAGTTACCTTCTTCCAACACATTATTATAAAGTATTATATATAAAAATATGTGCTATGTGTATATAATTTGTTATTATATGTGTGAATGTATATTCACTCTCTTCTATCTCATAGATCTGAGTTATTCTCTATGAAATATGTGTTATGTGTGTGTGTGCCTCATCTGTTATGTGGATTATGTGTTGATTAAAGCATGCTATACAGGTTTTCAAAACTATGTATAAAAATGTATATTTTATCTACTAATATGTTGGGTAGAACATGGGTAGATAGTTGGTGTGTAATAAACATATGAGAGGCCTCATTGTTGTTTGATTTAGTCATCTAGCTGAGTTTAGATGACGACCACTGGCTATTCTAGACAGTCTTGTGGAAACATTAGCAGGTTCGCCACCTGTAGGTGTTAATGAACTTGGGTGTTCATTTGTTGTACTCCATCCCCCTCATGGTTGCCTTATTTGACTTATATTGCTGAGGTACCCCCGAAGCATGTGTTGTCGCCCCGATGATATATTCTTAGACTAGGTCCCTTGTGTTAGTTGTTTTAGGGACAGAAAGTGAGAATAACGGGAATGGGTAATTGGGTTATTGTTGGTTGGTGAAAATTAAATATGATTATTGTGGGTTGAAAACCCTATATGCTCACCAGGCTCCCAAGCCTGACCCACTCAGTTTCTTTGTATTACAGGAAGTCGCGCGAGGGCATGAGATGGATGAACCATCAGTTGTTTTGTTTACAAGTCTGTATATGTATATATTTGTTTAATGACTTGTAATGTTATCGTTTATGCTTATTGGTCTGTATCGGAACATGACACCCCGAGTTTTGATTATATAATGAAAAATACATTTCTTTTATGAAATGCTTTGGTAAACATTGTTTTATCATGATTTGTTTTTGGGAACAAATTCCGCAACTCTTTCAAATCAAAAGGATTTACTCTAAAAATATTTTAAAAGCATAAATGAAAAAAAAAACGATCTTTTCTGGCTGAGATTTTGGGGATGTCACAGTTGGTATCAGAGCATTAGTTTAAGCGAACTAGGAATTTGTAGGATTTCTAGACTTAAACTTAGAGTGCTAAGTGAAATTTTGAGATGTGTGTCTGTGATATTTTAGACACGAGCACTAGTTTATTTTAGGAAGGTTGCCTAAAATGCTTTATGTGCTAAATGTTATATGTTTCCATATATGATATTATTTGTTCGGATCTATGGTCTGTTGCCGACCGGATCTAGAAACCTTATGTGTGTAGGATTCTAAGCGTGCATCTACGGTATTAGAACTAGCATGTAAACGTTTCGGTGTGATAAGGAAGATTTGAATATCTACCATGATTGAGGATCTAATTTCACCTTATTCGGTGTGTAGATCAAAATGGTGAGAACAAGAAGTGGAGTTGGAAATGCTGACGAAAACAGGAATCAACCACCAGTGATTGAACAAGTACCTGTCGTAGCAGCAGCACCTGAGCCAATAACCATGGCTGGTGTGCAAATGATGATTCAGACAATGTTGGATCGTCAGATGGATGAAACTAGACGGTTGCTTCAACAAAATCGTGAAGAACTGTCAATTCGTGTGGAGGAGCCTGAATTAAATGAAGGGCACTCGGAAGGTGGAGACTTCAGTGGGTCTATTGGTCAAGCCAACCCACCGATAATTAGGCAAGATAACCATGATGGAAGGAATGATGGAATGGGATGCAAGTACAAGGACTTTCTAACTTGCAAACCATCGACCTTCAATGGAAAGGAGGATCCGATTGGAGTTATGGATTGGATCTCCGAAATGGAGTTAGCCTTTATGACATGTGGCTGCAGAGGCAAATTGCAGACTATCTATGCCGTGCGACAATTCCGAGGTGGAGTCGTTCGTTGGTGGAACACTCTAGGGAAGACGTTGAGCCCTAATGAGCCACTGCAATTGTCATGGGCAGAGTTCTTGGTGCAGTTCAAGCGCAAGTTCTGTTCGGCTCAAAATTTGTTGGAGTTGGAGAACAAGTTCCTGACATTGACGAAAGGCAGCATGTCAGTTGATGACTACACCAATAGCTTCACCGATAAGATGGATTTTGCCTTGTGTATCGTCCCAGACGAGTTGACAAAGGTGGATCGGTATGCGAAGGGACTCCCATGGGAGTACAAGGTGCCAGTACGTCAGGCACTTACTCTAGAGGCAGCTATCTAGGCTGCCAAGTCTGTGGAGAACATAATCAAGAGGAGAACCACCGACAAGGTTGAGGTTGGTGAGAAAAGGAAGTTTGAGGGAACATCTGGTTCCGGTAAGAAGGGAAAATTTTCGAAATTTGATTCGAAAAAGTTTGGAGGAAAAGGAGGCGAAGCGAAGTGGTGTGATAAGTGTAAGAAAAAGCACTTTGGGAAATGTAGCGAGGATGTAACCTGCTACAAGTGTGGAAAGGTTGGACATTTTGCCAATGAATGTCCGAACAACAAAAGGATGTGTTTTGGTTGCAATGAAGAGGGGCATATTTTGAAATACTGTCCGAAGAAGAAGGAGGCAGCTAGGCCCAACATTCCACCAAAGCCGAAGGCGAGAGCCTTCCAGATGACACTCGAAGCTGCGAAAGATGAAGTTGATGTCGCTTCAGGTACCTTTCTCGTAAATGAATTACCTTCTCAAATTTTGTTTGATTCTGGAGCCAACTACTCCTTTATTTCGCATGAGTTTGGTAGAAAGCTAGCTTTGCCTATTGATAGACTAGATGATGCTTTATTAGTCGAAGTAGCTAGTGGCAAGTTTGTACCTGTTAGCCATCGTATGAAAAACATCTTAATCGACCTTAATGGGAATAAGTTTCACGAGGAATTATTGCCTATCGAGCTTAATGGTTTCGACATCGTGTTGGGAATGGATTGGCTTAGCGCCAATGATGCCGAAATTTTGTGCAAGAAGAAGATAGTTAAAGTAAACCCGCCTGGTAAAGATTCGTTTATGGTGTATGGGGACAAACGCAGAGTGAATTCTGGAATCATTTCTCTAATGAAATCCAGAAAGTGTTTGACCAAGGGATGTACATCATATTTAGCATTCGTGATCGATGCTAAGAAGGAAAAGAAGGTGATGCAGAGTATTCCAGTGGTGTGTGATTATCCGGAAGTATTTCCCGAAGATCTTCCTGGATTACCACCTGATAGACAAGTGGAGTTCAGAATAGACTTGTTACCAGGGACCACGCCAATAGCAAAAGCACCTTATCGATTAGCACCGACGGAGATGAAGGAGCTGATGATGCAACTTCAGGAATTATTGGACAAAGGTTTCATTAGACCTAGTTCATCGCCCTGGGGAGCTCCGGTGTTGTTCGTGAAGAAGAAAGATGGAAGTATGAGAATGTGCATCGATTACAGAGAGCTAAATAAGGCAACAATAAAGAATAGATATCCGTTGCCGAGGATTGATGGCCTGTTTGATCAATTGCAAGGTTCGAGCTATTTCTCGAAGATCGATCTAAGGTCGGGATATCATCAGCTGAAAGTAAGAGAGCAAGATATCGAGAAAACTGCATTCAGAACTAGATATGGACACTACGAGTTCTTGGTTATGTCGTTTGGACTAACCAATGCTCCGACAGCGTTCATGGATTTGATGAATAGGGTTTGTAACCCGTTCCTTGATAAATCTGTGATAGTGTTCATAGACGACATTTTGATTTACTCGAAAAGCCAGGAGGAGCATGGCAGACACTTGCGAGAAGTGTTAGAAGTTTTGAAGCAGGAGAAGCTGTATGCAAAGTTCTCCAAATGTGATTTTTGGATTCGTGAAGTCCAATTCTTGGGTTACGTGGTCAACCAAGAAGGGATAATGGTTGATTCAGCTAAGATTGAAGCTGTGATGAAGTGGGAACAACCAAAAAGTCCCACGGAGATTCGAAGCTTTTTAGGATTAGCCGGATATTACCGAAGGTTTATCCAAGGCTTTTCTTCGATCGCTAGTCCATTAACAGCTTTGACCCACAAAGGAGCTACTTATGCTTGGAGTGATAAGCATAAAGAAGCATTCGAGAAGTTAAAGAAGAAGCTATGCGAGGCACCAATACTTTCTTTACCCGATGGAGTTGAAGACTTCGTTGTTTATAGCGATGCGTCTGGGGTTGGATTGGGTTGTGTTTTGACCCAAAGAGAAAAGGTGATAGCATATGCGTCTCGACAGCTGAAAGAGCATGAAAAGAATTACCTGACTCATGATTTGGAGTTGGCAGCGGTAGTTTTCGCTCTGAAAATATGGAGGCATTACCTCTATGGCACGAAGTGCAAACTTTTCACTGATCATAAGAGTCTCCAATATCTCTTTAATCAGAAGGAATTGAATATGAGGCAACGACGCTGGCTAGAATTACTCAAGGACTACGACTGCGAGATACTTTACCACCCCGGTAAAGCTAATGTTGTTGCTGATGCTCTCAGTCGGAAAGTCAATCTTGAAAGGAGAAGGCCAAGAGCGTTGAGAATTGAAGTTGTCTCGACCATTGTGGAAAGTATAAAGAAAGCTCAAGAGGAAGCTTCTGAGAAAAATGACCGAAAGGAGGAACGTTTGGGTAAAACGTTGGTGTTTGGTACAAACGGTCATGGACTGAAGGTATTCCAAGATCGTATTTGGGTACCTAAGTTAGGAGGAATTAGGGATCTTCTGATGGAAGAGGCTCACAAGACCATGTACTCGATTCATCCTGGTAGCACTAAAATGTATAGGGACCTGAAACCCTACTACTGGTGGCCGACGATGAAGCTTGATGTTGCAAAGTATGTGGCTGAGTGTGTGACTTGTGCGAGAGTAAAGACACAACATCAGAAACCGTACGGGAGTTTAGAACCATTGCCTGTGCCTATGGGTAAGTGGGAAGACATTGCTATGGATTTTGTCACTAAACTGCCCAGAACAAAGAATGGTCACGACATGATTTGGGTTGTCGTTGATCGATTCACTAAGAGTGCGCATTCAACAGCAGCCAAGGAGAAATGGTCTATGGAAAAGCTTGTGAATTCTTATGTGAAGGAAATTGTGAGGCTTTACGGTGTTCCGTTAATGATTGTATCGGATCGTGATAGCCGTTTCACCTCAAGGTTTTGGAAAAGTCTACAAGAGGAAATGGGTACCAAGTTATGTTTAAGCACAGCTTACCATCTGCAGACTGATGGTCAGAGTGAAAGAACAATACAAACACTTGAAGATATGCTAAGAGCATGTACCCTGCAATTCCTAGGTAACTGGGATGAACATTTAACTTTGGTAGAATTTTCCTACAATAATAGTTTTCAATCGAGCATTAAGATGGCACCTTATCATGCTTTGTATGGACAGAAGTGTCGTACACCGTCTTGTTGGCTTGAGGCTGGGGAAAAGCAGTTTATGTGACCGGAGATGGTTCATCAAACTGCTGAAAAGTTGAAAATAATTAGGGAAAGAATGTTAGCAGCTCAAGATCGTCAAAAGAGCTATGCTGACAAGAAGCGAAGACCGATGACTTTTGAAATTGGAGATTCGGTTTTGCTTAAAGTCTCGCCGTGGAAGGGACTTATAAGATTTGGTAAAAGGGGAAAGTTGAGTCCAAGGTTTATTGGACCGTTTAAAGTTCTTCAGAGAGTTGGGAACCAAGCTTACAAGCTCGAATTACCCAAGGAACTGAATGGAATTCACAACACTTTTCATGTGTGTTATTTGAGGAAGTTCACAGGAGAAGTTCCTGACATAATTCCAATTTCTGAATTGAGAATCGATGAGAACAAGAGGTTAATTGAAGAACCAGAGGCAATTGTTGACCGAAAGACTAAGAAGCTTCGACGCAAGATGGTCGAATTAGTGCTTGTTCGTTGGAAACATTCAAATGGGCCAAATCTCACCTGGGAAACGGAGAGTGACATGTTGAGTCGCTATCCGCATTTGTTTGTTGATGTGTGATTCCAGGGACGGAATCATCCTAAGGGGGAGAGAATCGTAACGCCCGCGTTTCCAGGCTAGGCATTTTCGTTGATGTAATAGTCTAGGTTAACCTTTGTAACCTGTTTTGAAATAATAAAAGTGTATTATTTGAGTATTATGTGTTTTGTGCTTAATTGCTTAATTATGTGGTTTGATTAATTAAGAATAAAAATAAGCGTCAAAATTAAAGTGTAAAATAAACTTAATATCTTTGAATAATGTTGTAGTAGTTGAAACGAGGTTTCCGAATATATATAGAACGCCCAAATCTGACTTCGTATGAGAAAGTTATGATTTATCGAAGTTTCGGCTTAGCGGTGTGCAGCCCGAAATACTCGATTTGAGATCGAGCGGTTTTTAGCCGAAGCAATCTAAACGAGGATCGAAGGTCTCGTTGTTGGTATCAAAGCGATAAAAAGTTAGGCGAGAACGGACGTCAAACGAAGAAGTTATGAATTTATAACGAAGTTTTTCTGTCGCGGCCTATTAAAAATAAATAATAAAAATAAAGTCAAAATTAGCCGACGGAGTCTAAACGAAAGTTGTAGAGCGTCGTCTCACCTTCGCGTGGATATAAAGAACGTCGAAAACGAAGTTCGTATGAAGAAGATATGAATTTCCGAAGTTTATTAAATAAATTTTATTTATTTTTAATCTTCTAATCCGGCATTATCCGAAGACGAGTCACCGGTCCGATCCGACGTACGCCCCGCGTACTCCGAAGAGTGTCGACATTTCGGATGACGCATGCAGTGACGATTTCGGAAGCAGTACGCGCTGCGTACTACAGTACGCCCCGCGTACTCCAAGGCTCCAGCCTCCTATAAATAAGATTCGAAGGCAGCCGAGTCTTTTGTTCATTTCCTCTCTTCTCTCTCCCGTTTTGCATCGTTTTGCGTGCCAGAAATATCTCGAAGCCCCGGTATCATACTCTAGCCCCGAGGCAAGTCCGAAGATCCCGAGAAGTACGGTTCCCGAGCCGAAGCTCTATCCACGAGAAGTTCGATTTTTGAAGAGATCTTTCAGATCTGCTGAGGATTACTACTTTTGCAAGTCGTAGTGCTGTCCGATCATCTTCTGATCAAGTGAGTGTATACTACCTTTCATAAACACGATAATAATACAAGTTTGGTTCGAGTGTATTAAATATATTGTCGTTTATAGGTGTGAGTGTGTAGTTACCTTCTTCCAACACATTATTATAAAGTATTATATATAAAAATACGTGCTATGTGTATATAATTTATTGTTATATGTGTGAATGTATATTCACTCTCTTCTATCTCATAGATCTGAGTTATTCTCTATGAAATATGTGTTATGTGTGTGTGCCTCATCTGTTATGTGGATTATGTGTTGACTAAAGCATGCTATACAGGTTTTCAAAACTATGTATAAAAATGTATATTTTATCTACTAATATGTTGGGTAGAACATGGGTAGATAGTTGGTGTGTAATAAACAGATGAGAGGCCTCGTTGTTGTTTGATTTAGTCATCTAACGGAGTTTAGATGACGACCACTGGCTATTCTAGACAGTCTTGTGGAAACATTAGCAGGTTCGCCACCTGTAGGTGTTAATGAACTTGGGTGTTCATTTGCTGTACTCCATCCCCCTCATGGTTGCCTTATTTGACTTATATTGCTGAGGTACCCCCGAAGCATGTGTTGTCGCCCCGATGATATATTCTTAGACTAGGTCCCTTGTGTTAGTTGTTTTAGGGACATAAAGTGAGAATAACGGGAATGGGTAATTGGGTTATTGTTGGTTGGTGAAAATTAAATATGATTATTGTGGGTTGAAAACCCTATATGCTCACCAGGCTCCCAAGCCTAACCCACTCAGTTTCTTTGTATTACAGGAAGTGGCGCGAGGGCATGAGATGGATGAACCATCAGTTATTTTGTTTACAAGTCTGTATATGTATATATTTGTTTAATGACTTGTAATGTTATCGTTTATGCTTATTGGTCTGTATCGGAACATGACACCCCGAGTTTTGATTATATAATGAAAAATACATTTCTTTTATGAAATGCTTTGGTAAACATTGTTTTATCATGATTTGTTTTTGGGAACAAATTCCGCAACTCTTTCAAATCAAAAGAATTTACTCTGAAAATATTTTAAAAGCATAAATGAAAAAAAAACGGTCTTTTCTGGCTGAGATTTTGGGGATGTAACATTTATGTACGCCACAATACCAGGATTATGTTTCTTCAGATTGTGAAAATAAATTGGAAGTTTGGAGAAACTTTCTTCGGGGGGTCCCCATCATTAATCCCAAAGAAAATTCTCTAGCATGACATGCTTGTGAATAACTCATATTTATTTGTAGCAAAGCATTCATATCTCTAATTATATCATTAGGCTTCCAAACTCTCAAACTTCCTTGACCCATAATGTTATGTATTATGGTTTCCACAACTTCACTATTTGCTTGCCAATGATTTGGGTGTATAAGCAATGAAGAACATGTATGCTCGTCATTAAACGTCTTAATTTCAAACATTTCTGTTCCATTAATGATACATGCGTATAAACGCCAATGACAGTTTTCTTGCATACAAACAACCTGGTACCGAGATTTTGAAGATTTTTCAACCTTTATCTGAAACTTTTCTCTAACGACTTTGAATTTAACAGCAAATGCTAGATCTTTTTGGTGTTATAGGTTTGATTGACAATTAATTTATCATTCGAACCTAAAGTGTGAAATGGTCCAGGTTCAAGAATAGGTTCTGTACAATCAGGAATAGAAGGAATACAATGCCATGGATTAAAAGCAGTTTTTCGTTACGTGTACTCATCATCCGACCACCCTTCATTTGATTTTTCCTCACATCTTCGATCATCAATTTCAGGAACTTCTCCAAACTCGAACAAATTTTCACATTGTAATTCAGTCAAGCCCACTTTTGGTTCGTTATCATTATCTGATACAAAAGTGTCATTCCCTCTTCCCCTTGAACGGTTTCCATCACATTGGCTTTCTCTACGACCTTTATTAGTTTTTGTTGGATTAAATGGTTGTTAACCACTACTTGTTCTTCATCTTCTTCACCTATCACCGTTAAATACAAATGCAACGTCTTCTTTGATTCTGACATTACATGTCTCAATTGAAATACATCAGTTTCATCTCCAAGCTCCATGACATACCCTAACTCTGGGTGTTTAAAAGACAAACATATATTACTATTTAACACACCCACCTTACTTCTAACCATTTGTAATAGCATTTCATGGTCAATGTTAGGAGAAAGATTTAAATCATAGTTTTCACATTATTTCTATCGTAAACCTCTACTCCGTTAACTAACTGCCATGACCCTCACATACACAAAATAATAAAACTCATTTTACAAACCACTCTCTACAAACACAACAAAAAAAAACAACTTCTACTAGTAATTGAAACTCACAAATAACCACTTAAATATGCCTATAACTTCTATAATTGATCTGCAGAGGTGTACATTGATTCTTAGATGTGTACACAGATCCGCAGAGGTGTACACTGATCCTTAGAGGTGTACACAGATCTGCAGAGGTGTACATAGATCCTTAGAGGTGTATACTGATCCTTAGAGGTGTGCACTGATCTGCAGAGGTGTACACTGTTCCTTAGAGGTATGCACTGATCTGAAGAGGTGTACACTGATCCTTAGAGGTGTGCATTGATCCGCAGAGATGTACACTGATCCTTAGAGATGTGCACAGATCCGCAGAGCCATATACTGATCCTTAGAGGTGTGTAGTGCTCCGTAGAGGTGTACACTGATTCTTATATATATATATATATATATATATATATATATATATATATATATATGTGTGTGTGTGTGTGTGTGTGTGTGTGTGTGACATCCCCAAAATCACGGCCAGAAAAGACGGGTTTCATTTATGCTTTTAAAATAATTTCGGAGTAAATCCTTTTGATTTAAAAGAGTTTCGGAATTTGTTCCCAAAAACAAAATATGATAAAATAATATTTACCAAAGCATTTCATAAAGAAATGTATTTTCATTATATAATCAAAACTCGGGATGACATGTTCCGATACAGACATAAAAGCATAAACAACAAAAGATAGACCATACAACAGTTACATATAACAACTGGTCTAATAAACAAAATAACTTGATGCTTCATCCATCTTATGCCCTCGCGCTACTACCTGTAATACAAATAAACTGGGTGGGTCAGGCTTGGGAGCCTGGTGAGCATTTAGGGTTTTCAACCCGCAATAAATAATCATATTTACTTTTACCAACCAACAATAACCCGATTACCCGTTCCCATTATCCTCACTTTACGTCCCTAAAACAACATCTATCTCAAGAGACCTAATCTAGGATTTTCATCGAGACGGACATTATTGCTAAGGGGTTTCCTCAACATTAGATGTCCTAAAGGCAACCATGATGGGGATAGAGTACACCGGTGAACACATCGTTCACAACACCTACAGGTTATGAGCCTGCTAACGTTCCACAGGACTGTCTAGAAAGAGTCTGTGGTCGTTATCCATACTCCGGTGAATAACTAGATCAACAACAACAACATCGAGGCCTCTCATCTGTTTATCACACATCGACTATCTACCCATGTTCTACCCAACATATTAGTAGATAAAATATATTTTTTTATACATAGTTTAAAACATGTATAACATTCTGATTCAACACATATTCCAAACAACAAATGAGACATATACACATAACACGTATTTCATAGAGAATAAATCATATCTATGAGATAGAAGGAAGTGAATACACATTCACACATATAACAACAAAATATACACATAACACGTATTTCGTATAAAATACTTCATAATTATGTGTTAGAAGAAGGTAACTACACACTCACTTCATCAGAAGACGATCGGACAACACTACTGCTTGTAGAAGTAGTATTCTTCAGTAGATCTGGAAGATCTTCACAAAAACCGGGCTTCTCGCGAGCAGAGCTTCGGCTCGGGAATTGCACTTCTCGGGATCTTCGGGGCTTCGGGACTTGCTTCGGGGCTCAGTAATGATACCGGGGCTTAGGGGTATAAGTTGCACGCAAAATGATGCAAAACGGGAGAGAGAGAGAGAGAGAGAAGAGAAATTGAGCAAAAGAATCGGCTACCCTCGCATGCCCTTTTATAGAGGCTGAAGCCTCACATTACGTTGGGTGTAATGCTCTACGTGGGGCGTAGTGTGAAACGTCACTGCATGCGTCATCGGAGCACTCAAGTGCGAGGCGGTGCATGCATCGGGGTACGTTAGGCGTACTCAACTACGTTGGGCATAGTTCGCATCAGATCGGTGACTCCTTCGGATATCCATCCGAATTAAAGATTTAATATTAAATATTAATTATTTAAAAACTTCATAAATTCATATCTTCTTAATACGAACTTCGTTTTCGAAGTTCTTTATATCCACGCGAAGGTGAGACTACGCTCTACAACTTTTGTTTAGACTCCGTCGGCTAATTTTGAAATTATTTTTTTATTATTTATTTTTAGTAGACTGGGACAGGAAAACTCCGTTATAAATTCATAACTCCATCATCTTACGTCCGTTTTCGCCTGTCTTTTCACCAATGCACTACTATCAACGAGATCTTCGATTCTCGTTTAGATTGTTTCGACCAACAATCACTCGATCTCGAATTCGAGTTTCGGGTTGCATACTGCCAAGTTGAAACTTAGAAAAATCATAACTTTCTCATACGAAGTCAGATTTGGGCATTCTTTTTATGCACGCTCTTGGTTTAATGAACTATACAACATTTGTTTAGATCGCTAAGGATAAATATCGCTCTAACGTAAATTTCACTTTTGACATCATTCAGCGTTGCCGGTTCTGTCGCGAAACTTCGACAGGTCATAACTTCTTCGTTATAACTCGGATTTCGGCATTCTTTATATATTCGGAAACCTCATTTCAACTACTACAACATTATCCATATATATATCGGTTTTATCTAATATTTCATTTTGACGCTTATTTTCATTCTTAATTGAATTAAGACACATAAGTAAGCACAAAACACATAATACTCAAATAATACACTTTTATTATTTCAAAACGGGTTACAAAGGTTAACCAAGACTATTATATCAATATTAATGACAAACGCAGAAACACAGGCATTACAATATATATATATATATATATATATATATATATATATATATATATATATATATACACACACACACACACACACACACATACATACTAACCCGATCAATATCCTTCCAATTTGGTCCATTAACCATGCCGGCTGCTATACGCCTCAAATATCTATTAATTTAATTAGGTTATTTATACGCACCGGTTTGTATTACGTTATTTATATGTATTTTGATTGTATTAGGTTATTTACAAAACCAGTTGAGTTAATTTCTACTTTATTCCAAAAAACATAAAATACCAAACAGTACAAATAAAAAAAAACATACATCAGTAGCAAACGTATTATATAAAACATTTCATTATTTTTAACCTTTTTTTGTCAATTTTTTACATAATAATCACATAAGGTATAAGTGTATTTAAAAAAAATATTAATAAACGAAAATGAACGCAAAAAAAAAACCAAAAAAAAATTAAAAAACCAAAATACCGCAGAGCTGTAGCTGGATCCGCAGAGGCTTTAATGGATCCACAGAGGGTGCTCTGTGGATCCTTTGGTCATTTTTTGAAATGTGTTTTTCCTTGATTATTTTCTTCAAACCATCAATTCTTTTTGGTTATTACTCGAATTTTCTCATAAGTTATTCACACAAATATTAGATATTTAGGAAGTATATATATATATATATATATATATATATATATATATATATATATATATATATATATATATATATATATATATATATATATATATATATGGAGAAGTTCAATAGAGAACCAATATGGATCAAAGAATCAAGGAACCTATCTTAACCATCTATTTTCTTTTAATCTTGGTCATTAATCATTAATTAACCAAAAAAACACGGAGGGGCATTTTGGTAAGTTCAACGTTTCATTTAATATTCATGTTTGTCTCTGTTAGCGTCTTATGTTACTGTCATTCATCTTCTCTAACACTTATCGATCCAAAATCACGCCTGTTCTTCGAATTCTCAACCTTTTTCATCCAATTTACTAATAGTTTCTTCAGATTTCAACTAATAATCAGGTATTTTTTTAACATCTATTCATCTTTCGTTTATCATTATTAGGTCAATTATGGACTTTGATTTTACCATTTTTTTTCCGGTGCATTGTTTATCAATATTATTTTTATTGTTATTGCAATCGTCTGATTGTCAAATTCTATTGATTTTACTGTTTAATCTTCAGATTGTTATGTTTTTTATTGTTAATTTGCTAATTTTATGTCAAATGTTGAATATTCGTTTGATGTTATTGTTAATGACATCAACCACTGGTTCCTCTAAGTTTATGCAGATGATGTAAAAGTGATTTTTTTGATGAACTGGTAAAAACAGTTGTCAGAAGTTTAATAATTTAAATTCTTAAACTTTGTTTAAAATCCCTATTCTAATAAATGAATAGGTTTATTCTCTTATTGATAAGTGTCATATTATTAGAAATCCTCATTAATATCATATATCACCTATAATGTCATTTGTCAACTTATTAATTATCAATTTCAAATTTCAAAATTTAAATTTCTCACTCAAATTACATTAAATTAATAATTGATTCTCCATTTTAAATTTCAAAATTTAAAATTTTTCACTCTAATTATATTAAATTAATAAAATTATATTAAAAATAAAATAAAATAAATACAGATTATAAAGTGATATAACCTTGCTTATTTATTTAAATCAACGATTATAGATTTATATAACTAAAAAATTATCTTTTAAATAATAATTTATTTAAAATAATTGATTAATAATTTTGATTTTTTGATATGAAAGTTAAATTAATTTTATAACTGTGGTTCTCACGGGTTATAAACTAGTATGTAATATATTCAACAAAAAGAATAGCTTATTAACAAGTGAACTTTTTCAAATGTCAGAAGTTTTTTGTCCTTTTTCATTGCATCTTTGATATTTGACTCAAATTTATCAAATCTTTCATTGAAAGGGATATTTTTGTCAAATATGAACTGTCTTTGCAAAAAAAAAAAAACTAATATACATCAAACTTTAAAGAGTAAATTGTTAAATTCAAAATAAGGTAAATTTAAAATTTAAAATTATTCACACTGTGAATTATAATAGGATTCACTGTGTGAATTTTCTAACTTATTCAGAACTATTGAAAACTTTATTTATTATATTATAAACATTATCATGATATATATTTTTTAATTAACTTACCACCATTGATATATCAAAGAAATACTGATTCACCGTAGAATTTGATTTAAGCTTTTCTTCGTAGTTCAAAATATCAGTCCAAGCATCAATGACATGTGCATGTACCCATAATCCTGGCTGCATTGTTTCAATCATTCCTCTTCCAAGCACATAACCTCTCTTATTATGAAATACATTCTCACTTAATTTGTAATCAAATAAAACAAAAAAGCAGTTAATAGAAAATTATTTTGTATTTATATTTATATACTATTGTATTTAAGTAAAAGATAACATGAATTATTACATGCTATTACCAATTCTGGAAAAACTCTATCTGATACTTTTACTTCATCTAGATCTACAAATTTGCACAAACCTATTTTTTATTATAAGGAGAAGATAGCTTCAGTGATGGTTTTTTTAATCTTTTTCCTACTTCTCTTTTTTTGTCTTCATCATCTTCAATTCCCAAGATATTATTGTCACATTCTGTTTCTTCTGAATCATAACTTTCTCCTTCATCAAGTTTTTCATCTTTTATTTTTTTCTTCATGTGTTCATCTTCACTGCTTTCATCTCCTTCCTGAAACTCTTGTGTTAGACCAAGACCAAGTCCAAGTGAAAAACTAGGCATTGATGATTTTCTAGTATTTTTTTTCTTTTTTATCATCTATTATTGTTTTTTTTTTGTTCTCTAAAACTTTTTACATTTTCAAAATCATCATAATCATCAAAATTTAAAATACATTGAATAAAATCAACAATCTCATGCACTATTGGATCATGTACAAATTTCCTGGTATTATCATGATTGGTTGATTCTTTATTTCATGTTCATTCAAATTCTCATCGCTTTTTTCTAAATCTTCATTCTTGTCACTTTTTGTATCATCTTCATTTTGAGTTTTATAAATGAATTCTTGTTCAAAGACTTTCTTCATATCTTTCAACTCATCGCTTTCTGTGAATTTTCTTGTTGAAAACTCAATTAACTTTCCAAACTTCATTTTATCATTCACTAGTTTTTTGTAATTCTTTTTCGTTTTGAATACCAATTCCTACGAAATGAGATTAAAAAAAATGTTAATAAAAATGATTTTTTTAAACTTTTTTATATAATAAATTATAGTTTCAGAATATGAATGCATTGATGAGATATCACATTTTTAATGCATTTTAATAAATTACATATTCACTTTGTGAAATTATTATAGAAAAAGAAATAAAACACACTTTTATATTCACAATGTGAATCACTTTATGAATTCTATCTTAACTACAATTTTATAACATATATTTGTAATATAACTTCAATTTTTTTTAATTATATAGATTATTAACTTAGATCGAGTTTCATATCTTCATTTTCATCGGTGTTGGATTCTTCATCATTCTCTATAACATCATCATTACATTCCAAAGTTCCAAAGTCACCACTTGTTAACTCAACTTTTTCCCTTTTCAACATCATTTCATAATCCCAAAAATGTAGTGCATGTATTTGTCTTTTTTCATTCTTATCATTTCTCATAAACTCCGAATACGCTAGCTATTTATGTAAACAAAATTATGATTAATTAGTTTTCTTATAATAATATAACTAAAAGTGTTAATTATAAGAATTTTCCTTACCAATAATACAAGAAGTGGTCCACAATAGTAGTTTCCTCTATCGGTATCATCCCACGTCATCTTTGACATTTTCAAGCAATTGGTTATAAAACCACACCAATCAATTTCTCTCATAGGTGTTTTGCCTAACAAACATGGGAATACTGTTGTCTTACAAGTTCCAGGCTTATTCTGTTCACATATGGTATTAACAAACAGTAATAAAAAGTTTGTTCTGAAAATAATCCCTGAATCTGATGATTCTTTAATTCTCTATTCAACATCTGATGGTCTCATAGCCTTGAAATTGTACTGTTGCTTCCAATCCATTAATTCTTTTCCTTCACATTGATCAGTGTTATATATATCTTTTCCACCTAGAGGAATTCCAAGCAAATCATGAACAATTTTTGGTGTTATGTCTATCTTTGCATTAGGTAGATGGATTTTCATATCTAATGGATTGAATGAATTCACAACAAAACGTGCCAATTTCCCAGAAATTCCATTGGTGCAATTCTCAGCAAAGAACCTAATCCCATTTCTCTAACAACTTTTTTCTGTTCTTTGTTTAAAGATTTAACAATATCATAAAACTTCTTTGGGCTCATTCTTGTTCTCAAAGATACTCTATCATTTGGATTTATTGACACTTTTGCCTTTTTTTTTTCTTTGACTACTTCCGGAGTCTTTGTTTTTCTTTTTCTTTTTCCTGTTAGTCAATAATTTTCATAAGCTTCTCATAATATAACATATATACTATAAAATAACTAACAATACAAGAAATTCATATGTAAATTTGTTTATAACTTTGTAAATTAAACATGTGAATAGTAATAAACAAACCTGTTACCTTTTCATCAAATTCTTTCTTTACAAGGCTATCATTGTAACACCCAAAGTTTTGAAGGCCAAGAAAGGAAAGAAAACCCTAATTTTAAGGGGGGACTCGGCGATTCCAAGCGGGATCCAGGTCGAGGAGTAAGTGACCGACTCGGCGAGTCGGCCAAGGAGACTCGACGACTCAGGTCTGTGCGAGGAAAACCCTAAATTCAGGACTTGGGGCCTATTTAAGCGCCTCATTCTCTTCCCTAGGGTTCCTTTACTGCCTCTTTAACCCAGAATGCCAAACCCTAGCCGCCATATCCATTGATTGAGCCAATTGTTGTCTTGAGGAGTGCATTAGAGCTTGGAGAAGGAAGAAGGATCTTGAAGGTGCAAGGAGGGGGCTATATATTTGAGATTGGGAAGATATTTCTGAACATCTGAAGGTATTAAGTTGTATCCCTTCCTTTAAATCTATTTTGGTTGTGAGTTTTGGGGCTTTTAGCCATGAGTAGTGATCCATTTGAGTTAGAAGCCGGATCTGGAGTTGCTACTTCAGATCTAAGTATATTTTGGTCTTGGGAAGCATAAAGTTTCAGCCCTTGAGTTGATTATGGAGCCTTTTTGCCTTAAACCCTAGTTTATGGTGTATTTTGCCTAGATCTCCTTCTCTACATGTAAAGTTTGCAACTTTACGTGAGGAATAGGCTTGGGAAGGGTAGATCTACAGTTTGGAGTCCATGCATGACTCAAAAGTCCTCTGCATGTATAGAGATCTGAATGGACTCGGCGAGTCCTTTGAGTGGACTCGGCGAGTAGCATGAAGATGAGGAGGAACTCGACGAATGGGATGAATAGCTCGTCGAGTCAGATGAAGTTGGGCAGGAACTCGGCGAGTTGGATGAACAACTCGGCGAGTCTGTTGAAGTTTGTCTTGGACTCAGCGAGTCTGTTCTTGGACTCAGCGAGTCAGGTCGCGAAACCCCCAAACTCTTCGAGTTAAGACTCGAATCAGTGAGTTGAATGGAGACTCGGTGAGTTGGACAGGTCAGGACTCAGAAATCGGTAGACTCGGCGAGTCATGGACTGACTCGGCGAGTCGAGTCGTAAATAGAAGGACTCTGAGCATATGAACTCGGCGAGTCAATAGGGTGACTCGGCGCGTAGGGTTGACCTAGAAGGTTGACTTTGATCAGGACTTTAACTTTGACTAGAGTTGACTTGGTCGTCTTTCGGGGGTCAGTTAGACTCAGTATTGCATTGATACTGGTAGCTCGGGGAGCAAGTGGAACAGGAGTTTAGATAGTTGCCGGGCAGCAGCTAGTGGGTTCATCAGCGAGTTCAGCCAGTGTAGGTGAGTTTCCCTTTGTATGAATGGGTCTACGGCCACAATGCCGGCCCATGTAGTTATGAGTAGAAGACCCGGGGGTTAGCCCTAGGTACAGTATGCTAGTATGATATTTGGGACGAGGTCCAATGATAGAGGGCGGGTGCCCAAGGAATGGTTTATGTGATAGTTTATACTTGTTGTCTGTGTGATACTTGTATGTGCCTGGTAGGGAGGTGAGTGTGGGCGAGGTCCCGTACCTCACCAATAGCAGAGTGTGGATGGTGTTCCACATCTCAGTAGCAGCAGAGTTGGGCAAGGTGCAAGCTAGGGAAGGAGTGAGGGTGGGCTGGGCCCGTACCTCACTATCAGCAGGAGTATGGACGGGGTTTCATGACTCATCAGTAGCAGGACAAGGGCGGGGCCCAGAGATAGGCGAGGCCTTAGGACAAGATCCGTTAGTATGTTTTTAGATTATGTGATGTGATGTGATATGTTTATGTGCTATTATATGTTAGTGGGCGAGGCCCTGTGACAGGCGAGGCCTAAGTGAAACAGATATGTATCCGAGCGGGGCTCGAAGCCAGGCGGGGCCTGGAGCGGCGGGGCCGTTGTAGCGGGCGAGGCCCGAGGTAGGAGTGGGCGAGGCCCAGGATAGCGGGCGTGGCCCAGTATGTGTTGTATGTGGTTATGCATGGTATGTGGTAGGGTGGGGAACTCACTAAGCTTCGTGCTTACGGTTTTCAGTTTTGGTTTCAGGTACTTCCAGTAGCGGAGGGAAGAGCTCGGGGTGATCGCATGACACACACCATAGATTAGATAGCCTGGGAATGTTTACTCTGATAACGAACATGTATTTTGGAAACTATTATTCGGTTTATGTTTTGAAAAGATGAAATTGCTTAAAGTAATGCTTTATTAAAAGAAATTTTTAGTCTTGAATTTTGGGATGTTACAATCATCAACTTTAGTAGGAGTCACAAATTTTTTGTATTCAATCATTTTAAGTCTTGGACTCTGTCAGATTTCTGTTCATGTTTTAACAAAATTAACAAGAATTAATTTTATAATATAAAATTCAATTATAATTTTATAAATACTAACCTTCAGTTGTTTTATTTTCAGGTGTCTTGAAAATAGATTTGTCTTGCTTCATCGACTTTTTCGTTTTTGTTTTATGTAATCTTGGACTATGTCTGATTTCTGTTCAATTTTTAAAAAAATTAAAGATAACTGATTTTATATATTAAAGTAAATTATAATTTTACAAATACTAACCTTGTGTTGTTTTCTTTTCAAGTGTCTTCAAAACAGATTCATCTTGCTTCATTAATTTTTTTTTTGCTTTTTTTGAATCTTATCACCTTCTAAACTTTTTTCTTTTTCAACATTTTCATCAATAGTCTTTTCATCTTCCTTTTTTGTTAATTTATTAACTATTTCCACCACGGTTCTGCTTACTTTTTTCTGGTATATTTTTTTGAACCTTCAACTACACAATGTGAAAATTTTAATATCAATTTCAAAATTATAAGTAGTATTATGAAATACATGTCAAACAATATAAAATTGAACATGTGATGATCAAATTGCAAAAACTTTTTAGAAATTCACATTGCGAATCTGTAAGGCTATATATCCAAGATTCACATTGTGAATTTATGCATTTAACAGCAAAAGAGTTTGAGGTTCACCAAGTGATGTACACATACACATGGTGAATTTTTAAAAATATTTTGTGCATAGTGAATATAAACAAAAGTGTTGACCAACTTGAAATTTTTTTAAGAGAATCACATTGTGAATCTGTTTGAATGTGAGACATACATCCAAGATTCACATTGTGAATTTATGCATTTAACAGCAAAAGAGTTTGAGGTTCACCAAGTAATGTACACATACACATGGTGAATTTTTACAATTATTTTGTGCATAGTGAATACAAACAAAAGTGTTGAGCAGCTTGAAAATTTTTTTTTAAGAGATTCACATTGTGAATCCATGTGAATGTGAGACATACATGCAAGATTCACATTGTGAATTTATGCATTTAACAGCAAAAGAGTTTGAGGTTCACCAAGTGATGTACACATACACATGGTGAATTTTTAAATTATTTTGTACATAGTGAATACAAACAAAAGTGTTGACCAACTTGAAAAAAAAATTTAAGAGATTCACATTGTGAATATGTGTGAATATGAGACATACATCCAAGATTCACATTGTGAATTTATGCATTTTACAGCACAAGAGTTTGAGGTTCACCAAGTATGTACACATACACATGTTGAATTTTTAAAATTATTTTGTGCATAGTGAATACAAACAAAAGTGTTGACCAACTTGAAAAAAAAATTAAGAGATTCACATTGTGAATCTGTGTGAATGTGAGACATACATCCAAGATTCATATTGTGAATTTATGCATTTAACATCAAAAGAGTTTGAGGTTGACCAAGTGATGTACACATACAGATGGTGAATTTTTACAATTATTTTGTGCATAGTGAATACAAACAAAAGTGTTGACCAACTTGAAATTTTTTTTAAGAGATTCACATTGTGAATCTGTGTGAATGTGAGACATACATGCAAGATTCACATTGTGAATTTATGCATTTAACAGCAAAAGAGTTTAAGGTTCACCAAGTGATGTACACATACACATGGTGAATTTTTACAATTATTTTGTGCATAGTGAACACAAACAAAAGTGTTGACCAACTTGAAAAAAAAAAATTAAGAGATTCACATTGTGAATCTGTGTGAATGTGAGACATACATCCAAGATTCACATTGTGAATTACTTTTTTTTAATAAATGTGTAGTATATGATTTGATAATTAGTTATTTTAATCTGAATGCGAATGTTCTAACCTTTCTTTATCTTGAATATCTTCAATTTTTTCACTTGTAGTTGAAGGTAGAACATCTTTTAGATTTCTTGTCAATTTCATTCTTTTCTTATTATCCTTTTTTTTCATTGATCTTTTCTTCATTTCCTGTTTTTGATTAACAAATTAATTCAAACATCAATTTCATGGTATGAAAGTTATGATTTATTCATATATTTCACAATCTGAATTTGGATTACAAATGAATTTAACATAATATTTATTCACATTGTGAATTTAGTTTGAATCGAAACATTACCAATGCAACTCTTTATAAATTTACAATGAGAAGCACAATAAGAGATACAATATCAATTAAACATAGATGCACAATGTGAATTTCACGAGATGAAAAAATTAAATGTATACAATTTGAATAAATGATATGTTAAATTTATATATAACCATGATTTACTTTGTGAATTGTCAAGTAATGTAATTCTCAGAAACATTAAATCATTTCAAAATAATCAAATGTAAATCACAAAGCACACGATGAATTAAACATGTGAAATTAGTTTTTCAGTTTAACGGATAAACTAATAAACCACTTAGATTCACAAAGTTTTTAGGAAATTACGGTTTGTAATTTAGATATTGATGATTTCTGTATCGATTTGAAGAAATTTATATCATTAGATTTTTGGTAATTATACAAATTCCCAAAAGTTCATGAAATTAGGGTTTCGATTTACTTAATAAACTCATATTCGAGTTAGATTCACAAAGTTTTAGGAAATTTCAGTTTGTAATATAGATATTCATGATTTCTGTATCAATTTCAAGAAATTTAAATCATTAGGTTTTCGTTATGTATACAAATTATTAAAAGTTCATCATCTGAGGGTTTCAAATCAGTCTAAAATGATTTTGTTAATAAAATAGTTTATTCACGGATTCATCGAATACATAATGTATCAAATTGTTTAGATTTGTCGTTTTGAAATTTATCAATCGAAAAAATATAATGTTGAAAATGCATTAAATGAGATAATCGAAAATGAATAGCAGTCAAATATACCTTCTAGATTCATTTTGACGAACTTTTCGGGATGATTCACTGTGGATATTGACTGAATCGTCGCCAGAGATCCGTTTGAAATCGATGTTCGTCGGTGAAGTAAAAGATCGCTTTCAATGAGAGGGTAAAATCGATTTCACTGATATGTGAAACTGATGAATTAACGTCGTTAATTAACAGTGAGAGTTAATAAGTTTTAGGTTGACGAAAATGCCCCCTTAAGTTATGTGTTTGGTTATAATCAATTGCACACTATTGTTTTTTATACTTTTACATCTCAAATCCAATGGTTGTTAATTTTTTGATCCAACCATCTTAATAGTTTCCTTGGTTCCTCCACCCATATTGGTTCTCTATTGAACCCCTCCATATATATATATATATATATATATATATATATATATATATATATATATATATATATATATATATATATATACTTCCTAAATGTTGGATCGAATGACAAGTCAAAAATAAGTGCGAACTGCGAGTATAAATCTTTACTCCAAAATTGAAAAAATAAAAGGTTGAGATTTAATTTTATTTATCGTTCAAAAAAATTAATTTTTTAATTCTTAGTGTTTATAAAAAAATCCAGAAAAAAGTTCTCCAGAAATCTTAAAATTTTAACGAATACTTATACTTAATATACTAGTCACTTGATAGAAAAAATTTCAAAAATAAGTTTTTGAAGTATTTATTTTTAATTTTAAGAAATATTAGTTCTTATAAAAAATATTGAACATAATAGGATCCAAAATCTGATGATTCAAAAAAAATTGATTCAACATGTTTATGATTAAGATCTAAAAATTTTAGACTCAAACATTTTATATTCCTTAATTATATCTTTAATAACTGAAAATTAAATGCTTCAAAACATATAATGATCCACTATTTTTTTTGAACAAAAACTTTATTTAATTGAATATATTATTGATCGAAAATCAAATGAGTCAAAAATAATTTGATTCAAAATACTATTATTCAAATTAATTTGATTCAAAATTTCTAATCTAAAAATAATATGATTTAAAAAAAAGTATAAATGAAAAATATTATAATCCTTAATATTTTTCTTATTTTAAATTTTATAATTGTTAAACATTAAAAACTCAAACCGGTAATTAGATTAAAGAATAGAAAAACAAAAAATAAATCGAAAAATAAAAACAAAAATAAACAAAAACATTAGTAACTTAAAGTATATAGTAAAGATATTAAAAAATTAAAAAGAAAAAACAAATAAGTTGTTTAAAAAAACAAAATGAAAACAACAAGTAAATAAGCGCTAGTATATATCTATTAAAAAAATTTTGAATTTAAAAAAAAACCGAAAACCAATCAAAATAAATAATAAAACTCATTTAAATGACGTTCCGTGGACATTCGTCGCAAGTGATTAATTCCTCGACTACGTATTATTTATCACGGATGTGGGTTGCATGCAAACGCACAACGCCCAATTAGCAGACTATATATATTATTGTTGAAAATAAAAATTATGTAAAAGGAAGATATGATGAAATTTATAGAAATCTTTGAAGTAAATCAAGTTAGAAGTTGAATGTTAAGAACTTTGGATGATTACAATGCATATATGATACAAAACGAAGTAGTATGGTGAGTTTTGGTACGGGTCCTTTTTATCCATTCAAGTTAGGAAAGTTGTCGAATTTATTGTTTAAAACCTTATTTAGTAGTAGATCTGAGGTTTGGACGTTAAGGGCTTAAAGGATTAAGACCCTAGGTTAATTTTTTGGACTTTGGCCAGTACGTCGGGCGTACTCCTTAGTACGTTGCGCATAGTGGGTCAGCAGCCCGCTTTCGGGTCAACGAGCGTACGCGGGGCATATGTGTTAGGTACACGGGGTGTATGTAATGTTGTCGGACTCCTTCGATTTTGGGTCACTTTTGGGCCTTTTGCGCTAGTTGGGCTATTTTGCAGTTTTGGGCTTTCATATTTAGGTCCAGTAAGCGAAGAGTAAAATGGTCTTTTACCCTAGGAGTTGGGATTAAAGACTTAGTCTCTTGGATATGATTTATGCCCTAATTAATAATTAGGATGTTATTTAATTGTATTTAGTGCGGAGATTTCCTTGATTAGTAGCCCTGACATTTATCTGATTTTTCAACAGTTTGAGGTAAGTCTCCTCCGGGTTTTTAGCGGGTTGAAGGCACCAATGCTGACCCATGGATTATTGTTATCTATACGCTAATTGTCTGTGACCTTTCATGCGTGTATGTATTGTATATATGTTGGGCGGGGCCTGATGGGTGTGTTGGCAGGGCCCATCACATAATACAAACATATCTGTTCCGAGCGGGGACCGATGTCGGGCGGGGCCCGATGGTTGTCGGGCATGGCTCATTGTATGCTTTATATGTATGGTATGAGGTATTTTGGGGAACTCACTAAGCTTTGTGCTTATGTTTCAAGTACTTTCGGATCTAAGGGGAAGAGGTCGGGATTATCACATTACACACACCATGATTTTTCCACTTATTGTCTCTGATGTATTTTAGGGGTGTTATTTGGTTTTCTCTGAATATTTTATGGTTTGACAAACATGTTTCGTTGATGGTTTATTTACTATAAAAACCAAAAAAATTGGTTCTGAGTTTTGGGATGTTGTAAGTTGGTATCAGAGCCTTCATTTGAGGGATTTGGGCATACTCTTGGGTATGTCTGAACACAAACTGAGGATTTGGTAGATTTTTCATAAAAAGACATGTTTTATAAAAGAGTTTTCTGATAAAAGAAAAGGGGTGGTGCATGCAATCGACCGCGCTCAAGTAAGTTTTCCCAAAATATGTATACATGTTTTGTGTTATGATTTGAGTTGTGAATCTATGAATCACATGCTAGATTAGGGCTAAGGATCTACTCAGGATTGCATGATAGAATGCTAGGAAAATTGCCTTTTTATGCCTATTGTATGATCTAGTAGACTTGCATGCTAGTACTGATTAGTCAGTAGTAGGATGGTCTGTTTAGGTTATGCCTGATTTCGATTAATCAATGCTCGAATGTTGTTTGCTTTGTGCTTTTATGAGTTTCCATTAACAACAACTAACTAGTAAAAAAATATGTTGAGTTACATATTATTAAGATTAGATCATTTTAGAAGGTTAGGTTTAACCCTATTGCACAACTCTTGTTTGATTCCAACCGTTGTAGTGTGAGACCGTTCATTAGAAGAGTTATCTGGTGTCGGTTGTATGTAATTGTATTCGTAAGCTAGTTAGAGCGTGTTAGGGGAGTTATTTCTGCAGCTGATGGCAGAGAGTGGTGTGGTGGGAGCCCTAGGAAAATCTAGGAAGTGATTCGGTGCCGAGAGTTTGCTATGTTAGAGGTTGATTGGATTGGTAAGGAAGTAACTTAGGGGATTTGGGGCGATCCTTGAGGAAAGTAAGGATAGATGTGGAAGGTATTATGGGCCTGTACTATTAGAAGTAGAGGATTTGTACTCGAGTCAAGGAAAGTCACGATGATACTAGGAAGCTTGTAGTATGTAGGATTCTTAGATTATATTATGATGGTTTATTTCAGTATGACGGTCACTCAAGGAAGTTCTAATGGAGATATGAGTGTCGGTGCCGGTTCTGGTACTGGTGATGGTTCGGGTTCGTGCTTAAGATTATGGATGAAAAGATGTGGGAGTTCATTTCATCAAAGATTACCCATAATATTCTTGAGAAGACTCCTGTGATCTTTGGTATGATCAAGGAGGGTATCATGGAGATTTTGGATGAGCTCTTGGGTACTTTCTATTCTGAGATGGTGGTGATGATGAGAGCTCTCACTTTGACTTTCTGTGAGTTATGGGAATGTGGGGATCCAGATTTCTTCGGTGAGAAGGACCCGATTGTGAGCAAGTGTTGGTTAGAGGATGTCACGAACCCTTCCGTACCAGTTGTTGCCGTAAGAGGGAAAAGGTCAGACTTGCATCCTGTTTTCTGAAAGATAGAGATCGAGACTAGTTAGAAGAGGTTGGATACGCCTTGGTAGGTGAGGCGGTTGATTCAATGACTTGGGAGGATTTTGTGATAAGGTTTTTTGCTAAGTTTGCACTGATGATTGAGGTCCAATAGTTGGCGAGGGAGTTTCTGGACCTTCGCCAGACTACTGAGACGGTGGCAGAGATCAATGCTATGTTCCGAGAGAGGGTGTTGTTGGTTCCATAATATATGGCAGATAAGGAGATGAAGAAATCGAGATATCATGAGATGTTAAGGAGAAATATCAGACAGTTTGTAAGTAGATCCAGTTGCAAGACACTGGATGCTATGATGGCGCGAGACAGAAAGAGGGAGATTGACTTGGAAATGGATAAGAAGAGGAAGTCGGATCAGGTTTAGAGTTCTGATGGTTCGAGCAAGAGTCCTAAGGTTCTTGACTCGAGATCGAGGGTTCAGCAGGGCTAGGGTTGTTGTGGCAAGTGCGGCAGGACACATGATGAGACGTGTATGGTGGGTGGTTCTAGATGCTTCAAGGGCGTCATGACGGGTCACTTCAACAGGGAATGTACTGTCACCACCACCACCCAGGTATCTGATATGATTTTCTTCCATTGCAATCAAAGGGGCCATAAGAAGGCCAATTGCCCGATTTTAGCAGTGGGAGGACCAGTTGTAGCACCCTCTCTAACAACCTTGCAGATTACAGACGGCCATCAGGGCAAGGATGAGGTGCATGTTGCAAGGAGCAGAGCATTTCAACTGATAGCCGAAGAGGCTTGTGCGACACTAGATGTGGTGACAGGAATGTATCTTATCCTTATATATTTATTTATGATGATTTTCCTTCTTATATATGTGCTTTATTTTTAGGGTTGTTCCTTGTGAACAGTATCTCTCCCTTGGTTTTGTTTGACTAGGGGGCTACCGGATCCTTTGTATCTCTTGCGTTCAACCAGAGATTTGTCGATGCTCCGAGCGAGCTAGATTGTCCATTAGAGGTTAAGATTGTTGATGATCGTCCTATGTGGGTATCGAAGGTCCATCAGGGATGTATTTTGGAGTTTTTTAGTGAGCGGTACCTGATTGATTTGGTTCCTATTCCTCTACATGAGAGCAAGTTTATTGTGGGGATGGATTGGTTGAGCCCCAATGGGGAAATAACTGACTGCGAGCATCAGTTGGTACGTATTCAGACCCCAAGTGGGGGAGAGTTAGTGATTCAAGGAGAGGGTGTTCAGTGTGGGCCGACTCTCTGTTCAGCGGCTCGGGCCAGACGCTACCTTCAGTAGGGTTGTTCTGGATTTGTGCCTATGTGATGGATACTCAGTAGAAGAGTAAGGCACTTGTGGATGATGTACCGATTATTCGGGAATACCCAGATGTGTTTCCGAAGGATTTTCCTAGCGTGCCTCCAGAGAGGCAGGTAGAGATTCAGATTAACGTGGTTTCTGGTGCGGCTCTAATGGCAAAAGCACCTTATCGATTAGCACCTCCAGAGATGCAAGAGTTGTCTATACAGCTGCAAGAGTTGTTAGACAAAGGATTTATTTGGCCGAGTAGTTCGCCATGGGGAGTGCCAATCTTGTTTGTGAAGAAGAAGGATGGGATGCATCGGATGTGTATCGACTACTAGGAGTTGAATAAGATGACGGTAAAGAACCCTTTATCCACTCCCAAGGATTGAAGACTTGTTTGATCAGCTTCAGGGTGCATCTTGGTTTTCCATGATTGATCTACATTCAGCTTATCATCAGATGAGGGTCATAGAGGAGGATATGTAGAAGATAGATTTTCGGACTCGTTATGGTCATTACGAGTTCGTGGTGATGCCCTTTGGGCTCACCAGTGCTCCATCCGCATTCATGGATCTCATGAATCGCGTATGCATGTCTATGTTGGATCGGTTTGTGATTGTGTTTATTGATGACATCCTGGTCTATTCCAAGACCCAGTAGCAACATGAGGAGCATCTGAGAGAGGTATTGGAGACTCTGAGGAGAGTGAGAGGTTGTACGCTAAGTTCTCTAAGTGCGAGTTATGTTCGCACGAGGTGTAGTTTTTAGGTCACCTTGTCAACCAAAACGTCAATCCGGCCAAGGTTGAGGTGGTGATGAGGTGGGAAGTTCCTAGGTCTACATCTGAGATTCGGGGTTTCCTTGGATTGGCAGGTTACTATCATAGATTCATTTAGTATTTCTCCAAGATAGCGGTTCCTTTGACCAAGTTGATGAAAAAGACTGTCACTTTTCGTTGGGGGCCTGAGTAGCAGGAAAAATTTGAGACTCTGAGAGAGAGATTGTGTGAGGTGTCGATTCTGACCTTGGCGGAGGACGTTGAGGAATTTGTGGTATATTCTGACGTATCGATCATGGGTTTGGGTACAGTACTGATGCAGCAAGGTCATGTGATTGCTTACACTTCGAGGCAGCTGAAGCCTCATGAGGCGAAATATCCTACGCATGATTTAGAATTGGGGAGGTGGTTTTCCCCCTCAAGATTTGGCATAATTACCTATATGGGGTTTGTTGTACGAATTACATGGACCATAAGTGTCTAAGGTGTCTAATGGCTCAGCCGATCTGAATACGAGACAACATAGGTGGTTGGATGTGATGAAGGATTATGATTGTGAGATCCTCTGCCACCCAGGAAAGGCCAACATGATGACTGATTCTCTCGGCCACAAGGCAGTTGCTGCCCCGATCTGGGACGTTTGTTTGAGGATGAAAGTGATTACCCCACTCTTATAGCAGATTCGAGCGGCTCAGGTTGATACTACGAAGGAAGAGCACTAGAAGAGAGAGCGCATAGTGGGTCAAGTGGCTTCCTTTGATAATGACAACCAGGGTTATTGACCCTTCATCAGAGGGTGTGGGTTCCATATTAGGGTGGTGCGCGTCAGGTTTTGATGGTAGAGACGCACAAGTCGAGATTCTCTATTCATCCCGGAGCAACAAAGATGTATAGAGATTTCTAGCTCGACTATTGGTGGCCATGCATGAAGAGAGATGTGGTCTGGTATGTGGAGAGGAGCTTGACCTGCAAGAAATTCAAGGCCAAGCATCAGCGACCCCACAGAAAAATGGAGCTGGTTGATATTCCCGTGTGGAAATAGGAAGAGATTACGACGGATTTTATCATCAAATTGCCTCGAACAGTGCGTGGAGTGGACTCGATATGGGTCATCGTGGATCGATTGACCAAGAGCATGTATTTCATTCTAATCCAGGAGAGTATTTTGGCAGAGAAGCTAGCTGATATCTACATTCGGGAGGTTGTGGCATGGCATGGGGTGTCGGTTTATGTGGTCTCTGATAGGGATGTTCGGTTTACTTCCAGGTTCTGGAAGAGGTTCCGTGAGGAGTTGGATACTCGTCTACACTTCAGCACGGCTTTCCACCCGCAGACTGATGATCAGAGTGAGCGGACTATCCAGACATTGGAGGACATCATGCGAGCATGTGTACTAGATTTTAGCGATAGTTGGGATACGTATCTTCCTTTGGCGGAATTTGCGTATAACAACAGTTACCATGCTAGCATTGATCAACCTCCTTTTGAGATGCTCTATGGGAGAAAGTGTAGGACCCCGATATGTTCGGGTGACATCGGTCAGCGGGTCATGCGGAGTACCGATGTGGTACTCAAGACGATGGAACCGATTCAACAGTTTCGCAACAAACTTCAAATGACACAGAGTCGACAGAAGAGTTATGCAGACAGACGCCGATTATACTTGGAGTTTTAGGTAGGAGATATGGTACTCTTGAAGGCGTCACCTTAGAAATGTCTCATTCGATTCAGGAATCGAGGTAAGTTATGCCCCAGGTATATCGGTCCTTTCAGGGTTTTAGCCCAGGTGGGTAGGGTTGCATATTGTTTGGATATGCTCAAGGAGCTCAGTCAGATTCACAACACTTTTCATGTCTCTCAGGTACAGAAGTGTTTGGTTGATGATTTTGCAGTAGTTCCAGTGGAGAACATTCAGGTGGATGATCACCGGAATTATATAAAGAGACCATTGGTGATCCTTGATAGGAGGGTGAAGACCTTGCGGAACAAGGTGGTAGATCTCGTGAAGGTGCAGTGGTAGCACTGAAAGGGTTCGGAGTGAACATGGGAGTCTGAGGACGAGATGAGCGAGCATTACCCATAGCTATTTGTGGCAGCAGACTTCGAGGATGAAGTCTAATTCAAGTAGGGAAGAATTGTAACACTCGGTTCTAAGGTATTTATTATTTCGACCCTTACTATTAAATTAATTTGTAAATTTGGTCCCAAGGGGTGATGTAACGTCCGGGTTTCAGGGCTAAGCATTTTTGACAATGTAATAGTCTAGCTCAACTATTGTAACTCTTTTTGAAGTAATAAAGATGAAATATTTGAGTATTATGTGTATTTATGTGCTTATTATTTAATTATAAATGTAAAATTAATAAAGAATAAAAATAAGAGTCAAAATTAAAGTGTGAGATAAGCCTGATATCTTTATATAAAGTTGTAGTGGTCGAAACAAGGATTCCAGGGATATAAAGAACGCCGAAATCTGAGTTATAACAAAGAAGTTATGACCCGTCGAAGTTTCGCGATGGAACCGGCACAATACCGGGAAGCGTAAATAGTGAATTTACGATAGAGTGAGATTTAGCCTTAGCGAACTAAACCAAGAGCGTCCATAAAAAGAACGCCCAAATCTGACTTCGTATGAGGAAGTTATGATTTTTTGAAGTTTCGGATTAGCAGTGTACAACCCGAAATTCGAATAATAGATCGAGCGGTTTTTAGGCGACACGACCTAAACAAGAATCGAAGATCTCGTTAATTGTAGCGTAACGATAAAAAGACGGACGAAAATGGACGTCGGATGAAGAAGTTATGAATTTTTAACGGACCAATCCTGTCCCGGCTTGTTAATAATATAACTTTTAAAATAAAATCAAAACTAGCCGACGGAGTCTAAACGAAAGTTGTAGAGTACGCTCCCACCTTCGCGTGGATATAAAGAACATTGAAAACGAAGCTCATATGCGAAAGTTATGATTTTTAGAAGTCGGAAAGGAAAATTGCGAAATCTGCAAGGAAGTGGTGACGTGGCCAAATCCCAGCCGTTGCTTGCTGAGCACGGCCTCGCATCCGATGATCACCACGAAGCCTCGCATTACGCCCCGCATCCGAAGCTGGGTACGCCCGGCGTACTTGATCTTGTCCGAGTCCGAGAGTGGGTGCGAGCCAGCTGGTGCGAGTTGGCATCCTTATCCGAGGAACGTGCCGCGTAGCCAAGGATTACGCCCAACCTAGTCCGAGGCCTCACAAGCTATAAAAGGGGGCGAGGGTCTTCGGATTTTTCACACATTTTCTCATTCTCTCTCTAAAATCTTTCTCTCTTTAAGGCTCCAAACCACTCCTAAACCCTAGATAAAACCCCAAGCACCCTAAGGAAGCCCCAAGGTTCCCGGAGTCCCAAGAAAAAGGGTTTTTCGGTTTCGGAAACGCTGCTCCGAGCAAAGCCCGGTTTTCTTTAAAAATCCGCTGTAAGTGAGCTACGCTTACGCAATTTTTAATATAGCTTTCAAATAATTATAGTAATGTTATAAGGTCCTTAAAATAATTATTTGGGCTATTATTATGAGTTATATTGAGTGTTATTTAACGCTTATATAATAATAATAATAGCTAGACTATTAATTTGTCGCGGTTATCATTAGACTAAACCCTAGTGGTATTGGTACTAGGTTTTATCGAAGGAAAATTATTTTGAGAGTATCGAAGCGCTGTCCGAGTGCTGAGTCACCACCTTTCGGGTGAGTGCATAGTTACTTTCAGCTTACACATAGATATGAAGTATTTATATATATTACGTGTTGTGTGTGCATATTATCTGTATACTTGCTATCTATGCTGGATGAACAATTTTATACACGTTTTAAATGATTTAAAATGTATATGTATTTTATATCTACAAAATGTGTTGGGTAGATGTAATAGTTGTTGTGTGATAAAATAAAATAATGAGAGGCCTCGTTATAGATGTTATTGATGATCCAGTCATCTAGCAGAGTATAGATGACGACCACGGACTATTCTAGACAGTCCAGTGGAACACTAGCAGGCTCGCAACCTGTAGGTGTTTATTTGAACTGTGTGTTTATTTGAATTGTGTGCTCACCAGGTGTACTCCATCCCCCACATGGTTGCCTTAAGGACATTTATTGCTGAGGAATCCCCTTAGCAGTAGTGTCCATCCCGATGATAGTCCTTAAACTAGGTCCCTTGTGTTAGATGTTTTAGGGACGTAAAGTGAGGATAACGGGAACGGGTAATCGGGTTTGTTTGGTTTGATAAAGTTAATAAACTTATTTATTGTGGGTTGAAAACCCTATGTGCTCACCAGGCTCCCAAGCCTGACCCACTCAGTTTCTTGTATTACATGTAGTGGCGCATGAGCATAGATGTGATGTCCTAGGATGAGAGATTAAGGGATTTTAGGCCTGTAAATACATAATAATGTAGTAAGGCCTATGATGTATTGTTTATGCTTATGATCTGTATTGAACATGACATCCCGAGTCTTTTTAATGAAATACATTTCTATGGAAATGCTTTTGATAAATCTTTATCATATTTTGTTTTGCGACAAATTCCGCAACACTTTTATTTAAAATGTTACTCTGATATTTAAACAAAGCATAAACAAAATCGATCTTTTATGGGCATGAAAATGGGGATGTCACAGGTGAAAGGGAAATTTTTGGGAAGAAGGGGGTACGTTGGGCGTATGTTGTCAAGGGATAAACCCTAATTTTTAGGGTTTAGACCTTATTTAACCATCATTATGGAGCTTGAGGCTACCCCCTCAACAACCTCCTTACCTTAAAAGATAACCCATGAAACCCTAGCCCTCTTTTGAGTGTTCTTGAGCTTTGAAGTGATTTTGTAGCACTTTTAGGTGGTTCTTTGTAAAGAAGAAAATTACTTGAAGAAGAAGTGGTGCATTCAATCTTTGGATCCAGATTCTACACCTTCTTGTGCATCCTTAGAAGGTATCAATCTCACACCTTGGAGTTCTATGTTCTAGATCTCATATTGTTCATGCTTATGCACTTTTTGTCCCAAAACCATGGTCTTATAGAGTATGGACTACTCCAGACCATTTGAGCTGTCCTTTTGGGCATTTAGGAGTACATGGAGTTATAAAAATCAAATCTTGGAAGTGAAAGTTCATTCACGTTTGAGTTGTTGGCATTTGTGTGAAGTTTTGGACCTATGGTTTGGTATTAGGTCCTTTTTAGCCATTCAAGTTAGTAAAGTTGTCGACTTTATGGTTTAAGAACTTATATAGTAGTTGATCTGAGGTATAGATGTTAAGGTCTTAAGGGATTAAGACTCTAGGTTAGTTTTTGGGACCCTGGCATGTACATCGGCATACTCCTCAGTACGTTGCGCGTACTAGGTCAGCAGCCCGTTTTCGGGTCAACAAGCGTACGTGTTGGGTACGTGGGGCGTACACCATGTTGTGGGCCTCCTTTGATTTTGGGTCACTTTTGTGCTTTTTGGGCTAGTTGGGCTATTTTGGGATTTTTGGGCTTTCATATTTAGGCTCAATAAAGGAAGGGTAAAATTGTCTTTTAACCTAGGAGTCATGATAATAGACTTTGACTCTTGGATATGGTTTATGCCCTAATTATTAATTAGGATGTTATTTGATCGTATTTAGTGCGGAGATTTCCCAGATTAGCAGCCCGAGCATTTATCTGATTTTTCAGCAGTTTGAGGTGAGTCTCCTCCCGATGTTTAGCAGGTCGAAGGCACCAATGTCGACCAATGGATTATTGTTATTTTTTATGCTAGCTTCTTGTGTGACCTTGTATGTGTGTATGTATTGTATATATTCCGTGCGGGGCCTAATGAGTGTGTTGGGCGGGGCCCATCACATGATACAGACAAATCTGCTCCGAGCGAGGCCCGATGGTTGTCGGGCATGGCCCATTGTAGTTTTGATATTTGTTGTATGATGTATTTTGGGGAACTCACTAAACTTTGTGCTTATGGTTTCAATCCATGTTTCAGGTACTTTCGGATCTAAGGGGAAGAGCTCGGATGATCACATTGCACACACCATGATTTTTCCACTTATTGACTCTGATATATTTTTGGGATGTTATTTGGTTTACTTTGAATATTTTATGGTTTGACAAACATGTTTGGTTGATGGTTTATTTACTATAAAAACAAAAAAAAATGATTATGAGTTTTGGGACATTACAAACAATTTAGCATGGTTTCCAGTGATAGGTCGATGACAAAGTTACTGATCCGCTCGAACTCTATTTGGTAGGCGGTCGCTGATGATGTTTAATGGAGTTTAAAAAAGGTTGGCGTGGTGGTTGTCATAGGCTGTAAAATCGAAACAGGTTTATAGGGACTGTGGGAATTCGTCCCAAGTAGTAAGTTGGTCGTTGTTGTGAAGGTATTTGTACCATGAAAGTGCATCACAAGATAGATGAAAGGTGGTCATGGAAAGGCTCTGGTCTTTGGGAATTCCATAGAATGTATAATATTGTTTGGCTTGAAAAAGCCGGTCTAATGGCAAGACCCGTCGAATGTGGCGAAGGTGATCTTTGGGGGCCGTATAGGTCCGTATTCTTGGTGGATAGGTGGCGGGTTTCTGGGAGGGGTTGGGGCGGGAGTTTGAGTTTTGAGAAATGTGAGTAGGTTGTTGGTTATTTTGTATTAGGTGGCTAATTGTTGGGTGATGATGTCAAGTTGAGCTTTGGTGGCGGATTTGGTTTTAGTGTTTAAATGTAGTAGTTTGTTGAAATTTTCAACGATCAAGGACATGGATTCTTTGAGCGATTGTGGTTCTCGGTTGGGTGGCATGATGACAGTGAAAGCACCGGATGACATAACCGGTTCGAGTCAGTCAAGCTCCCAAAGAAGAACAAGAAGAACACAAGATCAATTGGAGTAATTTTCTATTATATTCCCAAAATGCAGGACAAAGTGTAATTATATAATGCAATGGTTCCTGGGAATTAGCAAAACATGGAATTGAAATGTGGCCTATATGCTCAAATCGGATGGACCTCTTGGGCCTGTTGGATTGCATAATTTGACTGGTGTGGTGGGTTGGATCGGTGGTGTTGGCTTCGGCTATTGGCTTGTGTACCTGGGACGTATCAACTTCCCAATACTAACATTGCACACATGTAGGTTTCTTGCTATCTCAAAAAATCTCTTCCAACTTGAGTATAAAACCACTTGTGGATATTGAATCAATAGTACAATCTATCATAGCTAACATTGAATTACCTTTTTAATAATCCGTAGATGACGTGCAAAGTGTACCTACTGTTTCCTTATTTGAGTTTGAATTTTCTCAAGTCGGTACTAAAATTATTCTCAAGCGCAAATCGTACATCCACGTCTAACTTTATTGTAAAAAATGATAAAGAAGTTATTTAAAACATTTGATGTTTAATATTCGCTTTGAATATACATTTACTATTCTGAGAAGAACTTTATTAAAATAACAAGAGCCATCAATGATGAAGAAAACAAACATGTGATGAAGGCTTAAAATGCCTCAATTACAACTATTGCCAACCAAGACACCATGTAGGTTAAAAATCAACTTGTCGCCATGTCTTTTAATAATGAATGACATTCGACGAATTTGAAAAGTTTATTATATAGTCAAATGTAAACATTATATATATATATATATATGATAAGTGTAATTTTAATAAATACAAGTTCATTGAAAATTCTTTCCCAAAAAATTACATTGAAAACGAATGGGTTCATTAATAACCTTATTCGTTAAAAATAGTTACACTGAAAAGTTGAAGATCATTCATCTTTGATACCCGGTTTTAGAGATTGTAACTCAATGAATATGGAAGAAAAAATAATGAAATTCAATGTAAAATGAAGTATCGATTTTAAACAACACGCTCGGACAGATCATATGTCAATCCGCCTTCAGATGAATGAGTTAGAACAATTTTTAATTTTTCACATATTTACTTAAGATTATGCCTATTCAATTTCGGTTCAAACAGGTCCAATACCCGAAACCACCTAACCGAACCAATCAAAAAATAGGAACCAGAAAGTGAACAATCATAATTCATAAAAAATATAAACAACCCTACTACATAAACAGGTACCGGTCCGATTTGGTCCACTGGTGACACCATAATTTCTCTATACATGATTTTTGGCAATAAACTATGAAGAGAATTTGGCCAAATGATTCTATTCTCTTTGACTCGACTCACTTTTCAGATTCTTTTAACAAAATATGAAGATATTCCCATTAAATTATATACCCCGTTAGATGTATGTACGTAGCATTAGTAACAAATTTTATCTCTAACCTACTAGAAAATCAATGAGAAACCAAATTAAGACAACGCAATCCTCCAAGCTCCTTTTTTGGCTTTGCATGTAAATACTTTATATATTGTCTTTGCCAACTACGATTCCTAATCAATACAGAGTCATAACTCGGGATTGAGTTAATAATCTCTACCTAATTTAGCATGACTTAGTCATTATGCATGATGTGCAAATGTGGCCCCACACCTTAAACAAAAGTGACCCTAAATATTGCAATATTTCCCTCTTAGAGTTCATAAAATTCTACCCTTTTGTTGACTGTTAACTTCCACTTAAACAACTCTCCAACCCTCTTTGGCTTTTTCTTATTCTCTTCCTTTTATCTACCTCACACCATACTCATTTTCTCTATTTTTCACACCAAATGGCATCTATACTCTACCTAATTCTCTCATTGTCTCTATTTTTCACACCAAATTCTCAGGCTGATCAAGGGGTGGCTCAAGAGTGTCCATACCCATGCTACCCACCACCAACTGGCGGCGGTGGTGGTGGAGGAGGAGGAGGAGGGAATACTCCGACAACAACCACCTATCCGCCGCCTTCCCAAACGGGGTATTTCCCTCCACCTTCGGGTATATTCCCATATAACCCTCCAAACCCTAACTACTATGGGAATGGACCTCCAGCTCCAGACCCTATAGTTCCATGGTTTCCTTTTTACTACAAGAAGCCACCTCATAGCCCTGATAGATCTTCATCCACAGGTGGCAGAATAAGATCGACGGCTGCGATCTTCTTCATCATCTTCTCATTCTTGTTACTTGTTTGTTAACTTAGCGTGGATTTCCAGATCATTTTGTTTCTTCTTCTGGAAGCATGAATGGCATGAGTGGTGCACAAAGGGCAAAAATGGTAATTCAAGAAAAGATAGATGAAAAGAAAGTGGTGGAGAGATGATAAAGGAAGGGCCACGATGTGGACGACTATTGTCTAAGAATGTAGACAACTTTTTCTTTACTTTAGTGTTGTTAATCATAATGCTATGTGGGGATTTTTACTTTTTTTTTTATATAATATTGTTGTTGATGTAGAACTGATGGTTGGTTCTTGGAAACTCTTAGAATTTTTTTATTATTTTTTGTACAATTTTTATATTTTTTTATGCAGTACCTTTATGGGGAGGTGGAAAAAGATAAACTTTTTTCATAGATAAGTTCATAAAAAGTGACAAGTAAGATTGGAAATATCTTTCTTGAAAGTAAGATGATAGAAAAAAGCACATTGACATCCAAAGTGAATTCTATATTGAATGCAGCTCGACGTATTTGTATGTCCGAGTATTTGAATTTTTAATAATAATGAATTGCAAAACTAATGTAAAAAAAGTTTATACTTTATAGTTTCTTTTCTGTTCAAGAGATATTCATTGATGATTGAAATTATGCTAAAAAAAATGGAACTTTTGATAACATTTTTCATTATTGTAATCGAGTTATTATAGACCTTCATTAATCATTATTTACCTATGGTTAGCATTATGGATGACTAACAAGAGCCCACCCACTATTTTAGTTGGGCTTTATGAATGGTTGGTATTGTGGTACAAGAGTACTGTACGTACTACAAACACGTTGAAGTGAACTTAAATGCAACAAGAATCTTTATCAATCTATACTACCCTTAAAGACTTTTGTACTTTTTCAGTATCGTATAACCCAGATGCAAGAAAAAGACAATCATAATAGAATACTGAATTACCATACAATGCGTTTGAATGTTTATATATAAAGGAGTGTGCATCTTCTTGTTAAGGTTATGTTTGACGTGTCACAGCTAGCTTATTTTTTGAGTTTTTTTATATTGTCGTGTTTGGCAAGCCAAAAAGTAACTTATAAACTAGCTTTTTGAAAAGCTACTTAGACTAGCTTTTTATGAGTTTTTTAAAATTTTTCCAAATATACTCCTTAATTAATTATAGAAACATATACTCTTAAGTGTCATTGTATGTAATTTTATATATTTCATCTAACCTTTTAGCTAGTTTTACCAAACGTCATTTTTTATCAGCTAGTTTTTCAGCTATTAGCTAGTTTTTTATTTAACAACTAGTTTTTCAGCTATCGGCTAGTTTTTCAGTTAATAGCTAGGTTTTCTGTTAGTACGCCAACATAGCCTAAACGATCTCTTATCTATATTGTATTTCTGATTTTGTTAAGATACTGAACTTTCGCAATATAGCATCTATAAATTATTAAGATGTATACACTTAACCCTGACATCATTGGGAAAATGAATAACACATACACAATATCTATTAGACTATGGTGTTGTTTGTTTTTTGGAAAAAAAAAAAAAAAAAAAACCTCTTCAGACCTCTTATTGTTGCGCGGCGCAGCACACGCGCAACACTTTTCATCTCACAGATGTTTGTATTTCAGAAGTCTTCGGATTAAAAAACCTCTGCGCGTGTTCTTCTTGGCGCAACACTTGTTTTGTCTCTTCCTACCTCTTCCAACCTCTTATTTTTCTTACTCTTTTCTTGCTAAAATATTGATTATATATTGCTGAAATCTTGTTTCACATTTTTTTTTGTTTATTCTTGTTGAAGTTTTTTCTTTTTTTTTTTATATTGAATAATAATAGTTTGTTGATGAAATATCATTATTTTATGCTAAAATATCCTTATTTTTAAATATCATTATTTTTTGTTGAAATATCATAAATTATTGCCGAAATGTCATACATTATTAAATTTTTGGTATTAAAAAACTATTTTCGGATTATAAAATCAATTTATTTTAATTTTTTAATATCTGCAGCAGCATACAGATGTTAAAAAAACAAACACGTTTCTTATTACAGTTTGCAACCGTTTAATCCAACTCTTCTACTGCAGAGGGTTGCAGAGGTGGTCCGCAGACTTTATAGATTTTTGCTTCAAAAAAACAAACTGCACCTATATTTGTATGTAGTATTTATCTTGTTCGTATTTTAGATGTATATCTTGTATATCCATATCTAAAATTGAGGGATCTCATGTATTTATATATGACGTGAATAAATGAAAGAGGGCAAGCAATTATACCAAACTTCATGGTATTAAAGTCGGCATCCGCACCCCATGGCCGAACATATATATTTACAATCTTCATCTTTCTTGACTTCATTCAATCACACATCTAACCGAAGTCGATGTGCAAGAGCCTTAAACAAGTCTGAAACTTAGCTCCTTTAAATGACTTTGTTAAGAACTTCAATGCATGCTCTTATGTGACCATCTTATCCATTAATACAATATTGGACTCAATTACATAACTTATGAAATACAACTTGGTTTTGATGTGCTTCAACCATTTCATGATATACTATATGTTTTGATTAGATGAATTCCTCTTATATTGTATGTGAGCTAAGGGGCTTCGTAATTTGTATTATAATATATGTTTGGGTTTACGGAGTGCACGCATGTATAAGATCGAATTAGAAGCCAATTCGATGACAAGTCGGTGGTCCGGGGGCAACGCCCCTAGCGGGGTCCAACGGGCAAAGCCCTTAGTTGAGGTCCTGCTGCACCCCTTTGGAAACCCTTGATTTCCTCATTAATTTCGGATTCCCTCGACTTGTTTCCAAAGGAGCCCATGGTGGACAACCCTAGAAAAAAAAACCCTACATCTCGTTTTCTATATAAAGGACTTTCTTCTTGAGGAGAAAGAACACCTTTTAGCTCTCGTTTTTCTTCATATGAACTAAGAATCTTCTAACAATTTGGTTTACGTTTTCTGTACCTAGATTCGTAAATGTCCCCTTGGGATTATCCTTGGTTGAATTTTTTGTAACCCGGGCATAGGGTATAAATATCATTTGGAAAGTGTTTACAAGATCCAAAGGGTATCCATATCTCCACTATAAACCCTACACAATTTTCAACAATCAAACTTATATGTCATGTTTCTGGAGATGGGTGAATCAATCTGTGAGATGACCACGAAGTTCGCAAAACTGGAGAAGTTTGAAGGCGTTGATTTCAGGCGTTGGAAGAAGAATATACACTTCATGTTGACCACTCTGAAGGCAACATACGTGTTGACTACTCCAAGACCAGCTGAACCGGAAGAAGGTATTGATGAGACACTTGAAGAAACCAGGAAGAGGAAAAAATGGGACAACAATGACTACATCTGCAAAGGTCACATCTTGAACGGGATGTCAGATGCTCTAGTTGATATATATGGTGATGCTTTAACTGCTAAGGATTTGTGGGACACCCTTGAATTGAAATATATCATTGAGGAAGCTTTTATAAAGAAGTTTCTGGTTAGTGATTTTAATAACTTTAAGATGGTTGATTCAAGGTATGTCACTGAACAATACAATGAACTCCTTGGTATTTATCGTCAATTTAAACTGCACAACATGAATATGGATGAATCTATTGTTGTGTCAAGTGTAATTGACAAAGTTCCACCATCTTGGAAGGATTTCAAACATAACCTAAAACATCAAAAGGAGGAACTATCATTGGTTCAACTTGCTAGTCATATTCGTATTAGAGAATCTTTTCGTACGAAGGAAGTTGACAAATCTGATAAACCAAAGGGAAAGTTGATTATGGACAACCTTTTATTCATATGGTTAAAAATAAAGCTAGGAACCCGAAACATAAAGCACATGGCAAATGTAAGCAGGAACATGTCCCAAATAACTCCAACAAAAAAGAAAAAGGAATTGGTTTGTTGGAGGTTCAATAGGGTGGGGCATTGCAAGCGTGATTATCGTGTGAACTTAGGAAACAATAATAACAATAATGGCGCTAGAAACAGTGGAGCCAATGGAAGTGTGAACGGGTCTTCGATTCAAGTTAAAGGAGGTCAATTTTTTACTAACTATGATAATTCTAATCAGAGTTATGTTTATTATGTTTCACTAACTCCTGAATCATTCTATCAACAAGAAGATGATGTTGCTTGGTGGATCGACTCCTGGGAAACGAACCATGTACGCAAGGATAAATGGTTGTTTGAAGCATTAATGTCGCTTGAAGAGAAATCGGTGCTGAGAATGGGAGACGCTTCTTTTATACCTATTTGTGGTGTCGGTGTTTTGTGTCTTGAATTTACTTCTGGAAAGACTATTAGGCTTTTTGGTGTTTTGTTTGTTCTAAGATTAGACTCTTGTTAGTTCTAGTTGTTTGAATTATGATGGTTTTAAACAAGTTATTGAGTCGAATAATTTCATCTTATCTCGAGGTGGAATGTTTATTTGTTTTGGATATTTATATAATAGAATGTTTCATTTGAGTATTGTCGATAAATTATTACTTGTTCAAAATTCTACATTTGTACCTTTTACTTCTAATGTTGATAAATCTATGCTTTGACATGCAAGATTAGGTCATGTCAACTTTAGAAGGATGAATGAGATATCAAAAGATGGCTTAATTCTAACCTTTGATGTGACTCTGATAAATGTAAAACATGCATGCTTATAAAAGTGACAAAACAACCATTTCCTAGCGTCACTAGAAATTCAGATATTTTAGAACTTGTACACAATGACCTGTGTGACTTTCACTCCACTCATTCCTTCGGAAATAAAAAGTACATAGTCACCTTCATTGATGACTGCACTTGGTTTTGATATGTGTATTTGTTACATTCTAAGGATGAAGCCTTAAATAAATTTAAAATATACAAAACTGAGGTGGAATTGCAATTGGGTAATCCGGTTAAGTGTCTTAGGCCTGATAGGGGAGGTGAATATATGGATCTCATATACTTCCAATCAGTGGGTATCATTCATGAGACCACGACAGCTTACTCGCCCTAACAGAATGGAATTGACGAATGGAAAAATCGAGTTTTAAAGGAAATGGTAAACTCGATGTTCTCATACTCGGGATTGAGTAATGGATTCTGGGGAGATGTCATGTTAATGGCCTACTATTTGTTAAATAGGGTTCCAAATAAAAAGAAAAAATATGTCCCATATGAACTTTGGTTCAAGAAAAAGCCGAATTTAAGCTATTTTCGGGTTTGGGGATGTCTGGCAGTTGTAAAAATAACCGAGCCTAAAAGGACAACTTTGGGGGAACATGGAATAGATTGTATATTCATTGGATATGTTGAACATTCCAATGCATATAGGTTCTACGTAATTGAACCTAATGATTCTGTATCGGTTAACACCATTATTGAGTTACGAGATGCAGCTTTTTGATGAGATGCGCTTTGCATCTATTCAATGGCCTAAGGATTTGAATTTTGGTACTAATGAAGTGAAAAACCTAGAAAGTTCAGATGGTGTTACAGAACAAGAAACATAAGAGCTACGAAAAAGCAAAAGAGTCTGAATTCTGAAAAATTTTGGTTCCAACTTCCAAAGGTACTTGGTGGAAGGCACAAGGGATAAGGAGGGTATTCAATACTCTTATTTTTACAGTATTGAGGATGATCCAAAGACATTTCAAGAGGCCATGCAATCTCAAGATGTAATATTTTGGAAGGAAGCAATTGATGATGAAATGTCATCAATTCTTGAAAATAACACTTAGGTGTTGACTGATTTGCCTCAAGGTTCTAAACCACTTGGTTGCAAATGGATTTTCAAAAAGAAAATGAATTTTAATGGGACTATTCACAAGTTCAAAGCCCAGTTAGTCATTCAAGGTTTTAGATAAAAACTTGGTGTTAACTATTTTGATATGTATGCTCTAGTTACACGTATTTCTACTATTAGATTGTTGATTGCCTTAGCAAGTATCCATAATCTGGTCATTCATCAAATAGATGTGAAAATAGCCTTTTTGAATGGTGAACTTGATGAGGAAGTTTACATGAAACAACCAGAAGGTTTTATTATGCCCGGTAAAGAGCATATGGTTTGTAAACCTATTAAATATGTATATAGGCTGAAACAAGTGCCTAAACAATGGCATCAAAAGTTTGATGAAGTTATTTTATCCTCTGGTTTCAATATTAACCAATGTCATAAATGTGTTTATAGTAGATTTAATGATGCTACTAGGGTTGGAGTGATCATTTGCTTATATGTAGACGACATGCTGATTTTCGGTACCGACCAAAATCAAGTGGATGAAACAAAGAAATTGTTATCATCAAAGTTTTCCATGAAAGATATAGGAGAGGCTTATATAATTCTTGGTAATGACTAAAATTCATTACATTGAGAAAATTCTCAAGCGGTTTAATTTACAGATTGTTCTCATGTGACCACTCCTATGGATCCAAGTGTGAAATTGTGGACAACACAGGAACTCCTATTTCAAAATTGGAATACTCTAAGGTCGTTGGTAGTTTGATATATGCAATGACAAGTACCAGGCCTGATATTGCTTTTGCAATAGGAAAATTGAGCAGGTAGACTAAAAATCTTAATGCTCAACATTGACAAGCAGTGAATAGAGTGTTTAAGTATCTCAAGTGAACCATTGATTATGGATTAAGTAACTTGGGATATCCTTTGGTTTTGGAAGGACATCCAGACGCAAGTTGGATAACCAACTTGGAGGATCATTCCTCAACGTCTGGTTGGGTATTCTTGTTTGGGTAGGTTTCATTTCCTTGGCTTCCAAGAAGCAAACCTGTATTACAAACTTAACAATGAAGTCCGAGTTTGGTGCGTTACATTCTTTTGGTAAAGAAGCTGAATAGTTAAGGAACTTAATCTATGAGATTCCTTTGTGGTCTAAACCGATAGCACCTATTTATATCCGTTGTGATAATGTTTCTGCATTAGGTAAGGCTTATACTCAAGTGTGTAATGACAAGTGTCGACACTTAGGTGTCCAACACAGTATGGTTAGAGAACTAATCATGAATGGTGTAATTTCGTTTGAGTTTGTGAAATCGCAACATAATTTGGCATATTATTTGACTAAGGGTTTGTCAAGAGACTTATTGCAAAAGTCTGTGATTGGGATAGGATTAAAGTCCATCTAAATTCTATAATGGTAAGACACCCAATTCCCTTCTAATATGACATTAGGAGCTAAATTCAATGTAGAAAGCTCACACTTATATATTGGAACACATGAAGTATTCATCCCAGGTAATGTGTTCGGTTATGTAGTTGACCAGGTTGAATTTAAACTTCTTAATAATTCCTTTGATTAAATGTATGTGCAGATACATGGAAAGGAGTTGCCTATGTGATTGTGAAATGTAGTCGCATTTCAAGAGGATGTGGACTTGGCCTTGATACGATCATGAGAGGATTTGGACATGTGGCTTAATAATAGTGTCAACTTGTATTTTGCTAGAAATTTCAGTAAACTAGTATGTATTTTACTTTCTGGTATTCAAATGGGTTGACGGGTTCAACTCTTAAAGCACCCTGATTCTCGAGAATTTGAAACAGTATGATACTAAGTTGAAATTCAATCGTTACGACATTTTCATTATGTACTGGTTTGGTTTTGTTTTGATAATGTTATGTTTGTTCAAGGGTTACACTAAAATGGGGGAGGATTGTTGGTGATTTTAGTATCACCAGGTCATTTTGTGTAATTGGAACTTACTTGTGAGCTAAGGGGCTTCGTAATTCGTACTCTAATATATGTTTGGGTTTGTGCGGAGTGCACGCATGCATAAGATCGAATTGGAAGACGGTTCGACAACAAGTCGGGGGTCCAGGGTAGCTCCCCTGGGTCTAGGGTTTCCAAAGGGGCAGCGCCCCTAGCGGGATCCAATGGACAGAGCCCTTGGTTGGGGTCCCGCTGCACCTTAAAACTCTTTGGATTTTACAAGTGGATACATAGTGGAAAAATCGAATTCTTGAGGGGGGATTATGGTAAAATTGACTAAGATCTTCGGTTTTGGAAACCCTTGATTTCCTCGTTAATTCGGGATTCCCTTGACTTGTTTCCAAAGGAACCCATGACGGCCAACCCTAGAAAAAAAATACTATATCTCGTTTTCAAAATATAAAGGACCATCCTCTTGAGGAGAAAGAACACATTTTAGCTCTCGTTTTTTTTTATACAAACTCAGAATCTTCTAGAAATTTGGCTTACGTTTTCTATGCCTAGATTCTTAAGTGTTCCATTGGGATTATCGTAGGCTAAATTTCTTGTAACCCCTGCATAGGGTAGAAATATCAGTTCGGAAAGTGTTTACACGATCTTAGGGGTATCCAGATCTCCACTACAAACCCTACCTCATTTTTAACATTGTATCGCGTGACAACTATCCTTTGCAAGTTCACACGCCAACTTTTTTAAGCCATTTAGCTTCATTAACTACATTCGTCAAAGCTATACATCCAACTTCCGGTTTTGAGAGTGTTTTCACATGCTACAATAAAGATTTATAGCTTATTATGTAACCACAAACTTTGGAAACATAACCACCGATGGATTTTCCCCTATCTTAATCCTTAAAAATAATTGCATCAGTGTACCCAAGAATCTCACATTCTTCACTGTCATCTTGCTCATATGGCAATAGTCTAACTCAAATACTTTCGCAACTTGCCGATGTATCTTCATTATACTAATGCATTTTTTTACTACATTCACTACACAGGCAATCCTAGCATTTGTATGAGATTGTATAAAATATTCCATGAAATTAGTAGTTTTCTAATTTAGCTCCTATTTATTCTATATATCATTGTATCATTTTCATTATCTACTCATTCTATGAAATACATAATGATTAATTAAATACCAATTCTATTAAGGTATCAGAACTCATCTCTCGTTCGAAAATATGAAACTCAGATGACACTTGATATTTTCTAGCACCGACTTTGTTGGAGTTACCAAATTAAAGCTATCATTGACTATCTTTGTTGCTCGTTCTTTTTGCCTTTTAGTCACCCATGTTCTCGAGTGACCAACCTCTTTCTGATATCACCACACTTCTCGTGGTGAAGAGATTCAATGTACGTAAAGACTTTAGCAATCAAATTTTCAAAAGAGAAGTGTTAAAACATGTTGAATTTTCAAAGTACATTGTTGTTTGTAGTACTTTGGCATTAATTATAAAATAATATGAATTTTGGGTAATAAAGAGGGAGTTACTTGTCTTAGAGGACTTAATTTCCATTAGTGAACACATATATTCAAATATTAAATTAAATAGAAAATAAGATTTATGTATAAAATTATGAAATCCCAAGTGTATTACATATTCAAATATATTCATGGTTACTGATCTTGAGAAAGTAGTGAACATAATTATTTGGGATTGAATAACCTCATTTGGAAGTGATTAACCCATTAAAAATTGTTAGCTATTTTGTAATTACTTTTGAGATTTAAAAAAATAAAGAAATATTTGATTTCATTGATGATATGATTGTTCAATGTGTATTTGGATACCAAAACAATGTTTTCTATAATGGTCCTTTATCAATTAGAAATTGATTTTTAGTTGCATAAAGATCCAAAAACACTTTGATAAAAATTATTATAAAAAATGAACTAAAACTATAGGTTTGACATATGTGTTGGCCTTACTAGGTTGTATGTCCTAAATAACTGAATAACTAACTTGTACATAGTATCGTAGAAGATTGGGTTATGTATACTTGGTACAACACTCTTGGTGTTGGGTATTAGTTGATCTAGAAAACAGTTAAATAATCCACAAAATATAAGAAACTAAAATTTTAAAAAAATTAATCCCAAAAAATGGATATAATTAGAACCACAAAGATCATAAGTTTCAATAATAGATTTTTTAAGTTCCATTACCTCAAACATAGAGATCTTTGATGTTATAACATAGCATTAATGAATATATTACCTCTATTGGTGTCCTTGGAACAATGCTACTGCACAATATAACACAAAAGATGATCTTATTTTCTTGACTTGCTTGAAGCCGCCAATCACCACAAAGGGAGAGGGATGCATCGATATTAAGAAGGTAGAAAGGAGTTGTTAATTAATTAAATATGTTTATTAAATAAAAACTGCTATTTAACTTAGTAAATAAACTTTTTAATTTATATACCGGGATAATACATTCCATGTTCATTACATATTATTTCCAAAAGAATCCCACCCGTTAAGCGACATTATTAAACGTTAAGCGAAACGTTACTATCCTTAATCATACACGATTGTTTGTCTCCACAAAACTTCTATTAACTATTAATGGTAAATTAATGGTAAGTGACTTTTGTTTTAATATTTTTTATTATGATGGAAAGTGATTCGTACACAATAGTTTTTTATCATAGACAACAATTTGTACATTATATAATTGTACAATACAACATTTTAAAATACTAATTGTTGTGTATAGATAAAAATTGTTGTGCACGAATCAGCTCCTATTGAACATGATACATGGATCAAATAATTTTCATATAGGTTTAATATTGATATTTTAATATGTGAATATGAATAAGATCGTCATGCTTAATCTACGAGCAGCCATACACTTTAAATCTATTCAAGTCATCACAGGGCCCGACCGGTATGAAACTCAAAAATTTAGAACATAATCCATATTTGACTATATGTGTTTCATATTACATGCGATGGTAACATTTATGACTACCTTATTTGTATCCACTTTTAACTACATCAGTCTATAATGTCATGCTTACTTAGAAACCAACAAATACATCACATTAAAGGATACAAAACTCAATTTAGTTTTAATATTCACTTAATGATGCAGATATATGAAGTGACATCTTGAGGTAATCCAATATTGACAAACAATAAATGCATATGAATTTGACTCTTCAAGAAGATTCATTTTCACTCCATGAATACTATTAATCACTCACTTTAGTATTAGTTCATAATTACTTCTATGATATGATCAAACATGGATATTTAAGACATTTAACAACTATTCATGGAATAAACATGTCGCTATATAACATATCAACATTAATGAAAAATCATACTCAATAAATTAATTCTTAACATAATAAAAGTCATTCATATATACAAGCATCAAAATACAAGGCCGTCATAATATATCATTGTAGGGGATTCAATATTATATATTGCTTCAAGTTAAGTTATGATATACCCATTTATATAGTTTGTGTCGGTGTAGCTCTTTGCATTAATCTTAAGTTTATTTGTTTTTAAGATGTAAAATGTCTACAGTCTGCAGATCATATGTATAGAAGAAGAGGTAGATCAAACGTTTGTAGTCTGCAAAAGAAAGACTATTTTGTCTGTAGTCTGCAAGAAGAACATTGCTTATTTTTTAAACGTCTGTAGCCTACTAAAATAAACTAAAATATAAATAAACTCGTTGTAATTACATCTTCATTTTTTTTAATATATCAACCACCACCAAATTGTGTATTACCAATCATATTTAGTCTATTAATCAAAACAAAAATTAATAATATTGACATTTAATTAAACATTTAAATTTGAATTTGATTCGTAAACATGAATAAAAAAATAGAGAGCCAGATTTGTGGTAGATAACTTGATCAACTTGATCAAATAATTTTCTGATTTCCATATACATGCAAAATTACAAAAAAAACTTATATTTACATTAAATAACCATAGTTTCGATATGAGCCCACATTGAAATCACTTTTATGTATGAAATGTCAACACTACAAACAAAAATTATTGAAAAAAATATAAAAATTGGTTACGAAATTTGCCTTCTTTTGTTGCAAAAGAATAATAATAATAATAATAATAATAATAATAATAATAATAATAATAATAATTCGTTATTTTATACAATTCTATACCAAACATATATATAATTTACATACAGTGAATATATTATGAACTGTACGCCAAAAAGATGAAACACAAACATTTTTAGGTCTACGGTCTTCTAAAAAACAAACAGTGTGTAGGACCAAACGTCTACGACATGTCTGCTCTGCGCGACGTAGACATAAAAGGTTAGAAAGAGCCTTTGAAAAAAAAAAACAAACACCACCTTACTATCCATGCATCCATAAATATGGAATATTACTTTACTTCTCATTATATATATATATATATATATATATATATATATATATATATATATATATATATATATATATATATATATATATATATATATATATATATATATATAATGTCTAAACCATATATATCACATGTGTGATCAAGTCGCTATGCTTTCTAGCCTAACATATTTTTTTAGGATACGTGACATGTTACATTTGACAAGTGATAAATGACTAGTGACAGATAATAGATAAAGAATATGAGACGTTGAGAGTTGTTTAGAGAAATAATTTGAAAGGTCTAAAAATATAGTAGACATTACTAACACCCCTATGGACTTTAAAGATATTGGTATTGATTGTTATTGATTTTTTTCAAACTACTTAACAACTGAAATTCACCCCTTATGTATATTATGACATACTTAACACCTCTACATATTATATACAAATCCCATTATACATTACACATGCAACATTATCTTTAACTAGACAACATCCATTTCAATATTTCACCTACATAACTAACACCCTTCCAACGTATAGTAACACCATAATCCTTCCCCATACAAAGGGTAATTCGGTAATTTCCATCATGATCTACCCACATCTTTATTTCCCTTCCTATGACAAGGCTCAAATAGCAGCACCAACTGCTAAGTAGCCATGTTTTGGACCGTTGACCAAGTCAACTCCTTTCACCTCTTTTTTCAACACCCGTTGTCCTTTTGTTGACTTCGGTTGAAAAGTCAACTCCTTTTTCTTTTTTTCAAGGACATGAGGGTTTTTGTTTGCTAATGAAGGTGAAGAAATCGGTCTTATAGATTCTTTGTAGAAAGATGGCATTGGTGTTGCTTTAAAATTGTGAGTTTTTCGGGTTTGCGCCATGTCAGCTACCCTTTTTTCCTGAAAAATTAAAAAAATAAATATTTAAATCTAAATATATATAAATATCTCAAGGAAAAAAGCACAATAGACACTTGTCTTGTCTTTACCTCTTTCCTTTTTTCTGCTCGTTGATCGCTTCTAAAAGTGAAACCTGTAGAGCCCTTATTGACACTTGTTGTCATTGTAGTTTGTTTAATCCTATAAATGTAAAGAAAAAGTTTAATAAAAGAAAAAAGATTGGAATGGAATTGAATTCCAACTCCTATGTAATTATATATTCCAAACCTGTTGGCAGATTTCTTCTCCAACATCAAAGACTTTGTTTCCATTGGTTTTAAAGATTTATATTCTTTCACAATGCTGCAAATATTACAATATATATGACATGAGTAAATGACACAACTTGTATAACCACAAGAAGACAAATTATAAAAAAAAAAAAAAAAAAAAAAATTGTTACCTTTTATTTAGGGGAAGTATTTTTGCCTTGACAAAACTCATACTTGATTCCTAACATAAGATATTCATGATTCAATATTCATCCATGTGATTTTTAATAGTTTTATGTCAAAAGAAAAAAGAGGAAGTGATAAATATAGTTAAAGAAAATGTTAAATGTTAACACTCACCTCTGATTTTAAAGTTTTTCTCACTGAATGTGAAATGGGAGTAGCAGGTTGAGGTGCCTTCTTTTCTTTCTCCTTCATATGTAAACTTTTAATTTCCTTTGTTTTAGCCTTCACAGAATTAAAGTCATGAGCCTTCAATTTTGGCTTTTGTTGTATTATTTCTGATGTAGGCTTTACCTAAAACCAGTAGATGAAAAGTGTTTTAAGAACATGGATATAATTATATAAAAGTTATACACAAATATAAATGAATAAAACTATAAAAGACATACCATTGTAACCATATCTTTGTCCTTTTCTGGAGTGTGAGTTATAAGGGTGGTTTCTGATGTATTTTCAGTTAAAGTTTCGATATTTTTGTTCACAGGTTTCTGAATTTTGGTTTCTTCATTGAAGAAAGTGTTTGATTGTTGTAAATCATCAAGGTCATTGTGTTCACTTGTTGGGGATTCTTTCTCATCTTGGCTTTCGGATAGATTTTGTTTTAGAAGGGCTTTCTTTCTAAAATGGGCCTCAAAATAAGCTTTCTTTTCAGTAACTGAACCTGGTTTTGAGTATTTTTCCACCTCTTCAAGATACCGATTGTGTGAAAAGGATGATCTTCTTTCCCATGATAATGATTCAGATTCAAATCTTCCAAATGAGATTGATCCAGAGTGCAAATGATCGGCCTGTTAATTTGAAGTGATATAAAAAGATTGCGACATGAAATAGAGTGTGTTATTGACAATTTCTTACAAATCAACTATGCCCTATTTACCTCTGTAGTTCTTAAACAAATGCGTTATTGACTAGAGCTAATTCGATATTAAATCTAATCATATTCGATTACATAGACGTTTGATTCCATCGGAAAATTCTTTCTACATTCCAACAAAAACGAAGACTGATCTAATAATCTCGATAGCGCAAAAGTAAATGAGAAGTTAGTAGTGAGATTATGCGCCAACTGCTAGAAATCGACCTGATTAAGTTAATCTAATGAACAAATTAACGAAATACATAAGAAACCGACATAGTACACGCATCATTTCAGTAAAAATCAGCATAAATCAGATCTAGTAACGATGGAAATATATGCAAATTACCTGAAAATCAAACCGGAACGGTTCTTCAATTTCCCCAGCCATTACAAAAATCACTTCAAATCATAAACATAGCCACAACTCTGCAATTGATCACCAAAAACCAGCATAATTTAACATATTTACGAAATAAAAAACATAAAGGAAAACACTTATATAGAGAAAACGAATTACAGAATAAAAGCGAGCGATGGAGAGAGAGATTTGAGAGGTAAATTGAACTGAAAGCAATGGGATGATGATTGAAGACAAGTATTTGTGATCCGATTGGGTTCTTTGCTTCGAAGATGCGAGTAATTTAGTGTGTAATAGAAGCGGTAGATTTGGAATACTGAACGTGAAATGAAAGGAGGGAGTCAGTGAGTGAATGAAAAGGTGACCATCATCAACTGCACTTTTTCTTTGCGTCTGGTTTTAAATGTTGGCATTTAACCCAATGTCCCATACATAAAAGTATAAAACAATAAAAACCAAAATTCTATGATATGATCATAAATATTAAATTTAGTAACCTAACCATTTAAAAAATATCATTACCCCCTACCAAAAATTTAGCCCTATTTATTTATAAGAGGAAAGCTCTCAAATTCCACATCTTAAAGAAGTGAATGGTCGAATCGAAAAGCACGATGTTTACTCGTAACGAGACAATTCACCCGGCATGATGCATGACATGACAGAAAAAATCAAGCAAAACATGAAGTTTCCCTCTTGGCCGAGGCTCACGTCTAGAAATAAACTTTTTCAAAACTCTCTCCTATGTTGAAAGAGGCACCCGATAGGTATTCTCATCTTATGGTTATGGAGCTAAAATTATTCTCTTCTTTTTATCCGTTTGATTTCCGGTTGGATAAGAGACAACAACTCAGTCCACAAGCTCATGGGCGCTTTGTGAGACCCCTCGAGCCAAACTTCCTTTATGACAATCCTACCCTGTCAAGAAGACCATTAGTTAAAGTTTTTGTTTTTTAAAATAATTATCACGACATGTGAAGATACAATCAGCTTAGAAGGAAAGTTGTTCTACATTTATTTTAGGGTGTAACGTCCGCGTTTCCTGCTAGACATTAATAATGATGATGTAATAGTTAGAGTCAACTGATGTAACCGTTTTAGATATATAAAGGAGATTTATTTGAGTATTACGTGGTATTTGTTTGTCTGTGTGTGTGTGTGTGTTTAGCTATGTAATAGAAATAGGAATAGAATTTGCGTCTAAATAGATAAACGATTATGACGAATAGCCTAAGAGTAAGACATAGTAGTCGTAACAAGGATTCTAGAGATGTAAGGAGCGCTCAAAATGGACTTAGAACAAAGAAGTTATCATTCGTTGAAGTTTCACGTTCTAACCAGCACGACTACGGATATAGTAAATGGCAAATCAGAGATAGGTTAATTGTTAGCCTTACTAATCTAAACGAAAGTCGTAGTTATCGTAAAACAGAATTTGTGCATATAGGTATCGTCTAAATCTGACTTGAATAGAGGAAATTATGATTCTTCTAAGATTCAATGCAACAGTGTGCGCACTGATATCGAATTTTAGATTGGTAGATTGTTAGCCAAAAAAATCTAAACGAGAGTTGAAGATCTCGTTGTTGTGATTCCATCAACATAAAGACAGACGAGAACGAACATTGGATGAGATAGTTATAAATTTTTAACAGACTTTAACAGTCTACGCCTGTTAAAAATATAACTATAAAAAAAAGTAGAAGACAAAGTCAAAAGGGAAGATGTAGATCTCGTCAATAGCTACGTGTGGATATAAAATACATCAAAAATGGAGCTCATACGAAGAGGAATGAAACTTTAAATAAATGGAAAACAATGTGAAGCGTGCGGCAGGGCAGATAGGTGGCGCGGTGTGCCTGACGTTCTAGAAGGGGGACGTGGACGAATCTGCACCTGACACGTGACAACAAAGTTGGGGAACAACGTAGCCCAGATGTGCGGCGCGCAGGTCCAATTTCTTGTCTATAAATGGATGTCATTCTCTACACAACTCTATCTCTCTCTCTCTCTCTCTCTCTCTCTCACTCTCGATTTCTACTCTTTTGGTCCGAATTCTTCTTAGAGTTTAGGGTATTTTGGCAAGTTTAGAAGTCCTAAGGAGCCCTACATCTAGTAGCTATCCACCCGGAGTTCTGCAAGTGCAAATTTCCCTGTTTTCGCTAAAACCTCTGTAAGTTCAGCTACACTCTATCCTTTTTAGTGTAACTTATATTTATAGTCATAAGCCGTTATTATGAACCTATAAATAAGATTTCTTAGTGTTTTCAATTCGTTATATTGATTGATCTACTTACGGGAGAGGTGTCTAGAATGGTCATATTAGCTTGGTTGTTGGATTACAGAAAAGCTTTATACGGAAATGATCCTGCCTCCCAAATATTCTAGTTGGCTGATCCTTATTTGATAGAACTATCAGTATTCTTTGGAATGATTGATACGTCTAGTCTATCATGAGAAATGTTAGGCTAAGACTCAATGTCAATGATACTAGGTCACGTCAAAGAAAGGTTAGTTGCTAAAAGCGAAGCTCTGACCGAATTCCAAGTCATTCACTTTAAAAAAATGAGTGTATAGTTACTTTCATCTTACACATAGATATAAATTATTTAATATAATTACATGTTATATATGCCTATTATAAGTGTTCCTAATATCTATGCTAGATGAACGATATATACATGTTTTATTTGATTTTAAATTGTATATGTAGTTTTCTTACCTATAAATATATTGGGTAAAGATGGTTAACTGTAAGATGATATAGATGATGAGAGATGAAAGATGATATAGATGATGAGAGACCTTTACTTTAAAGGTGATCCAGTCGTCTAGCGGAGTATAGATGACGACCACAAACTATTCTAGACAGTCCAGTGGAACGCTAGCAAGCTCACAACATGTAGGTGTTTTTTAATGTAGTTTCACTAGGTGTACTCCATCTCCCCTCATGGTTGCCTTATTGACATATATTACTGAGGAATCCCCTAAGCATTATTGTCTATCCCAAAGATGATCCTTACGATAGGTCCATTGAAAAATAGATGTTAGGGACAGAGAATGAGGATAACGGGAAGGGGTAATCGGGTTGATGGTTGGATGATAAAATATAATGAAAAGATTTAATTATTGTGGGTTGAAAACTCTATGTGCTCACCAGTCCCCCAAGTCCGAACCACTCAGTTTATTGTATTACTGGTAATGGCACGAGAGCACAGATGTGATGATTGGATGAGAGATTTACGGATTTTAGGCCATAGAATAATAAATGGTTGTAAGGTCTATGTTATTCCCGTTTATGCTTATGTATTGTATTAACGATGGCATCTCAAAGTTTTTAATATAAATAAAATGCATTTCTTCATAAATGCTTTTATCATGTTTTTGAGAACAAATTTCACACTATTATTCTTTAAAAATGATACTTTTATTTTAAATAACGATAAATAAATCGGTCTTTTTTGGCTGAGAAATCGGGGATGTCACATAGGGTTATGTCATAAAAGCCTCCAAATTTACAAAAAAAAAAATGTTTGGTTATGTTTAATGTTTGTTGTTTGTGCGTTAATGCCTAATATTTGAGAAGATTTGTTCATTTTTGTCATTTACCTTGTTTTTACCTTTTACAAGTGATCACCGCAACCTATCTAGCGGCAACTGGGCATGCCGGTTGACGTGCATGTCACTTCATCATGTCTTTTTAAAAATAAAATGTTTTGGCGGAAGAATGGGATGGGAAGATTCAAACCCACGAGATTAGGTTCTCTAAGACATACTTTACCACCAATTTGGACAATTTTTCATGTTATAATTGTTCAGCAATGATATATAATAACCATAAAGGTTGAAATAAGGAGAGGAAATGTGATTAGGATGGATCAAACTCGAGCGTCTTCCTCACAAAACTAATGAATTTATCACTAGGATATGATGGTTTGTATGGAAATTGTCCTAAAAGATTATGTTTAATATCTAAAATGTTGGTATGATTATTATTATTACTATTATTATTTCTCAGCAATAATAACACAAAATTTTGTCCAACTTGGAGGTAAAATAGTAGTCGTAGCGAACCCGAGATCGTGGGTTCAAATCCTCATAGTCTCCTTTTTTCATAAAAGCTTTTAATTTTTAACAAGACATGCTAACTTGTAAGTCATGTAGTCATGTCAATAATAGGAATGCCCGATCATCACCACATAAGTTGGGGTGACCGGCTCTAAAAGATAAAAACATGGTAAAGGCAAAAACAAATAAATCTTTCCAAATATTAGGCATTAACGTACCAAAAAAAAACTTTGGGCATAACTGAACATTTTGTGTGAATTTTAACCATTTATTTTTGGGTTAGGTCAAATTTGGTCACTTACTTTTAGTTTTGTTTTCATTTGATCACTTAAGTAGTTTTAAGTTTTAAAATTTCACTGAACTTATTCATTTTTTCCAAAATTGTCATTATAACCGACAACAACATGTTTCTATTTTTTAAGTGGGCTTTGACACACGACGAATGTCCCATAGAACATAATTTAAATGATTGTTTCTTTTTTTCTCCTTTTTATTTGTTTTTTAATTTATTTAGTTTTAAATTTGTTAATAAAGATCCCCAAATTTAGTTTTTTTATTTATTGTGTTTTGAAATATTGTTAGTACATCTTCAAAGCGACTTATGTTTTTTTGTTTATTTTTTTATTTTTTAAACTTTTATTTTTTGTTTTTTGAACTAAATATCGGTTCGAGTTTTTGGTGTTTAACAATTATAGAAGTTGGGAATCATAATAACATCTGGATTCTTGAGGTATGAAACTTGGTGTAAAATATGAGTTTTGGGTGAGTCACAACATGAGGGAGGCACAGTCACGTTGTGACGCCGCGAAAAATGGAGATGATCATTTAAGTGTCACGATGTGACACCGGATCAGTGGCAAACCCTAAATATTGGATTTGGACCCTATTTAAAGGAAGTAAGGGGCTTAGGTTTCCTTCACCCTTAGCCTCCATCAGCTCCAAAACCTGTTGAAGAAACCCTAACCCTTCTCCTCCATTTTTAGCTCATTTTGGTGATTTTGAAGGAAGAAGAAGGCTTGGGTAGTGTGAGTGCTTCTTGGCAAGCATTGGGACTTCATCTTGAGCACCCTTAGACCCCTTATAAGTGTTCAAGATCCAAACTTTATTACTCTAAGTTGCAATATCTAAAGTTTTGTCCCATATTCTTTATGTATGAGCTAGTTAGAATGGTAGGATTCCATTAAGTTAGCAACTTTATGGATCATTGAGGTCCTTTGTTTATCATAAGGTTTAGATCTGGAATTTGCTAGTGTTTTGGAATAATGCATGAGATATTTGGTGTTGCTCTCCATTTTTGACCTTGTATGGGCTTTAGACTCTCAATGGGGGCATGCATGGCTGAAAACTGTCGACCTTTAGGTGGTAATGGATGTTAGGAAGCCTTCTGGAAGGGATGGATTAATAGATTGAGAGTTGAATCCATTAAGCTGAGAAAACCCATCTTCAGAACGTGACAACTTCATTGTCACGACGTGACAACTAGGGATTTTCCCGGTTGTTTTGGACAGATTGTATCACGACGTGATGCCCAATCCATCACGACATGATGGTCAATCCATAATGACATGACGGTAGTTTGGACTGGGATAGGGTTGACTGAGTTGGATCGTGACCATGGTTAGGATCGGACTGAGTGCATTTCTCACGATGTGACCATGGGCTAGTCACGACGAGAGGATCAGCTGAAAGTAATGTTGACCGTTGACTTTGACCTTAATTGTTGACTTGTTGAACAAGGTTGAATTTAAGTCATATTGCTAGTTCTAGAACATAGACTAAGGTTGGATGTTGTTTGATTCGATAGGTGTGTTGTAACACCGATTGCGTGTCATTGAGTTGTGATTATTTGACCTTGTGAGATAGGTGAGTCTTCTCACTATAATGTGTAGGATGCTAGCTGTCTTTGTTACTCTTGCATTGGTATTCTAGGTTGGGCTTGTTTGTATAATGGATGGGTCCCGATATGAGGGCGGGGACCAGAATGTATTGTATGTGGTATTTTGGGGAAGTCACTAAGCTTTGTGGTTACAGTTTTATTGTTTAAACATTTTCAGCTACTTCTAGATCCAAAGGGAAGGGTCCGGCTTAACTGCACATCATCCTCCGCAGACTTTCCGCACTAATGATTGTTATTTTAATCTGATGACTATGATACATTTGATTATTACTAGTTTTGGAACAAATGTTGTGTGAACTTGATGATTTGAAAAAAAAAATTATCTATGTTTTTGTGATGTTACACATAAGATATTAAGCATCATAAAAAAAATTTGATCATAAAATTTTGAATTATATCATTTTGAATCGTATTATTTTGTATCATATTATATTTGGATTAACTATAAAATACATGATTAAAGATCATAATGTTGAGTCGTAATTTTTTTGGATAAAGTATGATAGTTTAACACCCTTACTTTTGAAAATCTATTTTTAAAAAGTTCACAATATATTATATGCAACAAACCTTTAAAGATTTATGATTTGGAAAATGGAAAATTTTTACGCTTTATTTTTTATAAAAACTTGAACTTTTCTAAAGAAACTGTAGGTACACTTAATATCAATATTTTTGAAAATTTTCTTTTACAAACTCACTAAAATAGTAAGGGAAATATCTATTTCATTTGTTTTTTTTTTTTAAATTTAGAAACAAATCGTTGTATTTAAAAACTAATATTTTTTAAAATTAAAATATGAACACTCTAAAAACATATTTTAAAAAAATCATTTTACAAAGTCACTAGTATAATGAGTAGAAGTATCCCTTAAAATTTTATGATTTTTGGAGAATTTTTTTTCTTTTTATAAATATAGAAAATTATATATATATATATATATATATATATATATATATATATATATATATATATATATATATTCAAATTTTCATGAGCATGCTCATTTTGTAGAGATTAGAGTTTTAAGAACTTTGGCTTTTCAAAAAAAAAAGTTATGACCGAAAAACGAAGTGGTGGAATAAAACAAAGTTGCAAACTTGAGGTTGATACTTGACTCAAGGGGGTGAGTTTCGAGTAGGATATGTGTCGCAAAGGGGAGGAAATGATTTCGAATTCTCCTTTCTTTTTTCTTTTTCCTTTTTTTCTTTGCCTTTTGTACACTCCAAACATTTAACATTGCTGAAAATCTAGAAATGCGATGATATCGTGAGTATTGTTTTATTGAGGGATCAATCAGTCAAATAAATATATACAAGCTAAAAAGTATTAGCCGAACAAATAGGTTGAATAATAAGAAAGGACAAGAAATGATAAGATCAAATTAAATAAATATTATCATATACTCCCCATCAAGATGGAGCATGTAGATTCTTAATCCTTATATTGTCAAGCAAAAAACTGAAGCTAGTTTGCTCCAAGGCCTTTCGTCAACAAGTTGTAACTGGCATTTTACTATTAATTTGCATCAACATGGCTTCTTTGGAAGCGACTCTTTCTCGAATGAAAAAACAATCAATTTCAATATGATTTGTTGCTCATGGAAGACCAAAATTTTGGTAATGTGACGTGTCTCCTGATTGTCACAAAAACATAGTGATTGGTGTATATATGTTAATTTTCAAATCTTTGAGAAGCCATTTAACCCATAAAATTTCACTAATTATGGAGGTCATAGCTCGGTATTCAGCTTTGGCTGAGGAGTGATGGCACCTCCAAGCATGAGCAAGTAACCCATTCTAGAGCATCTTGTGTAGGGAAATATGAGCCAATCAAAGTCACAAAAGGTAGTTAACATCAGTTCTCCAACCCAGGTCAGTAGAATTCCTTGACCCGATATCCAAGTATCTTAAGACCTAAGTCACAACTTTCATGTGAGTATGTTATGGGTCATCAACAAATTGACTCAACATTTTGATTGCATATGTAACGTTGGGATGGGTAGATTGGAGGTAAAGTAACCGACATATGAGTGTGCGGTATTGACCATCATTAATTTCAGCTTCTCCTTCTCATTGGTCTAGTTTTAAGTTTTGTTCGATGGGAAAGGAGATTGGTCTACACCCTAACAACCACTATCTTCAAGAATATCCAAAACATACTTCCTTTGACTTAAAACCAACCACATGGGTCTTTGCCACTTTTAAACCAAGAAAGTATTTTAACTATCTCCAAGGACTTTGATGTTGAAGGCTACATCAAGTTGCTTATTTGTTTGTTAAATCCAGTCATAATTGTTTCTGACAATGATAACGCCAACCACATAAATTAAAATGGCAATATAAATTCATACTTCTTTTGTAAAAATAAAGAGTGATCGACTATGGATTGGCGAATATTCATACTTAAAAGAAACTTGGTGAATTTATGGTGCCAATTTCGAGATGCATGTTTTAAGCAGTCAATATATTTTTGTAGTCGACAAACACAAGTTTCGTTTTCTTCTGAAAAATCGTAAGGAATCTTCATGTACACTTACTCATATAATTCTCCATGTATAAAATCATTATTGACATCGAGTTTATGAATAATTCATTTTTTTGGTAGCAAATGCCAAAAGACTACACATAGTTACTAATTTGGCAACTAGTGCAAAAGTATAATGGTAGTCTATCCTTCCATTTGAGTGAACCCTTTTGCAACTAGTCGAGCCATGTATCGTTCTATCTTTCCATTTTTTATATTTGATTTTATAACTCCATTTTGATTCAATAGCCCTGTTTACCTTACGTAGATAAGTTAGAGTCCATGTTCCATTTTTTCAAAAGCTTGAATTTCTTATTGCATAACTTGTTGCCAACATTCATCATGAGAAGTCTTTTTAAAAGATCTTGGATCCTTATTTTAGGTAATAGCCGTTAGATAAGCTTTGTGATTTTTAGAAAAACTTTCATATGAAACGAAGTTAGAGATAGGGTGTACCGTCAGGGCTTCTTGATCGGAGGGTGGTTGTTTGTGATTATCAAAGGGGGGAGCTTCATAACATAATCCTTGAATTTATGGGGCTATGATTTGGTTTTGGTGCTTCTAGTGACATTTTGAAGCTCATGCTCATTATTTTTCATGTTGATCCATTGTCTAAGTTGATTCAGCATGTGATGTGTATAAAACCAACTAGTTTTAATCCTACCAACTTAGACACAAAATAAACACACGAAAGGCAGTGTACCTATCGATTAGTAATATAGTTGAAGCAAGTAGGGTATCGAACACAGGGAACGGTAAACAATTAAAATAAATGCTAATATTGTCTAAATAAAACAAGTAAAAAAGGGTTTTCTCTAGTTTTACAAGACTAGAAACTTAAATACTTAACTAACACTTAAACTAAGAAACTAAGAGCTAAGCAAATAAAAATCAACTGAATTCAATAATTAAGGAGACTTCTGTTTAGGTTCGAATCATTTATTCCTATGGTTGATTTTATGACAAGTGCAATGGATTAATTGGCATTTTGCTCCCGATTAGTGTGATTAGGTTCACGTTCGCTATTACTAATCCTTAGAAAACAAATTAATTTAGGCAGTGATCAATTGATTAAACCAACGAGTTTCCTAGTTTATTGATTCGGGTTAAGTAAGACTTGTAATTAGCTAATCAAATTGGTGATTCAATTAACCTCTTGTTGATGGTGTATCACACAAGCTCACACATTAATTTACCTATCTTCTAGTTAATTCTAGTTTCACATTCATTATTCCTAGACATATAACTATGTGGTCACATAAATCATATGAAATTTATAACTAAGAGATGTTCATACAACTTAATTATTGATTTATTAACAGAGAATAGTTGTTATTAACATATGAGGTTCTTTATCAAGCTTAACAAAACAGTATCACCAATTAAAATTAATCCTAGCCATAAAATCAAACCATAATCACAAAATCATCTATCCTAAACAGAAGGTATGAGTTTTAGCTCATGATTACAGTAGAAACAAGCTCAAAAACGAAATCAATTGGTAAAAACATAGTTCAAGCAAGAGATTAGGTAAAGAGTAAACTTGATTTTGCCTTGATTCTCCTTAAAGTTGAATGGAGGGTTGATTCCTTCGCTTCCCACGCTCCAGCAGCACCTTTAGTCGACAATTGGCCTCCACGGGTTCATCTATATGCTAGGGTATCGGGCAAGAATGCCCTTTATATAGATTTTCACAAAACAGAGGTGACTCGTCGAGTCCAATGACCTACTCGGCGAGTTCGTCACTTAAAACCCATGTACGGAAAGTCAGCGACTCCAGAATCACGAAAGTTCAACGTGACTCGTTGAGTCCGTTTGGAATCAGCATTTTCTCAAAACACGAAAGTCATCTGAAATTGCGTATAGTTTTCATAACATTTTGAATCTTGTCAATAGGAGTTACGGTTCATGAGATATGGCCAAAACACTGACGAGGGGTCAAGTTGTCCATCAACATCCTTCTTTCTTCAAAATCCAAAATCCAAGCCTCCAATCGCTAGTTCCGCTTCCTTTTCTATCCGAGCATGTCATTGTTGCTGAAAAATGAAATTCTAAATTAATTAAGCACCTTTTGTTCATTAAATGAGACAAAAAAAAATATAAAGTATTAAGATAATGCATGAATTTTATAACTAAATATACCCATATCAGCATGCGAGCATGTTTCAATGTTCCTCCTCATCATGTTCATGCTCAAAGTTTACCAGGACATCATGGTCATCGTGGGCCGATTGATTAATCAGATTAGATTGTAAAGTTTGGTTAGGACTTAGGAGGGTGTTTTCCACGACATGTGTCATCTTGATATTTGATTTCCTCATCTTCAATGCATTGGTAAACTTTAGCATTCTTAAGTGGTAGCATGTCTTCACAAAGTAACACAACCCTGCTAATAATTTTTTTGTTATTAATGTCATAAATTTTGTGTCCTTTGGTTCCTTGAGGGTAACCTAATAACAAACTAGGTTTCCTTTTTCTTCATATTTGTCACCCTTCGTATTGGACTATTGGTATTTTGTGTAATAGGCAAGACAACCAAAATCTCTCATGTGGTTGTATTGAGTTTTTGATTCTAAACAGTTTCATAGAGGGTGTTTATTTTTGATGACCTTAAAAGGAAGTCGGTTAATTATATATATGTATTCGTGAGGATACACTCTCCCCAAAACCTTTTTTGGAACGTTGGCTTCGAATCAGATTGCTCAAGTTATTTCAAGCAAGTGCCTATATTTTCTTTTCATGACACCCTTTTGTTGTGGTGTATAAGGACAAGTTATTTCTAATAAAATTCCTTCTTCTTTATAAAATTAAAGCTATAACACCCTGTTTCGAGTCGAATCATAATTCGGGGCCGTGACGCAAGGATCAATTATCATAAAGCTCTGGCCTTGGCGAAAGAGAAGTTTAGACCCCTTTTGATGTGCATAATGTATATTAGGTGATCTGAGGGTTCGATTGGTGCTTTAGAGCCCAAGGTTATAATAGTAAAGTGGTGGTGTGGGCCTTTTGAAAATTTTGGATTTAAGTATGGGAAGTTTTAAGGCAAAGGAGAGTTGATAGTATTGTATAGCTTCTCATTACCTTTCTGTGGATATAATATGACCTTCAGAAGTTGGTGGGATATGAACTTATCCTTGTATGTTGGGTGTACCAGGGGAACGTTGGGCATACGCACGTCAGGTGCAAACCCTAATTTTGAGCCTTTGGACCCTATTTAAGCATCATTAACTCTTGGAAACCTCCCCATATTGAACCTCCATCCCCCTCAACCTATAATATCGAAACCCTAGCCTTCATTTGAGTATTTTTTAGCCTTTTGAGTGATTTGGAGCGATGTTGGTGCACATTGAAGAGGAAGGAGATCATTGGAGAAGTTTTGGTTTGCTTGGAACTTATAGATACAGACTTTGTTCACCTTGATCTTTCTTCTAGAGGTATAAAACCTGAATCTTGATTATGCATTTGTTAGATCTAGCTATTCTTGGGTGTTATTTTCTTTTGGTCACTTTTGTGCATAAAGTTTAGAACTTGAAAATTTGTGAGCTTGTTAAGGATAAAGTTGGAAACTTTATCCATCTAAACATCGTATTGATTCAGACCTAAAGTTTTGAGACTTGGAATTAATGGATTAAGTTGACAAAGATGCACTTTTGGACCGTTTGAGACTTAAAGACTATATCTTGATTGTTTGGACCATTCTAATGGATAAAGTTGGAAACTTTATCCATTATGTAGTTATTAGAAATCATAAAAATGTAATCTTGGTCCTTAGTTTTCCTCCATGCATGTTTTAGGATGTCTTAATGAGTTAAGAAATTAGGGTTTTTGGTATTCAGCACATCCTAACCATGCAAATTCATAAAGTTGGAAACTTTATGACTTACGATGTTATTTCGGGACTAGATCTGCTTTTGGTCGAAAAGACTTAATGGAATAATGTAAAGTCCCATTTTCACAACCAAAAAAATTCATTTAATTTAAGCAAATCCTCCTAATTATAAATCTGTTATGGAGAAAACCGTTTATTCTAAATACATTTATAAAGTTTAGAGTAATGGAATCTTCATTGTTGTTGATGAATGTGTACAGTCAAGCCTTCGCCTTCCCATGATGACTGATGATACCTAAAACAATAAACAACTGGGTAAGCACAAAGCTTAGTGAGTTTCCCTCAAAATACCCCATACGATAAACATGCAAGCATACATAACGGTTGCTCTTCAGGCCTTCGGCCTAACTGGACCGCCTCGTAGACCTTCAGTTTATCTGGGCCGGAATACCAGGGTTTGTTGACCAACCACCTCAACCTAATCGCTACCCCTAAGCCTCCATACTTTCGGCTTACAGCTTACCCGCATCGTGTATCTTGGCCTACAATACAAAGCAGGACCGCCAAAAACCCACCACTACCATATGTCGACATATAAACAATCAAGGAACAAGTAGGGACATAATACAGACAAACATCAATCATACAGCTCACTACCGCCTACTAGTCCTCTCACAACACACAATCCTGCTAACAGCTAAGCTCCATGATATGCGTAACCATAAGAAACCAGAGGTGAGATAGCCACCCGAACAGATGATCATACTCTAGAGCCATAACCAAACAAGGAACAGACAAGAAAGCCTAGATCAAGAGTTCTCAGGCTATCCTACATAACCACAGATAGTCCCTAGGGCATTCTACCAGATGATAACCAACAAGTACATATAACATACAATTCTACAGATCACTACAACAACACAACATACTTGATACCAAGATACAAATCTAACATATCACTACAACATAGTAGCATACTCGATACCAGGATACATATATAATAGGTCACTACAACATAAAATCATACTAAATATCAACAATCCAAGGAATGCATGACCGTACATAATCAAAAGTGAGATAGACACTTGGACAGGTGATCCTAGTCTAGAATCACAACCAAACAAGGAACAGATAAAAGATCCTAGATCAATAATCCTCAGTCTATCCTACATGAGTATATACAATACCTAAGACATCCCTCTACTAACAGATACCCAAAACTAGTGGGTCGGAATTGGTGCCTTCGACCCACAGGTACAGTTAGGCGAAACTCACCTGAAATGAAAAACCCAAGAACATTGTAATACGCTCCTTGCTACACTGCTTGCACCCGCAGATTGACTGACATCAGAACCATACAAAATCTTAATCACCAATCAAAACCCTCAAGTTTGACCTAAATTCAAACTTGGTAAAAAAATTCAACGGTCAAGGAAGTCAACAAAAGTCAAATTCCAAGGTTGGTTGAGTACGTCGTGCGTACTCCACTTACGCTCCACGTATATGTGATGGCTTAGTATGCCCAACATACGAAAATTACGCCCAACATACTCGAGCGGGTTCCATCCTTTCCATTAAGAACTAAATCCCTTAAATAATTTTCACCCAAACTCAGATCTAGCCTAAAAACATTGTCTTAACCAATGTTTTAAAAACCGGTTTAAACCAGCCGGGCGAACCGGTTGGATCGGAAACCGGAGGAGGCAGCGGTTCAACTATCACCGGTTTCATGTCGATTTCTGAATTGGATTGAACCAACCGGTTTTTAGAAAACCCCGAATGAACCGGTCAAAATAAACCGGTTAAACCGAATAAAAACACATGGGAAAGAACCATTTGCATAATAAACTTTGGTGATTTTTTTTCAAATCTATTTAGTTTTCTCTAAATAAAAACATATGGTAAATGTTATAATATTTTTTGATGTGTTTGTATTCACTTAAAAAAAAAATTTGTTTCGGTATTATATTTATTTTCATTTTGATGTATATAGATTGATGTAAAACACTAAAACTTATGGTTATGTGTTATTTTAATGTATTTTTATTGATCTACAGCTTATTTTTATGTATATTTTTAATATTTGAACTAGTAAACGTCAAATTCATGATTTATATATGTATGTATGTGTAGGAAAATTGGGAAAACGATGAAAATTATAGAAACTGATTGACCCAGCGGTTGAACCGGAAACCGATTATCATACCGGTTCAACTAAAAAACTGGTTTTTAAAACATTGGTCTTAAGTCATAAATTTTCCACCTTTATGACTTTCCATGGTTAGGGAAGGTCGAAAACTAAAACCCTAACTTATTTATCCATTAAGACATCACAACTCTTGCATGGAAGGTATAGAAGGACCAATATCACGTTTTTATGATTCCTAATAGCTCCATAATGGATATAGTTTCCAACTTTATCCATTAGAATAGTCCCAACAACAAAGATCTAGTCTTTAAGTCTCAGAGGGACCAAAAGTGCATCTTTTTCAACTTAGTCCATTAAGTCCAAGTCTCCAACCTTTAGATCTGAATCAATATAATGTTTAGATGGATAAAGTTTCCAACTTTATCCATAAAAAGGTCACAAACTTTCAAGATCTAAACTTTATGCACTTAATGTGACCAAAAGCTCATACTACCCAAAACTAGCTAGATCTAACAATTTATTCAGCAAGATTCAAATTTTATACCTCCCGAAGAAATTTCAAGGTGAACAAGGTCTGGATATACAAGCTCCAATTCAACCAACGCTTCTTCAATGAGTTCCTTCTTCTCCAAGGTGAACCAAGAACACTCCAAAGCACTTAAAACACCTTCTTTTTGCTCACAAGGCTCAAACTAGGGTTAGGGTTTCAAGATAGGGTGTTGGAGAGGTGGAGGCTGAGAGTGGAGTGTATTTGGGGAAGTTAAGGAGCTCAAATAGGGCTCAAACCACGAAAATAGGATTTGGGCACTAATCCTGTATGCCCAGCGTACTAGGGATGCTGTTGGGTCGTGTTTTGTATTAAGTGTTGTGTCTATTGGGCTCGGTTGTTAGTCTGTTTTTGTATCTCCGGTATGGGCCTGTCCATCCGTGAGTATAGTAGGGTTTATTATATATATAGGTGCTTGCATGCATCTTAGGTTAAATATAGAAAAGAAAGTAACGATAGATCAGAGCATTATTCAGAAGTTTTAATTATCGTTCTTGTAACCCTAAATCCCCTACAACGGAAGTTCTTAGTCGAGCTCTGCTGAGGATTGTTTGAATTAATCATTCGACATATTTTGATCCATACTTGTCTTATTTACTGTTTTGTGTTCATCGTAATACCTGTTACAAAGATCTAATCGATCTTCAAGTTTGTTCTATAACTTATCAATTGGTATCAGAGCAGGAGGCTATGTAATTCATACACTTCTTTTCTGTGAAAAAGGTTGCGATTAGGGTTATTCCGCATTTACTGATATTTATTGAGCCGTCATCCCATAATTGACGTAACTCAACATTTATTTGTGTTGCCCTAATTTAATATATTACAAGTCTGATCTTTTAAACAGGTTTTTCGATCAAGCATGGACGAGTCACAATCTAATCCCATTAACATCTCAAACAGCATTGGATCAACGACAAAGATTCCCATCCTTTACACCCAGGATTACGAAGTCTGGGCACATCACTTTGAAGATTATGTCATCGGATCTGAGGACAATGGATATCTCATCTGGGAAGCAATCGTATCTGGACCATTCGCTCATTCAGCAACTTCAAGAATTATTAAAACTCAGAAGGAGTATAATGATCTTTTGAAAGATGTTAAAGATATTGCTCAAGACGAAAAATATAAATTTCAGTGCAATATTAAAGCATTGAGACTAATCAGATTCGCTCTTCAATCTGACACTTTCAGGCTGGTGAGTTCATGCAACACTGCCAAAGAAATATGGGATAGGCTGCGAGAGTTATATTCTACGAACGAAGATCTCGAGCATTCCATTCAAACCTTGCTTTTGTCTGAATTTGGTGAATTCAAGCAGAGTCCTGAAGAAACTGTAACTCAGACGTTCGATCACTTCAATCATCTTCTTAGTAAGATGATTAAACATGATATTGAAAGGAAGTTGATTGAACAAAAGGTTACATTTTTAAACGGTCTCAGATCTGAGTGGAGAGCGGTTTTGTCCACTGTTAAAGTGCATGAGCAATTCAAATCTTACTCTTTGGCGAAATTGGTAGGGATTTCGAAATCCCAAGAAAAGATTGTGTTACAGGAGAAAAATATAGTTTTAAGCTTGGGATCATTGGCCCTTCTGTCCAAAAGCAAAGCTGTAATGGAAGATGAAGACCTCAACCTAGAGGATTATGACCTTACCTCTGAAGACTATGCAATGATGGTCTCAAACCCAAAGAGGTTCATCAAGAAAAGGTTCCCTACAAATAAGAACCGAAATTGGCAGGGAAGTTACAGTTTTGAAAAAGTTAGAGAAGAACCGAAGGCAGAAGAACCAAAGAAGGAACCGAAAGCTGAAGGAGATTCAGGTGTGAGCTGCTATTATTATGGAGGAAAGAACCACTATGCTAAATATTGTGTTCTCAAGAAAATGGCAGAAAAGGATGAGGAGAAAGACGAAGAAACTGTGTTGTTAAAAAAGCTGGAAGAGATCAAAAGAAAGAAATCCACTGCTAACCCCTCTATGAATGCTTTAATTGTGCAGGGTTCGGTAGTGGATGATGAGTTCGGTAGCGTGGAAGTCTGGTCAACCGATTCTGAGGACGATGAAGTCAGGAAGCCGTCTCATGGAAAGGCCTATGTTGCAAAAGGTGAAGGGAGTAGTGGAAAGTGTTTAATGGTGTCAGACGTGTCTCAGATGAGGGGATACAACACAGATGGTGGGAATGAAAACACAAAGGAGCGAGAGGACTTGTGCTTCACAGCAAAACCTCTCAGCGTGCAGTTTAACGAGCTTGATGAATTAATCAAGAAGGTACAATCAGTTTTTGTTTCATTCAAAGTCCCACAAAGCTCATATGAAAAAGAACTAAAAAATGTTAATTCAAGAATCTCTCATCTAGACAACAGTTTAACTCAAACACGGGTCACCAATTCTAACCTAACTGACCAAATAAGCAGGGTATCTTCAAAGAGTGAGGAACGGAGGATGTGGATCGAGCTAAAGTAGTCGGAGTTAATCAAATCCAAGGATGAAAACATCTATTTACAAAGAGACAATTTAAAACTTTTAAAACAGAGAAATGTCTTTTGTTTAATTGCTAAGCGTCTTTACACTAATATCACTCAACTTCATTTGAACTGTGAAATAGGGCAGAAAATTCTTCGCATGATTTTTCCCTTCCTTGAGTTTAAGGAGGATGAAATTGATGCTGAAGCATATAACTGTGAAAGTGTTGTTTCGTCTGAGGATGTTAATCCGACATATATGTATGGTCTAGATAAAATCGAATCTTTCATAAAGTCCAAGGACCATAAAGACATGCTGAAAAATCTTTTGAATGAAAATGATAAACTTAAACTAAGAACCGAAACCATACAAAAGTTTGACTCATTGAATGCCAACCTGAGCTCAGAAAATAAAATTGATGTTGAAAATGCATCTGAGCTCAATGAGGACGATGATATGAGTGAAATTTCTGTTGAAGACACAGTTGACTGTTCAGAGTTTGTCAAGAACGAACCCAAAAACCACAAAAATCTTATTTCAGAAAATTCTGTGGAGTTTGCTCGTCTGTCCCAACAAAAGTCCCCGATCCTTGAAGAAAAGGTTGTTGTATATCAAAAAGTGAGAACAACTCCAAATCAGGTGTATAAAGTCACAGGCGTAGCAGAACATTAGACAGTCGAACTCACAGTTATTGTAAACGAAGATAATGCTGATGGTTGCGATGAGTTCTTCTGGTCTGCTCCTATCGACAATGCTGACGAAACAGTTGGTCTGTCAGAAAGGACTTCATGGAAAACTAAAGGCAGATATGTGCCAGAACCTTTGAACAAACCTGATAGCTTCGACGTGCCGAGTATTAGTGGTACAAAAGATGTTCCTGAAGAAAAGGAGTTTCTGCAAAAGAAGTCACTCCTTCAAGAGATACATCATCAGTTCAAAGTGAATCAGCTGACAGAAAGCAAAAACAAAAAGCGAATATCCATCGTCAACCGAAGCAGGTGAGAAATCAAAAACAGCAAAGGAATCAGAGATACAAGAAGAATCTCTCTGAAAGAAAACAGTTCTGGTAATCTCAAAATGCCCATTTCTCTTATCATGACAGAAATTTAAAGTCAGAGAAAAACACTGTTAGGTCACAAGAAAGTCATAACAACCGAAGAGAGAGGTTCGGTTATGAAGGTAAAAACAACCGAAAGGATATGTTCGGTTCTGAAAAACTTGACAACCGAAAGCAAAGGTTCGGTTCAGAAAACAGTATCTACCGAAAGTAGAGGTTCAGTTCCAAGAGCAAAAGAGACCAAAGATCTAGGTTCGGTCCCACTAATGATCAAAAACAAAAGGGTCACTTAGAATCTCAAGCCAAGAAATCATCTCAGTCTAACTTCTCTCATTCTTCTTCTTCTAATTCCTCTCAACCTCTTTCTAAATTCAACTCTATTCGCACTCAAAAACCTAAATCATCAACAGATATGAAAGGAAAATCAAAGTTTTCATCAGTTGAAACAAATCAAAATAATCCCAGAGTCCAAATACCTAAACCAGAATCCAAATCGAAAGAAACAAATCCCAATAAAATTAAGGTTTTCACCGTTAAAAAGAAAGATGAAACAACGTTAATAAAAAGAACATATCTTGTTGACATCTCTCTTATTATTCATGTTCCTGTGAAAGGCTCACGTGGATCCAAAAAACTTTGGGTTCCTAAATCTGCTTAATTTTTGCAGGTTATTAATGACGAGCAGTTTGACGAAGAATGGTATATTGACAGTGGCTGCTCACGTCACATGACAGGAAGGAAGGAAGAGCTGAGGGAATTTCGGTCTCTTTCAAACGGTGGAAATGTCAAGTTCGGGAACAACTCCTTCGGCACCATAAAAGGCTATGGAATGATTACAAATGGTGATTTTACGATTAGGAAGGTTGCATATGTTGAAGGATTACATCACAACCTCATCAGTGTATCTCAGCTTGTTGGAGGTACCGGTCTCAAGGTCTCATTCGATGATGACGGTTCGGAAATAATTAAAAAGAAAACGAAAAGAGTAATTCTCAAATCGGAACGCAAAGGCGAAATGTTTCCCCTGAACCTCAAACCCATCAAAGGGAATCCTGCTATCTGCCTGTTATCCAAAGCACAATCTAACGAAAGCTGGCTGTGGCACCGAAGGCTCTCTCATCTCAACTTCAAGGATATCAACAAACTTGTCACAGATGGTCATGTTCGAGGTCTTCCATTGCTCAAATTTGATCGAGAACATTTATGTGCTGCGTGTGAAATGGGGAAGCAGAGTCGTCAAAGTCACCCATCGATTGTAAACACTAAAGTTGTTGAACCATTAGAGTTAATTCACATTGACTTGTGTGGTCCATCATCTATCGAAAGCATCGGCGGTAGCAAGTATATTCTTGTCATCGTTGATGATTTCTCGCGTTTTACATGGGTGTTCTTTCTGAAGCACAAATCTGAAGCGACTCTCAAGCTGAAGACGTTTATCAAGCAGATTGAAGTACAGCTAAAGAAAGTCGTTCGCAATATCAGGAGCGATAATGGTCTAGATTTCAAAAACAAAGAATTTGAAGAATTCTTGGCCGACAAAGGAACCTTTCATAATTTCTCAGCTCCCTACACTCCTCAACAAAACAGGATTGTTGAAAGACGAAACCGATCTTTGTGTGCGGCGGCCCGAAGCATGCTAAGTTTTGCTTCTTTACCTTTATATTTTTGGGCTGATGCTATTGCTGCTGCTTGTTTTACGCAGAACAGGTCATATCTCAATAAGCGATCCACTCTCACTACTTATGAGATCATCAACAACAAGAAGCCAAATGTCAAATTTTTCCATGTATTCGGCTCACAGTGCTTCATCTTCAATTCTAAAGAACATCGTAACAAGTTCGATGTCAAAGCCGATGAAGGGATTTTTATGGGCTATTCTCTCACTTCTAAAGCCTACAGGGTATTAAACAAGCGCTCAAGGAAAATAGAAGAAAACTATTATGTGACTTTTGATGATAGCTATGTCAAAAAGCTTAAGGCCAAAGAAGACACAGTTGGAGAAATCTTTTCTCACACAGGCCAAGTCACAGCCTCGATTGCAAACCTATTTGAGAAGTTCGTCGAGTTATTTGATGAACCAGAGAAGGAAACTCTCTCAGAAGCGAGTGCAGCAGACAACAAAGTTGATCATCTGAAGCAACTCATCGAAGATACTGCAAAGAGAATGAATGAAGAAGGATCAAGTTCTGACGACCCTCCACAGCACGATACTTCAGTTGAGGGGGAGGGCACATCTTCGTCATCACAGCCGAGCTCACATGTTGAGGGGGAGAACTATTCTCCAGCTGCTCCCGAAAGCTCATCTGCACCTGAAAGTCCAGTGGTACCCGAAAGCTCAACACCGCACGAAAATCCTATAGCTCCAGAAACTCAAGACACACCTGAAAGCTTATCTGTCGAGGGGGAGAATGCAGATATGTCTTACGACTATGATAGTCAATCTGAACTAGAAGAGATGGTAAACGCCGAATTGGATCCATCTTTGATCCAAATTACCCTCCTCTTGTCAAATGGACCAGAGATCATCCTGTTTCTCAGGTTGTCGGTAATGTCTCTGAAAAGGTCCTGACCCGATCACAACTAAAGGCAAAACAAACTTCCTTATTTTCAAAAGTAGAATTCTATATGTTTAACTCCTTCGTCTCAAAAGTTGAACCAAATACAGTTAACACTGCTCTTGATCACTCCGATTGGGTTCAAGCTATGCAAGATGAACTGAATGAATTCGAAAGGAATAAAGTTTGGCGTCTCATTCCAACTCCTCAAGATGCCTCAGTTGTTGGTCTCAAATGGGTCTTCAGAAATAAGATGGACAAGGAAGGCAACGTAATACGAAACAAAACCCGTCTGGTAGTGAAAGGATACTGTCAGGAGGAAGGAATCGACTATGAAGAAACGTTCGCTCCTGTAGCTAGGCTGGAATCCGTTAGAATATTTCTTGCCTATGCTGCACACAAAAACTTTGAGGTCTACCAAATGGATGTCAAGTGCGCATTTCTAAATGGAGAACTTGAAGAAACGGTGTACGTGGAGCAACCTCCTGGATTCGTCAATGAAAGGTACCCCAATCACTGTTACATTTTCGACAAAGCCGTACGTGGAGCAACCTCCTGGATTCGTCAATGAAACACTAACCAAATTTTTAAAGATGTCAAAATTCAAACAAGGTTCGGTTGACCCAACCTTCTTTCGTAAGAAGGAAGGTAACCACCTTATGATCGTTCAAATTTATGTCGATGATATCATCTTCGGCTCAACGAATCCTGGCTTAACAGCTGAATTTAGAAAGCTGATGGAGACTAAATTTGAAATGAGCTCAATGGGTCCAATTAACTTTTTCCTTGGTTTAAATATTAGACAGAGACCCGAAGGCATCTTTATTAATCAGGAAGCTTACACAAAGACTCTCCTTGCAAAATTTGGCATGATGGGAGATTGAAAGGTTAAAGTTCCAATGGCGTTCGGCACCAAGCTTACTCCATCATTGGATAAGCCAGCAGTTGATATTATGCTATATCGCCAGATGATCGGTTCATTGATGTATCTTACTGCTAGCAGGCCTGATATAATGTTCTCTGTATGCTACTGTGCTAGATTTCAGGCGAATCCACGTGAACCTCATATGCTTGCAGTGAAGAACATACTTCGTTATCTCAAGCGAACTACCTCTTTAGGCCTATGGTATCCATCCAACTCAAGCTTCTTCGTTCAAGCCTACTCAGATGCAGACCTTGGAGGTTGTGGACTAGACAGGAAAAGCACCACGGGAGGCTGCCAATTCCTTGACGGGAAGTTGGTTAGTTGGCAATCAAAGAAACAAACCTGTGTGTCTTTATCTACAGCTGAAGCAGAGTATATCGCAGCTGCCTCCTGTACTTCTCAAGTGATTTGGATCCAAAGTCAACTCCGGGATTATGGACTCAATATGAAAAAGATCCCACTATATAGCGACTCAGAAAGTGCAATTAGGATCTGTCATAACCCAGTGCAACACTCGAAGACTAAGCACATAGCACTGAGGTATCACTTCATTAAAGATCATGTGGAAGATGGGAACGTCGAAATTCATTTTGTTCGAACCACTGATCAACTGGCTGACATCTTCACCAAAGCTCTTCCTAAAGCATCGTTCAACAAAATTCTACAAGGGCTAGGTATGATGGAATCAGAGTCAGTACCAAACATTACCTCTCAAACTCAAAAGTAAGAAGCGAAATAGACCGAACGTTCGGGTTCGGGTCTTGTACTAATGTACCGAAATGAACCGAACGCTCGGGTTCGGTTGAATAATCTGCTTTTTCGCTCATCAATCAAAGGTAGTTTTCTTGGTTATAGATCTTATGTATAATTGCTCCAATTGCATTTATTTTATTATCAAAGTTATTCTCTTTTTAAAACCTATTTTCTTTGACAACCGAAATATACCGAACGTTTGGGTTCGGTTCCAAAATTTTTCTTACCCGAAATAGACCGAACGCTCGGGTTCGGTTCCAAAGTTTTTCACAACCGAAATAAACCGAACGCTCGGGTTCGGTTCCAAATTTTTTTTTCTCTGTAATTTTTTTTCCTTTTGTCTTATTTTTTATTTCATCTTTTATTTGTTCATAAAAACCCCAAAAATATTTCTTTTATAAATTCAAAAACTCCAAAAATATTTTGTTCTTTATTTTCTTTTTGGCTTTAATTTTATGTGTGTGTTCGTTTATGGGTAAATTATTGAATTAGCTAAGTGTCCCTAGAAGCATGCTGCTGTATGTGTCCAAAGCCTCACTTGATTCTGAATAATAGGCCTTACCGACTTGGTATAAACAAACCTTGTCTTCCCAATTAGGCTTCCTTATTTATTCTAATCATGAGCTACCTAACTCTCTTCTCACATGAGATAAGAGTTTTCTGCTTGGTCCAGTTTTTCACAGCAGAGGTACTTTGTTTTCTTACACCATCTAAATTGCATTTCTCCATCACTTTCGTTTCACAAAAGTAACCCTTGAGACTCTCAGAAATTACCACTGAGGTTTATGGTTACACAATAACTGTGTTTATGATCTTAGTCTCGTGTCACTATGATCTAAGTGAAACCCAAAATTCAATACCCAATACGAATTGACGGTGAACAATTAATTTGCTCTAGTTTTCACTAATGAATTGACGTACGTACCTCCTTGAAATCTCAAAATTTTCTTTTGTGTGATTCCTATGAAATTGTTTACACCCATAACATTTCTTCCCTTGGGATCCAGTTTTAACTTTTTGTTGAGATTTTTTTTTAAAATGTCCTAGCCAAATTAAATTATCTCCAACCTACTTGTTCAATAGACTACACCGGTCTCACAAGTACTTTGTTCGATTTCTGTCTTATATCAAGACTAGGAATTTTGAATCGAAGCGATAGCCACCTTAATAAGCCTAGTTAAAAGAAGTCATTCAACACTTCTTAATAAGTGTTTGATCGTTATTCAACGGGAAACCACACAAACACTTTAAGGTCTCTCTTGACTTTGAAGGAAGAGATTCGTGCCCGGGATCATTTGTTTCGTGTCTTTATTGACATCACATTTTTCCTAAAAATTTTGCTTTATTTCTTTTCTTTTACACCCTAAGCACAAAAATCTTTGATTTTCCAAAATTCAGGTTCTATTAATTACAGGTTTCTTTTACACGTTTGTTTGATACTGTAAAGAAGACACCCGCTGCTGGCCTGAAGAAGAAGTAGTCTCGCTCCAATTTAGCGCAAAGGGAGAGATTGTTGGGTCGTGTTTTGTATTAAGTGTTGCGTCTATTGGGCTCGGTTGTTAGTCCGTTTTTGTATCTCCGGTATGGGCCTGTCCATCCGTGAGTATAGTAAGGTTTATTATATATATAGGTGCTTGCATGTATCTTAGGTTAAATATAGAAAAGAAAGTAACGATAGATCAGAGCATTATTCAGAAGTTTTAATTATCGTTCTTGTAACCCTAAATCCTCTACATCGGAAGTTCTTAGTCGAGCTCTGCTGATGATTGTTTGAATTAATCATTCGACATATTTTGATCCATACTTGTCTAATTTACAGTTTTGTGTTCATCGTAATACCTGTTACAAAGATCTAATCGATCTTCAAGTTTGTTCTATAACTTATCAGATGCCCTAGTAAGCCTAGAGTACGCGGTTAGCCCAAAAATCCTCATAACATCAAACGGTCGTAACTTCTTCGTTCCAAATCCGTTTTCAACATTCTTTATATCCACGAAAAGGTGTTGAAGAGCTCTACAATATTATCTAAATATCTTGGCTAAAAACGTTTCCAAAAAAATCCATATTTCATGCATGAACCCGACCTATGAATTTTCCATTTTTACCCTTCAGCCCAAAACACAATTCAAGGGTTAGATCTCTCAACCCTCATTACCTCCTTCCACAAGGTCTAATGTTTACCTCCTTAAGGACCAAAGCCTTTAAACAATCGACTTCCGACCCACGGCCCTGAAATAAGAAATGATGGGAAACAGGATGTTACAATTCACCCCTACATCAACAAAACAAACCAAAAACCCCGCAGATTTGATTGGACCGAAACCTCCTCGAGCAAACTCCATCATGTTAATCCCGCACATAAGTGCACCATCACGATGAGAACCAACTGGTCACATACCAAACTAGGTCATGCTCCTACTTGGCTCCGACAACCTGCTTAGCTATTTACTGAAAACGCTATGGATTAACCTTGATCCACTAACTGACAACATCACTCGGGCCAACCCCCGATCCACTTGCCAAAAACAACATTCAGGCATACCCCTATCTACTAAGCAACAACAACACTCGGGCCAACAAAAATTAACTGATCCTACCAGGTCTTTGGGCTATGACTCGGACCTCCAAGCCCCAATAAAAAAAGAACAGACAATCAAGCCCTCATCAAATCCCTCGAAATGGGCTCTTAGCACCCTAGGGTCTAAAGTACAAGCACGCCCTACATATGATGCCATGACTAAAACTAATACAGCTTGAAGGGAAATCCAACAACTTGCGACGATCTTGACATGAAACCAAAAGATTCAGAAGTTGCACGGAAGTGTTGAACTTGGAGAAATCTAACTCAGAACTGAACCTTGGAAAAAGGTCTTCCTACTACGAGGTTCCACTCTCCCCCACTTGAAATATACTAGAGTTTGACAACTTCACAATCCATTGGTCCCTTACTACTAGATCCTAACCATTAATATCCACACACAGAGGAAAATCTAAACCCTCACAACATTCACAATTTCATCGCGCATACAATCGACGACAAGATAATTAACCCATTCATAATAATAATTTAATTAAAACAAATCGAACAAGGCAATTTCATTCAATTGATCATCCAAGGTTACAACCGAACTTCCAACCGTAAACAGGAATTACAGATAAATACCAATACCGAAAAAACTGTTAAATAGAAGAACTGCTAACTCAAATCTCGGTCTCCAGGACTCCGACCATCCCAAGACGACCATCAGGTAACTACTAAGCTAGGGTTGAGGGATCCAAAACCTCACCGAAAATGAGAAAAGGACAACAAGCTCTGATGTGGCCTTCCTGACCGTAATGGAAAAAACTTGTGCACTTTGCCTGCAATCTCTACCATAATGGCCCTCCTCACCACACCTGTGACATACAAAAGATTTGCACCTCCCTTCATCTGATCTCGAACTCCGGCTGGTGGACTTAAACCACTTTTTATAGGTTGGGATTAAACTGGAGCCTGATGTTTCCCCCATGCCTGGATCTCAATCTCAATCTCTCGCCTCGTCGCGACATCCTGAAGCTCAGCAAGGGTAATGTATCGTTGGGTAGACACAAACTATTAAATATCCGTCTTCAGCATACTCAAGTACCGAGTCATCTAAGCCTACTCAGAGGCATCAAACTCAGGGCAAAAGAGAGCCCTCTTTATAAACATCTTTGTGATCTCCATCATCGTCTCAGTAATCTGCCTCAAATCCAGATACTCTTGAGCCATCCTCTCCCCTCCACCAAGGGAACATACCTTGCACGGAACATCTCCAAGAACTGCTCCCAGGAAACAACAACACTCTGCTCAGAAGTGTAAGAACTAGTCACCAATCTCCACCAATCCTTCGCTCCCAACTTAAGAAGGTTTGGGGCGTACTTGACCTTCTGTTTAGCAGGGCAAGAGCATGTGTAGAAACAACCCTCCACATCAGAAATCCATCTCATCGCTACAATTGGGTCCTCGACCCTATCAAACTTGGGGGCTTCGTTTGTCGATGTCCCGGTACTGGAAAGATCTCTCTCCACGAATCCATGCCACAGAAACCGCCGCAGTGGCTACAACAACAACAACATCCGAAAGAGCAGCATACTGATCATCAAAAAGCTCTATCATGGCAGTCTTTATAGACCGAAACATCTCCGGCATAGAACCCCGACTAGCAACAACCACCTCAGTGGCGATGATCTCCCGAATCAAACCATCAGTCAACCCTGGCCTATCCTGGACACTCACTCTAGACCCAGAACCAGATCCTCTCGTAAACACCATACTAAAAACAAACCAGAATATATCAGAATGTCATGTTACACATTGCTACAATCACGAGACTAGACTCGATTCCTCAAGGGTTTGTGACTTCCTTGCTACGCATACGGGTCATGTGCTTTTAGTAGTATGGACCCATACTACCTTCCACAACTACTCGTATTTGTCTCACGGATCATCACAACCGCCCAACATAAATACCACAACTAGTATACACATACATCCTATCCTCACTCTTTCGTGGGTGGCTAAACATTCCGTATCTGGCCGACTACTCATCCATGAAACTTCCACTAACCCTGCAGCACTTGTGTATGCTAATCACACATAACACTAGATACTATAGACAGTTAAATACTTGATTCTACACTAAGACCACAACCAAAAAAGGAACAGGAAATAGGACAAAACCAAACATTCTCGGGCTATAAAATCTTAGTTGTGTATGACTATGATGCATACACTAAGCAACTACAATAATGATGTCAATTTCATATAAGAGGCACTCCTAGAAAATCAGGAATCATACAACAGACCATTCTATCATGCAATTCCTGAAGATCCTTAGCTGATTACTAGCATGTTGTTCTATCATAAACATCATATCAACAAAAAAAAATAGAACTCAACAGATATAACAAGTATGGGTATTTTGGGAACCACTCTCCTCTTGAGGCTCTAGTTGACTGTACACACCACATCTTCCAATAAAAGCAAAGTTAGATCAAGGTCCATGATCCCGATCCCAAGCCAACATTCAAACAAGAACATAACAAGTGACAGAGTCCATGTCCTTAATCAAACTCTTTTATTATAAATTATTTATCAAAAACCTTTTGTAAAAACTCTCGGATCCTAGTTTTAGACTAGATTCACGCAATTGTTCCTCCAATTCGCTCAAACCAGAGCTCTGATACCAACTTGTAACGTCCCATTTTCACAACCAAAAATTTTCATTTTATTTAAATAAATCTTCCCAATTATAAATCCATTAGGGAGAAAACCGTTTATTCCAAATACATTTATAAAAATCAGAGTGATATTAAAATACAGAATCTTCATTATTGTTGATGGATGTCTACAGTCACGCCTTCGCCATCCCATGATGACCGATGATACTTGAAACAATAAACAACTGGGTAAGCCCTTCAGTCTATCAGGGCTGGAATATCAGGGTTTGTTAGCCTACCACCTCAACTCAACCGCTCCTCCCAAGCCTCTGTGCCTTCGGCTTACAGTCGGTCCGCACCGGGTATCTTGGCCTAGAGCACAAAACGGGACCGCCTCAACCAACCACTACCATATGTCAACATATAAACAATCAAGGATCAAGTAGGCACCTAATACAAGCAAAAATGAATCATACAGCTCACTACTGCCTACTAGTCCTCTTACAACATACAATCCTGCTACCAGCTAACCTCCATGAAATACGTAATCATAAGTAACTAGAGGTGAGATAGCCACCCGAACAGATGATCCTACTCTAGAGCCACAACCAAACAAGGAATAGGCAAGAAAGCCTAGATCAAGAGTTCTCAGGTTATCCTACATGACCACAGACAGTCACTAAGGAACTCCACCAGATGATAACCAACAAGTACATATAACATACAGTTCTATAGATCACTACAGCAACACAACATACTCGATACCAAGATACAGATCTAACAAATTACTACAACATAACAGCATACTCGATACTAGGATACATATCTAACAGATCACTACAGCATAGCAACATACTAAATATCAACAATCCAAGGAAAGCATGACCTTATATAATTAGAGGTGAGATAGACACCCGGACATGTGATCCTACTCTAGAACCACAACCAAACAAGGAACAGGTAAAAGAGCCTAGATCAAGAGTCGTCGGTCTATCCTACATGACTATATACAATCCCTAAGGCATACCTATACTAACAGATAACCAAAACTAGTGGGCCGACATTGGTGCCTTCGACGCACGGGTACAGTGAGGCGAAACTCAATTGAAATGAAGAAACCCGAGACACTATGATACACTCCCAGCTACACTACTTGCTCCCACGGATCCACTAACATCAAAACCATATAAAATCTTAATCACCGATCAAAACCCTCAAGTTTGACCTAAGGTCAAACTTGGACAAAATTCAACGGATAATAGAGTCAACAAAACTCAAATTCGAAGTTTGGTTGAGTAAGCCTGCGTACTCAACTTACGCCCCACGTATATGGAATCACTTAATACGCCTTGCATACGAAAATTACGCCCAACGTACTCGAGCTGGTTCCATCCTTTCCATTAAGCACTTAATCCCTTAAGGACTTTCACCCTGTTAACGTATCCCTCAGGAAAAACGTTAAAGAAGAAAATTCAAACTAGCGCCAAGCTTGGCCTAGTTATAGTCTGGTCATACCAAGTCTGAGGCCAAGGTTGGGCCTCCGCCTGCATGTACTCACTGGTATGGCGGTTAAGGGGAAAAACTACGCCTTACACTCTTCTCCCTAGGTTAAAATACCCCGGAAAACGTGGAGCCAATCAGAGAGCTCCACTTGCCTATCTAACGACAGCCACGATCAACATTATATCGAAGATTCCCCTCTAGCCAATGGGGGAACGAGTTAGAAAGACATGATGGAGGATCCTTTAAGACGGATATGCCACGTCTCGTCTCACGAGGGAAGGCTTAACAAAATCAGTTAGGAGGCATGTGCCTCTTGATCAGGTATAAAAGAACCCTTCTTCCTCACGGAGAAGTGGATTGGACTCTTTTTCTCTCAGACATTCTCTATCTTCTCTCATAATCAATTCTAACTTGATCGTCGGAGCTTTGTCCTGGGAACGACTCCCGGACGTTGTCTAACGATCATCTCTTTTCTTTGTATTGTGATATAAGGAGAAGGAACCAGCTCAGCACCCACCCTTGATCTTAATCCTACCATCTCTGACATATCACAACATTTGGCGCCATCCGGTCGTATCTCCAGAACGATACATCTAAGAAGCAAAACCAAAGAGCAAAGATGGCAGGTGAAATTCCGCCGACATTGGGGGCAGTGGAGAATAGCCCGGTGTGTCCAATGCAGCCGTTCGACAGAGGGCAAGTTTCCATCTAGGAAGAGCACAATTCCAATCGCATGCCAGTTTCACAGACACCGTCTAGATCCACAGCTGAAATAACGGCAACCTACATAGCCAGTCTATGGCGTCCAACATTTAACCCATCTCAGCAAGCAGCAATCATAACCACAACTCCACAGATTGTCGCAACATAGCAAAAAGAGGTACCTTTTTCTCAGCAACAATCGTTTCTACACAGTTCAGGCACCGGAACCTGGATCCTTCACAATATTCAACCGCAATCACAATATTTATCGGTGATCTACCCACACGCTACTATGGCAAGCATGACCCACGTTCCACTGTTCATACAACAACCACCGTTGTTCAATCTGTTTGTACAACATGCTCAAGGTCCAATCCCAGAAGTGTCTCAGTCGCAAGTCACAAGCGTGCAAACCTCGGTTAACCAGGGATCCAGCTCTTACGGACCTGGTGTCCATTTCTCAACAGCACTAGAATTCACCCCTTTCATGCTGACTGGTTAACCATTCAACCCGTCCGCACAATAGTACACGGGAGCAAACCCATACATAGTTCACCCAATAAGGCAATACGCTTTTCAGCAAGTTGGGTCACAGCCAAACTTGCATCAATATCAACTGTACATCTCGCTGGCAGCCATATACAACCAGATGTACGTGAACCCCTACCAGGCGCAGTAGCATATGACCTATGGTGGTATGTTGTACTCGTACATGGACAATCACATGCAAACTGCAAGCTCTAATTTCAGCCATGAACTACTACAATATGAGATCCCACACATTGCGATGATACTGAACATGTTGAAATACGATGACACTTCTGACCCAAATGACCACATCGACAACTACGAGTCGATGATGACATTTCTTAAGATGGATCGTCGCTTCACCTGCACCTATTTTCCCTGCACCCTAACAGGAAATGCAGGAAAATGGTTCAAGTCTCTGAGACCAGGTAATATTTCGAATTTTGAGCAACTGTAGTTCCTTTTCCTCAACAACTTCATGTAGTTGAGGAAAAGAAAAGGGGATGCCAACTCTGTGATGACGTGTAAGCAAAGAGAATGAGAGTCGATTCGTTCCTACAACAATTGATTCACGTTAGCTACCTTGATCTCCTAGGACATGAAGAGTTCCCAATGATGGGCACCTTCGCTCAAGGTCTGCATCCAGGTCCCCTATTTAAGAAGATGAAGGGATAGTCCCCAGATCCAGGGACAAGCTCAAGTTCTGAGAGGAAAAATACATGAGACAAATTGAAGGAGAAGAGCGGAAGGAGGCCAATCTCAAAGCCGTAGCCAATACATACATCAAACAGGAGGAGGCGGCGTACCGACCAAGTTCAACTCAGCTGGAGAGGCAAGAGGGTAACCAACAGAAACACAATCGTCACTCTAGACACATGTCAAGGAGGTACAGACCATTCAACAAATATGAAAACATGAATGGTCATGCAGATATCCATACAATCAAGAAAACTTCATCAAAGGAAAGCAAGGACATGGCCAAGTTTTGCAAGTACCACAATAGCAAAACTCATGATACCACCAAATGTATGGTGTTGAAAAGGGAGATAGATGAGAAACAGCTGGTTGGAAACATAGTTGACATCGCAAACGAGCTCAGAACAAAATTTGATGAAGACCAACACCATCCTAGAAATCAAAAAGACGGGGGAAAGGGCCATGATAAGAGGCTAGAGATACTAACCATCACTAGGCCTCGCCCATGCAGTCGTTGTCAAGGCCAACAAGCCAATGCGACAGTATACAATTAAAACAAGCTTAACATTGCCTTTTCAACGAATGATCCCAGACCAAAACATTGGGATCCGAACGACTCATTACACATCATAGAGTTCATTAGTAAAAAACGTGACAACCATGTATACATCGATAACGGAAGCACGGTCAATGTAATCTATGAGCACTGCCTTCAGCAGTTGCCTATCGAGTGGAAAAAGTACCTCCAACCACCACAACAGGGCCCGCTAGTTAGGTTTACTGGTCATGGAATCTGGCCAGCAGGCACAATCATGCTCTCATTTACACTAGTCAGTCATGATGGGGCAGAGCAGATAACGAGAGTACTCGACTTCTGGGTCATTGACTGTCCGACAGAACATAATATCCTACTGGGCCGACCCGCACTCATTCAACTGCAAGCGATTCCGTCCACCCTCCATGGTATTCTCAAATTCAACACAAGAGATGCCTCGGCGACGGCCGTAGCACCAAGGCCACATAATGAATGCAGTACCCAACAGGAAACAAAGATGTAAATCAGATCGTGTCAAAGTGAAATTTTTCAGAAAGTGGAGAATCGACAGAGGAGATCAGCGGCGGCAGAAACGCTGGCCAGCGAGTCAAGGAAAAGGCAAAGAGATGCATTCAAATGACTTGCAACATCCCAGTCACGAAACGAAGCAAACATTGATCCGAAGATAGTTTAGCCAGAACCCGGGGAAAATATCGCAAGACAGGGGAATGCGTACTCGCGGGCAGGAGCACCAGTCCAGCCTGCAATCAGTGGCTAAGCCATGCCCAGGTGAAGAATGATTCAAGACTCAAATCAACTCTTGACCAATCTTGAAGATGAACAAAACCCCTTTGGGATGAAGAAGCTAGGGACTGATAACAACACAAATAGTAACGGAGCATCAATCACTCTAGCACGCAAGCTCCATTGTAGAGGGGAACCAAGCAGGGTCTTTGATGATAATAATAAAACCCCAAATAACCATGTGAAATGCAAGATTAATTGGCACGTGTAGAAAAGGGAAAGCAGCATTCTCACCCAGTCAAGGGGAGACACTACCCAAGGTCACAACACATATTGGGCCAAGGAAAGGGGAAGTGCGAGCACCAGTAGAGCATGGAAGATGAAATTCAGTTCTTTCATAGCCAGTCGAAAATCAGAGAGGCACACACCGCCTATGTTAAAGAAAAGCAACATCAGAAATATCACACCGGTTTCAAAAACACAACATTCAATAGGAAATGTTGCAACCTAGACACCCCAGATAGTTCGACAGGCGATGATGGGAGAAATTTACACCAAGACCCAGTAGTGGAAACAGAAAGGAACCTCAAGTTAGCAAGAAACACTTGGAGAAAATGAGAAAAGAACACACGCATATGACGAGGCAACCATATCAAAGTGCCCAAACAAAAATAAAACGAAAGTTGAGAAAAGGGATTATGGTCAAACTCCGCATAGGATAACCATACTCCAAGTGCCAGTACGGAGACCAGATCCACGCCTTGACACTTAGACATTTAGAGTCTAATTTTTCGTGTTTTTTCCTTTTTATAGTCAATATAATTTTTTCTTTGAAAGAGCTTTCCAGAATTCTGTCTAACCAATTGCAAAAGCACAAAGTAAAGAGGTTGTGTATATTTTCCAAGTAGCAAAAACGACTGATCACCTACGCTACTTTAGCAAAATCAATACAAATATGCAACCATAGGACTCAAAGAATCATAATGTTGACCTAAAACTTGCCAATAATATCACAAAGCTGAGAATGTACAAACTTTAATTAATGGCATGAAAAAACGGGTCCTAAAAAGATTCATAACCTTTCCCCTGAAAACCAGACAGTAAAAGGTCTTGAGGTGACAATCTTGGCCAAAACGTAGGTAGCTAAACCTAAAAGTATATAGCCAAGAACGTAGGCTGACATTTCGCGAATTAACGTAAGAAACCCGACTAAACATACAAGTCAATGGTTGTTGAAAGCATATAAGCCAACAATAGAGGTTATACGACATCCAAAATGCACACTAGCTAATTAAAGTGAAACCTAGAACAAGGGGATATGTAGAAAAGAATTACAATAGAAATGTCAAATAATCCTGGTCTAAGGATATCACTGGGCAATACAAAATACAAAAAAAAAAAAACATTCATATACCAAGTACAAAGCAAAGTACACAGTTCTTAGTGATTGGCAACCAATATCTTTCATTACACATACAATACAAGCGAGTGTGGACACATTACAAAATAAACAAAAATGGGACAAACAAGAATCAGTCCCAAGAGTCCGAGGAAGAACCTCCCAGACCCGACCTACGACAGAATTGGTGGAAGCTGTCATAATCCAGCTCCCTCAAACGAAAGTGGTCTGCAAAATCCGTCTCAGCGAGGGACGAAAGAGTAACATCCACCTCTTCAGCCTTTTTCGAGATACGGTCAAGGTCCGGTGAGTTAGATTCATTAGAAGTTGTCAGACGACGGGCCACCTGTTTCCCTTTTTCCAGTCCAAGGGCCTCACACGTCTTCTGTAAGAATTGGATCCCACTGGAAAATTCCTCACTTTCGATAACCTTATCGATTACTCGAACCACACCCTTTTCCCACACACATTGCAAGTTGTCACAGGCAACAACACCGTTAACCTGGGCACGGTCCAGGTGACGTTGGCACCTGGCCAACTCCCTCGCCAGAACACCCTTCTCTCGAGCTAGAGAACTCACTTGATATTTGAAGTCGCTCCGCTTGGTCTTCCAAAGTGGCCACATGATGTTCCAAAGCAGCCTTCTCAAAGGCCACAATGCAATATTGCTTGGATAGCCTCTGACGTTCTGCCTCTAAATCACGGAGTTCCCCCCTCAAGCTAGCAACAACATCTTGTGAAGTTTTCAGCTGAGTTTCATTTATGCCAAGGCGGCAAACCCGATCAGCGGCAGCAACCATAAGGGCAGAAGTTTGAGCAGCTGCATACCGAAGGTTTCCGGTCATGCATGCGCCCGATTAGGCCGCAAGAAACTTCATCGTGGCCGGAGGATGGGCACAATAACTCCACTTCTTAGCGGCAATGTATTCCGAAAGTAATGAGTCTTTAGTAACCACCCAGCTTGGAACGTAAGCTTCGGAAGCCAAGGGATGGAACGCAGTCCTCATTTTTCAACCATGTAAGGTGTGTCCGATGAAGGAATGCCTCCTGACATGCCCAATGCACCTCCAAGGACAGAATATGCACTGGGATCAGTCGTGAGCGAGTGAATAAACAGAGAAGTTGATGTGTCTGAAGAATTGGGAACAACTACTATCTCTTTACGCCCGGGTTTAGCAAACCCATCGCTAAGAACATCCCCAATACCACCAAGAAGCTTGGGCACAGACACTATGTTTCGCCTCTTACGAGGCCCACGTCATCAGATTCAGTCTCTTGGTCCAACGACAGCAATGCACACACTTCGTTTTCTCCGGATAGGAGTAGTACTTTTCCTACTTGACCCGCCACAGGAATATCGGCAGAAGCAGAGGCTGGAGAACGGGCTGGGAAAGTATCCCCAACACCCGGTTGAGAAGACGAGGCAGGTCCTCTAGAACCAACATTTCTGTAAGGTCCTGAAACGGATCTTACCAGTGATCAAACAAACAAAACAATCAATAATAACGAGAATGAAGTAGAAACAGAAATCGGAACAAGCTTGCACATGCTTCTATTAACAAAAACGTCTGGTACAACTTGTTTACAGCGATTGTGAACTCTGTGGCATCAATAACCATTAAATGACCTACATTGCCTCTATATATAGTGGACTTGGGCCGACTCTGGGTTTACGACCGTAAACAGGTTTACGGCCGAAAACTCATAACATGGCCGTAAACTACTATCAACACTACCAAAACTGCATATCGACCCAAAAGAACCTATTACAACGAAAGCCTAGACCAAACCATTAATTGGACCCTTCAATCTCCCCCTTGGTTTAGTGCTAGCTTGAAGTTAATCTTTGTCGACTACCATCACATCTTCCTGCCCCATTGCCCCGTTCCACATACGTTTATTGATGATTTCAGCAACCATAGACATGTACTCTTTCGCTGCTTGCTCAAAAATCTCCTTGGCAACTTTTATTTTATAAGTACTTAGATGATGAATATCCCACCTCCTGAACTGGAACAAATCCCTTCGATCATAAAGACGGATGCATCCATTTTTAAGCTTGATAACAGCAGACGTTGTAGTCTCGTCGAAAACCCAATACCCCATGGAGCTTAGAGATCCATCTGGGTAACTTTGAAGGACAGGAATTTGTTTAACCTGATTGGTTGCAGGCCACATCACCACCTGAAGAGGATGACCAATCTTGGGATCTATGACATCAGGATAATGCTTGATAATAGACTCAACAGTCTTCATTGAAGGAAAACCACTTTTCACCTGGTCTTCTAGGAAGTGTTTGAATTGAGTTACCTGTGGATTATTTGAGGGATTTGAAAAAGGAGATCGTGATAACTCTGATAGATCCACCCTAGTCCAAGAATTGAAATCATGATTGTCTTTGTATAGCTCAGTGTTTCCACTCTTTCTTCGTACGATCCACATGTTAAGAGTATCATGAAATCCCCAAGAAATGATATCAAAGCTATCACCATACGTATCTCTATAGCGTACAGCTCCAAGATCCGTAACAGTGATTGTTGGTTGATCTCCAGGTGCATTCTTGTCAGAACTCCTCTTAAACAAGAGTTGTCCTTTTTCAGCAGCTTCATCTTGTCTATCACGTAGAATTGCCGCAACATAGGGAGCATGAGCGGGCTCCTCATCAAAAAGATTTAAAACCCGTGGAGTCTGAACGGTTGGCATGGTAACAGGAAAAGCTTGAGTATGTAGATTGATCCTATACTCGTCTGCAGATGTTTGGTATTTGTCACCAAAATCACCTTTAAGCTTCTTCTTCAACTTAAAATATCTAGAGGTCAGGAGATTAAAATGTTCTTGAAGATCAGAGATTTGCTTTGTCTTTATTGCTTGATCATCCTAAAGACCAGACACTTGAGATTTCAATTTGGCATTCTCATTCAATAACTCATTGACTTGAATAACAAGTTCAATGTTCTTCTGATCCAGGACATTGATCTTCTTTTGAAGCTCATCAACTGACGGTTTATCTGCTCCTTGGTAACCTTCTTCGAATAACAAGTTCAATGCACACTAGCGATCGAAGAAAAGCCTTGGATAAACCTTCAGTAATATCTGGCTAATCCTAAAAAGCTTTGGATCTCCGTGGGACTTTTTGGTTGTTCCCACTTGATCACAGCTTCAATCTTTGTTGGATCAACCATTATCCCTTCTTGGTTGACCACATGACCCAAGAATTGGACTTCTCGAATCCAAAAATCACATTTGGAGAACTTTACATACAACTTCTCCTTCTTTAACACTTCCAACACTTCTCGCAAGTGTCTGTCATGCTCCTCTTGGCTTTTCGAGTAAATCAGAATGTCATCTATGAAAACTATCACAGATTTATCTAGGAATGGATTACAAACCTTGTTCATTAAATCCATGAATGCTTCTAGAGCATTGGTTAGTCCAAACGACATAACCAAAAACTCGTAGTGCCCATATCGTGTTCTGAATGCAGTCTTCTCTATATCCTGCTCTCTTACTTTCAGCTGATGATATCCTGACCTAAGATCGATCTTCGAGAAATAGCTTGAACCTTGTAGTTGATTGAACAGGTCATCAATCCTCAGCAATGGATATCTATTCTTTATTGTTGCCTTGTTTAACTCTCTGTAATCGATGCACATTCTCATACTTCCATCTTTCTTCTTTACGAATAACATCGGAGCTCCCCAGGGTGATGAACTAGGTCTATTGTAACCTTTGTCCAATAACTCTTGAAGTTGCATCATCAACTCCTTCATCTCCGTCGGTGCTAATGGGTAAGGTGCTTTTGCTATTGGTGTCGTCCCTGGTAACAAGTCTATTCTAAAGTCCACTTGTCTATCAGGCGGTAATCCGGGAAGATCTTCGGGAAATACTTCCAAATAATCACACACGACAAGAATGCTCCGCATCTCCTTTTTCTCCTTCTTAGCATCGATCATGAATGCTAGATACGATGTACATCCTTTGGTCAAACACTTTCTGGCTTTCATCAATGAAATGATTCCAGAATTTACTCTGTGTTTATCTCCATACACCATAAACGACTCTTTCCCAGGCGGGTTTACTTTGACTATCTTCTTCTTGTACAATATCTCGGCGTCATTGGCGCTAAGCCAATCCATTCCAAGCACGATGTCGAAACCGTTTAGTTTGATAGGCAATAATTCCTCGTGGAATTTATTCCCATTCAAGTCAATTAAGATGTTTTTCATACAATGGCTAACAGGTACAAACTTGCCACTAGCAACTTCGACTAATAAGGCATTATCTAGTCTATCAACAGGCAAAGCTAGTTTTCTACCAAATTCATGCGATATAAAGGAGTAGTTGGCTCCATAATCAAATAAATTTTGGGCAGACAATTTGTTTACGAGAAAGGTACTTGAAGCGACATCAGCTTCATCTTTAGCAGCTTCCAGCGTCATCTGGAATGCTCTCGCCTTCGGCTTTGGCGGAATATTAGGTCTAGCTGCCTCCTTCTTCTTCGGGCAATCCCTTGAGATGTGACCCTCCTCACCGCAACCATAGCAAACTTTCTTGGTAAGTGTGCATTCGTTGGCATAGTGCCCTGGCTTTCCACTTTTAAAACATGTGGCCACTACCTCACATTTTTCATGATGCTTCTTCTTACATTTTTCCACCATTCCGCTTCCCCTCCTCCTCCTCCTCTCGAACTAGGTACGGAAATAACTTCATTTTCTCAGTGAATGCAGTAGCATAGTCATCTATGCTCATCCTCCCCTTCTTCAAGTTTTGGAACTCATTGTTCAGATCAATCAGATCTATCTCTGAACAATATTGCACCCTTAGTTGTTCTAAGAACTCCTCCCATCACATTTTCAGGGCTTCTCCTCGTGGCATAGTATCTGCCAGCAACTTCCACCAACTCAAGACTCCAGTCTTCAGTTGTCTAACTGCAAAGACAGTCTTTTGTTTGTTGATATAGTCGCAACTTTCAAATACCATCTCCATTTCGGAGATCCAATCCATAATCTCTACAGGCTTTGGGCTTCCAGAAAGACTTGGCGGCTTGGCGCCCAAGAAATTCTTGTACATTCGCCCATCTTTGTTGTTTCTCTTTTTCGGATCGTTCCTTCGTTCTCCTTGAGTCCCAACTTGACTCACCATGCGACTATTGTTCCCTTCCTCCGATTGCTCGGGAATCAATTTGGGTTCCTCAATAGGTATGGTAGGTTCGTCCCTATTATCATGCAACATTTGTCGCATTTCATCCCTTTGTTCGGCTAACATAGCCCGAATCATGGCTTGCACCCCAGCCATCGTTATTGGTTCTGGTGCTGCTGCTACAACGGGTATTTGCTCAATCATTGGTGGTTGATTCCTGTTTTCATCCGCGTTTCCAACGCCACTCCTTGTTCTCACCATTTTTGATCTATACACCGAATAAGGTGAAATTAGATCCTCATTCATGATAGATATTCAAATCATCATTATTACTCCGAAACGTTTACATGCTAGGTCTAATACCGTAGACATACGCTTAGAATCCTAAACACATAAGGTTTCCAGATCCGGTCGGCAACAGACCATAGATCTGAACAAATAATATCATATATGGCAACATATAACATTTAGCACATAAAAGCATTTTAGGCAACTTTCCTAAAATAAACTAGTGCTCGTGTCTGCAATATAACATGCACACATCTAACAACCTTCACTTAGCATTCTAAGTTTAAGTCTAGAAATCCTACAAATTCCTAGTTCGCTTAAACTAATGCTCTGATACCAACTGTGACATCCCCAAAATCATGACCAGAAAAGACCGGTTTCATTTATGCTTTTAAAATAATTTCAGTGTAAATCCTTTTGATTTAAAAGGGTTGCGAAATTTGTTCCCAAAACAAAATATGATAAAATAAAGTTTATCACAGCATTTCATCAAGAGATGCGTTTTCATTAATTAACAATATTCGGGATGTCATGTTCCGATACAGACCAAAAAGCATAAACGACATATTACAAGCCATACAACAGTTATATACATATACAGGCTCATAAACAAAACAACTTGATTATTCATCCATCTTATGCCCTCGCGCCACTTCCTGTAATACGAATAAACTGAGTGGGTCAGGCTTGGGAGCCTGGTGAGCATATAGGGTTTTCAACCCACAATAAATAATTATATTTAATTTCACCAACCAACAATAACCCGATTACCCAATCCCGTTATCCTCACTTTGTGTCCCTAAAACAACATCTATCTCAAGGGACCTAATCTAGGATTTTCATCGGGACGGACATTACTGCTAAGGGGTTTCCTCAACAATAGATATCCTAAAGGCAACCATGAGGGGGATAGAGTACACAGTAAACACATCATTCACAACACCTACAGGTTATGAACCTGCTAGCGTTCCACAAGACTGTCTAGAAAGAGTCTGTGGTCGTCATCCATACTCCGCTAGATGACTAGGTCAACATCAACAACATCGAGGCCTCTCATCAGTTTATCACACATCAACTATCTACCCAAGTTCTACCCAACATTTTGTAGATAATAATATCCATATGCATACATATGCAACTTAAATACTGATAAGATATTCATTTAATACTCGTTCCAAATATACAGATTCATTCCAAGTAACAGATAATATATATCTATATACACATAGCACGTATTCACTCGGAGATACTTTATATCTATGTGTTAGAAGAAAAGGAATATACACTTACTTGATCAGAAGATGATCAGACAGCACTACGGCTTGCAGAAGTAGTATTCTTCGGTAGATCTGGAAGATCTTCACACACTGGGCTTCTCGCAGGCAGAGCTTCGGCTCGGAAACTCTTTTCTTCTCAGGATCTTCGGGCTTCGGGACTCGCTTCGGGTCTCGGGATGATACCGGGGCTTCAGAGGGTTAAAATAGGGCTTAGAGAGGGTATCGGGAGTGGGAGAGTAAGAGAATAGCAACCAAAATCGGCTGCCCTTCGATTTCTATTTATAGGGCTGAAATTCTAAATTCACGTCGTGAGTTCAGTCAGGCAGTCGTCATTGCGTTCGTCATCATTCCACTTGCTCTGGAAGGCTTCAGAAGGCATCAGTACTGAGTTCACATCCTGAACACTGTTTTCACGTCGTGAACTCTGACACATTGTTGGGGTTCGTGCCTCGAACTTCAGAAATTCATAACTTTCGCATACGAACTCCGTTTTCGACGTTCTTTATATGCACGCGTAGCTAAAAACATGATCTACAACTTTCATTTAGACTCCATCGGCTAAGTTTGAATTTATTTTTATTATATTATTTTTATATTATTTTTCGTAGGCCGGGACAGGAAAACTCCGTTAGAAAATCATAACTTCTACGTCTGACATCCGTTTTCATCTATCTTTCCGCCGTTGCACTACTATTGATGAGATCTTCAATTCTCATTTAGAAAATTTTGGCTAAATATCGCTCGATCTCATATTCGAACTTTGGGTTGTCTACTACTAAGCTGAAACTTCGAAAAATCATAACTTCCTCATACAAAGTCAGATTTGGGCATTCTTTTTATGTACGCTCTCGTTTTAACGTATTCTACGACTTTCGTTTAGATTACTAAAGCTAGATATCGCTCTATCTTAAATTCGTATTTTATGTCATTCAGTGTCGTGCCGGTTCTATCGCGAAACTTCGACAGGTCATAACTTCTTCGTTATAACTCGGATTTCATCATTCTTTATATATTCGGAAACCTCGTCACGACCACTACCACATCCTTAATAGATATCGGGATTATCTAACATTTCATTTTGACACTTATTTTTATCCTTAATTCAATTAAGTCACACAATTAAGCACATAACACATAATACTCAAATAATACATCTTTATTATTTCAAGACGGGTTACAAAGGTTAACCTAGACTATTACATCGCTATTAATGACAAGCCCAGAAACACAGGCGTTACAATAACTTATGAGTTTAATATAGGTTTTATGAAAGCACTCTTGACATTCCATAACTTGAGGACAAGTTATGGAGTTCATAAAACATTTATGTAAAAGACTCTTCAAGTTCCATAACTTGAGTACAAGTTATGGAAGACTTAAAACCATTTAGGATGACATATAAAAATGGGACCTTTCATTTTCCATAACTTGAGGACAAGTTAAGATAATTCATATCAAACAAGTTTCAAGAAATTAGCCTAATCATATAAACTAATACAAATCATGAAACTCTGACAATTATCTTTTATTTGGATGAGAATCATCATTACCATATCAATAAAATCAGATTTTATAAACAAAAAAATTTTGTGGTAATGATTCTAATCCAAAACAGGCCAAAAAACTCGAAAAACTACTGTCTGGACAGGTAACTCATCGAGCCCCATACTGGACTCGACGAGTCCAAGGCAAAAATCATCCTACTCATCAAGTCCAAGCATGCACTCGTCGAGTAGGGCATGATGATAGCATTTCAGCTTTGAAAAATAACACATTTTGCATCAAATATAATAGAAAACAACCCATAGCTATAATACCACTGTTGGGTTTTAGTATACTACAACATCCTATGGTACACATACAAATACAACCCTAAATAACACATTGTATTAAGTCATAAAGTTTCCACCTTTATGACTTTGCATGTCTAGGGAAGGTCCAAAAGCTGAAACCCTAACATATTAATCCATTAAGACATCACAAATCTTGCATGGAAGGGATAAAAGGACTATAATCACATTCTTGTGGTTCCTAATAGCTCCATAATGGATAAAGTTTCCAACATTATCCATTAGAATGGTCCCAACAACCAAGATCTAGTCTTTAACTCTCAAAGGGACCAAAAGTGCATCTTTTTCAACTTAGTCTATTAAGTCCAAGTCTCCAACCTTCAGATCTGACTTAATATGATGTTTAGATGGATAAACTTCCCAATTTTATGCATAAAAAGGTCATAGACTTTCAAGATCTAAACTTTATGCACTCAAAGTGACCAAAAACTCATAACACCCAAAACTAGCTAGATGTAACAATTTCATCATCAAGATTCAAACTTTATACCTCCGGAAGAAAGATCAAGGTGAAGAAGGTCTAGATCTACAAGCTCCAATGCAACCAACGCTTCTTCAATGAGTTCCTTCTTCTCCAAGGTGCACCAAGAACACTCCAAATCACTTGTTCATACGAACTCCGTTTTTGACGTTCTTTATATCCACACTTAGCTATTAACGAGGCCTACAACTTTCATTTTGACTCGGTCGGCTAATTTTGACTTTACTTTTGGTCCATATTTTTATAAAATTAAATGATTTTGCTAAAATCATAACTCTCTCGTATGGACTCCGTTTTTGGCATACTTTTTCTCAAAATTCCTATTTTAAAGAGTACTGTGATTTTCTTTTTAGTGGCTTTAGCTAAAAGTCAATCATTCTCTTCGTAATTTTTTACGTCACACATTCCTTGTGCACAGCTGACTTTTATATCTTATAAAAATCATATCTAATTCATATGGAGTCGGATTTTTATGAAATTTATATTTTCGGGATCGGGACGATGTGTACTTTATAAAATAGTGCGTCAATATATATATATATATATATATATATATATATATATATATATATATATATATGTGTGTGTGTGTGTGTGTGTGTGTGTGTGTTTTGACACACTTATTTTATGATTTACGGGGGATTCAGTTGATTTTTTCTATTTTATTATATTATAATAAATCATGAAACACATAATATTCACATAATTCTTCTTTATTACATCAAATATGTTACAATTGTTCACTCTAACTATTACATCATCTTGTTAATGCATAGCGAGAAACGCAGGCGTTACATAGACGCTTCTAGAACCTTCAACCTTATGAGCATCAACAACCTCTGAGCAACCTTGAACAGTCTTGAGCATCATAGAAGACTTCATAACATACGTGGCTTATCAGGGTTAGCATGGTTCATCAAGGAACCAAGATGGTGCAACATGTTGCTAGTTGATCATCACCAAAACCAAATGGCGCAACTTGTTGCCATTTGACCATGACCAGTTGATCATCACTAATTGACCATCACCAGTTAACCATCATCAGTTGGCCCTCACCAATTGACCATCACTAGAAAAAAAAATTGGCGCAATTTGATCTTCTTGGTGAAACTTCTCTTATATGTGGTACAACTCCTTCCCATTTAGCGCAACATGCACCGAATGGCGCAACTCATCCCTTCATGGCGCAACATCCCTAAGGATGGCACAACTTCCCTCTACGTGACGCAACATGATGCTCCATGTTGCTCCAAGTTGCTCCAAGCCACTCCAAATTTCTCTAAACCATTTTTAGATGATCCGTTCCTTTGATACTTAATCCGTTCCTTTGTCAGATGATTCATTCTCTTCTCAAATGATCTGTTCATTTGTTACACGTTTCATGAACCCAAAATGCTTCATTAAGTTCTAAGTGTTCAATGTTGGACAAGACTTCAAAACAAAAGTAAGACTTATGTGAGTTAATAGTATATATAATTGTTAAACTTACTAACTATTTTGTTTTATTCAACGTATTTATAAAAAATAATGTGTTACTAAATAAGAATATTAACTAACCTTTATATCTTAATTTTATTTTGTTATATTCAATAATTGATCTGATAAAGATTTTATATAAATGTTCATTTATTCATACTTTTTTCATAATCTAATTCTATCCTTAACGGTGCACAGAATGGTGGTGTTTGGGCTGGTAGTACTGATGGTATCGTCAAACTCACTATTTCGAAACAAATTGGTACCGCTCCAATAGTTGTATGCGGGTTGATGAACCCATGATTCTTCGAATGACAACAATTTTAAATGATTTTTTTAATTAAACAATAGGGTAATTCTATACAGCACATCCTTTATAGTATGTATATGACGTCCCAATATATTAAGTTAATATTTTATTATTAATGTTATACATTATTTAATATTTCAAAATTAACAATTTTGTTATAAAGTATAGAAAAAGACATTAGTCACACTAATGAAGAAACGATCACATTAATGAAATACATAATAATTATGTGATATATTTACCTCCAATAATATTGGTAAAATAAAACAAATAGTAAATTATTTAATTCAATTTTAGAAGGCTATTTATTTATACACTTTATCTACTAAACTTCAAACTTCAGTTTATAAAAAGTCTTTTCTTTTTAAACTTCAAGACTAATTGATTAATGATTTATATTTTTTCTTTCATCCAACTATATATATATATATATATATATATATATATATATATATATATATATATATATATATATATATACTAATAAAAGAGTAGTCATTTTGTCAAGTGTCATAATATTAGAACTCCTAATTAATATGATGTCACTTGTCATTTTATTAATTCTCCATTTTAAATTCATTAAACCTCCTAATTAATGTGATGTTATTTGTCAATATATTTATTCTTTATTTTAAATTTTAAATTTTATATTATCGTTTTCATTAATTCACAAATAAAAATAATCTAATATATATGATAAATTAATTACACATATTTATTTGAATCGATAATTATAATTTTACATAACTAATAAAAAAATCTTTTAACTAATAATGTATTTAAAATTTTATATAAAATAATTAATTAATAATTTTAAATTTTTTACTATGAATATTTAATCAATTTTGTAACCGTGGTTTCCACGGATTATATATATATATATATATATATATATATATATATATATATATATATATATATATATATAAAATCAAATGAAAATCCTAAAAGGTTAAGACCCATTAAAATTAACATTTAGAAACTTGTAAAATTAAATGTATTTTTGTTCATGTCAATTACTCTTAAAGCTGAGGGTATTTTTGTCAGAATTAATTTTCTTAAAATAGATCAAATTTACATTCGTCATACCATAAATCAGATCTAAACCAATAAACCTCTCATTTTCTTCTTCATCAAGAAAAAACCATAAACATAAAATGCTTCAAACTTTTTTAGCCACCATCTCGCTCCCGCTGCTTCCGTCGTCATTCGACCACCGTTACCATCAGATTGCTTCGTCTTCCTCTCATCTAATAATTTCTGCCACCATCGTCTTCTACATTAACTATTAGAGATTGGTACACCGTCGTTTACATCAGATCTCTTCGTCTTCCTCTTCATCGGTGACTTATGCGTCGGTTAATCGAGATCAAGATCCCTACGAGTTTTCCGATAACATTTTCATTTAAACCATCAACAAATACAACAGAATGAAAATCAGATATGAGTATGCGTATACAGTGCTTTTCCGGTGACGTATTTTGACGTTTTGTTCCGACGACAATTTAAACTTACTGGGGAATTCAAGACTACCTGGTGTGCTGTTTGGTCATGATTTCCGACAGAAGAAAGTGTTCTCTCGAAGGATCGACATGAAATTTTTGAGATCTATTATGGCGAATATTCAAGAGATTAGATATAGAAATTGAGATTTGGAAGAAGTGAGAGCTTGAAGTTTACTTTTCGATTGGAAATGCTCGATCAGTGTGCACATGATTATTTATTTCTTTTGATTGGATCGTGTAATGACCCCAAAACACGATAAAATTATTTCATTTTAAAAAAGAAGTACTACAGGAATAAAAATTGTTCCAAAACCATCATAATGTATAAAATTCACATCATTAGAATACAATATCAAAATGCGGAAATAACGGAAGTGAATGATGTGCCATTGCGCCGGGCCATTCCTCTTAGTATCGAAAGTACCGGAAACCATAAACACAATCTGTAAGAAAACACTTAGTAAGTTTTCCAAAAAGTACCACATGTCAACATACAAATTAATGTTATGGGTCAAATCATAGTCTTACATATGATTCTTGTCGCGGGCCAAATCCTAGTCTTCGATACAATTGCCAGGGGCTAGATCTGGGTCTTTCATGTGACTGCCAGGGGCCAGATCCTGGTGTTTCATGTTACTACCATGGGATGTATCCTGGTCTTTCATACAGGTGCCAAAGGTCACACCCTGGTCTTTCATACACATAGCACACAGGTAATATGTATCCTACAAAACAAATAATGGGTCGGCCTTGGTGCCTTCAACTCATTGATACAATAAGAATACTCACCTCTGTCTGCTGGAAGCAACAAGCTGCTCGGTTGCTAATCAAGAAGATCCCACACAACACAAACAATTAACCCTAATCATAATAAGGTCACAATCCCAAATAATGAGCCTTAGCCCTAATTCCAAAACCATAAATAAGGTCTCACATGTTTTTTCCCTTAATGAGCCTAGTCATTCCTGGCCCAAATGCAATAACGGGCTCCAAGGCCCAAAAGGCCCAACTACATCACTTAAGGCCCATTAGCAAAAGTTAAAGGCTCGCCTACTCTAAACAGATCAAGGCCCAAAACCAAATAGGTCCCAATGACTCAAAAGTCCAACAAACGTCCAAAACCCCACTGGGGCGTACATACGACATAACTCCCTTTATGTTGGGTGTACGCGAGCGCCATGCAGTACGCGTTGCGTACATCCTAGTACGCCCAATGTATTGCGATGTTCAGCACCTTAAGCTTTTTGGTGCTTAAACCATGCAACCACTTTCTCCAACCTCCAGATATCGGTTATTAGAGGGGTCCTAAAGTGTAAAGTTAGCAAGTTTATGCCTTAACATGTCTTATGGGAGTCCAACATCCGTATTTGTTCATCAAGACTTACATTAATGACTTAGATTCATGCATGGCTTCATAACATTCTCCAAGATGATATTTTTATGACTCTAACACCTCATAGGGACCGAGATCTAGCCTTTCTAGCTTCTAGAGTTGCCCAAACTCACAAAAGAGAATCCATGGACCCAAAAGAGCTCATAAACAAATCCAACTATCAAAAGGATCAACAAGGTATGAACTTTTTACCTCCAAAAGCCTCCTAAGATGTCGGTGATGCCATTGCACCTTCACTAGATTTACCACCTTGTTACGTTTAGTCTTCCTGTCAAGAACCGCAATGGGCTTCTCTACATAATTCATGCGCTCACCTACATGAATATCATCTAACACGATCACTGTAGAATCACCGGCTCCACATTTTCGCAACTAAGATACATGGAAAGTCTTGTGGATATAACTGAGCTCATCAGGAAGATCTAGTCGTTATGCAACCCTGCCAACACGGACATAAATCCTGAATGGACCAATATATCGAGGACCCAACTTGCCCCTCTTCTAAAATCGAATGACACCTTTCCAAGGTGACACCTTCAACAACACACAGTCTCCCACCTGAAACTCAAGATCCGAATGACGTCAGTCAGCATAAATCTTTGATAACTCTGCACTACCCACAGTTTGTCGCGCACCTACTGAATCAAATCAATGGTCTTAAGCACCACCTCAGTGCTTCCCATGACCCGAGGTACGACCTCTCCCCAAAAAACTGGGGTCCTACACCTCCTTCCATACAACATCTTGAATGGTGGTCGATTAATAATAGCATGATAAATTTTGTTGTAAGAGAACTCTGCTAATGGAAGGTAAGTATCCCAAATCCTTCCGAAATCCAGCATGCAATCCTGAAGCATATCCTCGAGCGTCTGGATCGTCCACTCGCTCTGACTGTCGGTCTGAGGGTGGTATGTTGTACTGAAATGCAATTGAGTACCCAACTCCTCATGGAACTTTATCCAAAACCTAGAGGTGAAACGAACTACCACCTCCCGAACATAGATATTTGCCAACTTTTCTGCGGATATATTCTCAACAATTGGGATAAAATGTGCACTCTTGGTCAACCTGTCCACAATAACCCAAATAGAATCAATACCCCGAGTCGTCCTGGGCAATTTCATGATAAAAATCTGTAGTGATCTCCTCCCACTTCCACATGGGGATAAATAACGGATGGACCTTTCCGTGAGGTCTCCAATGTTCGGCTTTGACCTTCCTACAAGTCTCACACCGCTCAACAAACCAAACAACTTCGCTTTTCATACAGGGCTACTAGTAACTCAACCTCAAATCTTGGTACATGTTCGTGGCCCCCGGGTGGATAGAAAATTTTGATTTATGCGCCTCCTCCAAAATTTGTCTGCCTCGCCCCACCTAATGCCAAAACCGAAATCCTAGCACACTTAGTCAACAACCCCCGACTATCTCTAATAAACAAAGGAATTTGGCCTCTAATCCGCTCAGTCTTCAAATTTTCCTTTTTCAATCCTTCCACCTGGGCCTCCTTGATCAAATTCATCAAAGGTGAAGTGACAATCATCCTCAAACAAATATCTCAGATTGATGAACAAACCGCCTTACGGCTCAAAGCATCGGCCACCACATTGGCCTTCCCGGGGTGGTATAGAATCTCACAGTCATAATCTTTTGCCACATTCAACCACCTCCGTTGTCGCATATTAAAATTGGGTTGATCCATCAAATATTTCAAACTTTTATGATCAGTGTAGATAGTACACCGGACCCCGTACAAATAGTGCCTCCAGATCTTGAGGGCAAAAATCACCACCCCCAATTCCAAATCATGCGTGGGGTAGTTCGCCTCATGAACAACTCCTAATCCTGAAATAGAAGTGTCGCAATAAACAACAAAATCATCCAATCCTCTGGTAACGCGAGAATCGGGGCCTCTCACAACCTTTGCCTCAAAGTCTCGAAGGCTTACTGCTGGTCCTGACCCCACCGAAAGGTCACATTCTTCTTGGTCAGAAGGGTCAGGGGCACCGCAATCTTGGAGAAATCCAGAATAAATCTCTGGTAATACCCCCCAAGACCCAAGAAACTTCGGATATATGATGAACTTTTTGGAATTTCCCAACTCATCACAGACTTGATCTTGGCCGGGTCTACCAAGATTCCATCCTGGTTGATGACATGCCCCAAAAACCGCACCTCACGCAACCAAAACTCGTATTTGGAAATTTTGGCATACAACCTTCCCTCCTCACACCTCTCGCAAATGCTGCTCATGTTGCTCCTTGGTCTTGGAGTAAACCAAAATATCATCAATAAAAACAACCACCGATCGATCCAGCATCGGCCTACTGACCCGATTCATGAGATCCGTGAATGTTGTTGGCGCATTGGTGAGCCCGAAAGGCCTCACCGCAAACTCGTAATGACCATAACGAGTTCTAAAGGTTGTCTTTTGTACATCATCATCTCAGATCCTCATCTAATGATATCCTAACCGAATATCAATCTTGGAACACCAAGAGGCACCCTGAAGTTGATCAAATAGATTGTCGATCCTCAGAAGCGGGTAACGGTTCTTCACCGTTAGCTTGTTTAGTTCCTAATAATCGATACACATCATGTGTGACCCGTCCTTCTTCTTCACATAAAAAATTGGTTCCCCCCACGGGGAACTGCTCGGATGGATAAAACCTAGCAGCTCCTGCATGTGCGTAGACAACTCATGCATCTCAGGCGGTGCTAGGCGATACGACGCCCTGGCTACCAGAGCCGAACCAGGCATCAAATCAATCTAAAACTCAACGTGCCTCTTGTGAGGCACTCCTGGCAATTCCTCGGGAAAAGTATCAGGTAAATACCACACAATGGGTACCCCGCTCAACTCTGACATGGCCTCAACCCAAGTATCTGTAACATAAGCCAAAAACCCAGAACAACCCTACTGCAAAAACCTCTTAGTCCTCACAGCTGAATAGAGAGCTGGTCCATGCGAAGCTCTCTCACCCGAAATGACCAGTTCTTCCCGACTTGGGGTTCGAACCCTCACCATCTGTTGCTCATAATCAATCAGGGCCCCATTGGGCCCCAACCAGTCCATCTCGATTATCACCTTCAAACCACTCAAAGGAATCAGTACCAGATCAATAGGAAACCTCTCACTGAACATGTTCAGAACATAACCTCAGAAAAACCTCGCATCACTCAAAGTACGATCATCCGCGATCTCCACTTCCATAGGGGAGTCCAAAGTCCCCGACGCATCTCAAAACTTCTCGCTGAGGGCAAGAGAAACAAAGGATCGGGTAGCCCCCGAATCAAACAAAACATGAGTAGACAACCCATTCACCAAAAAGGTCCCTATACAAGATCATAGCAATATAAACAAAACAAGAAAGCAATCAAAGATAGAGTTAAGTTATGTACAAGCAACTACACCCGACGTTGTACGAGCCTGATCGGTGGTTAACTGAAAAGCCCTGCTCTTCACCGCATGATCCTCTGCCTTGTCCTGGCGGAATTGGTAATCCTCAAAGTGGCGGGTGATGGCGGTACCACCGCTCCTCCGGTCAGTCTCGGACAATTGCCTTTTTATGGTCGGTCTGGTTGCAGTGAAAACAAATCAAAGCCCTCTTGGGTCAATCCCTGCTCACGTGACCTTCCTGGCCACAACCAAAACATCCAGAGCCCGCAGATCGACATGATCCACTGTGCGGCTTGCCGCACATGGCACATCGGCCCCGACCCTATTGGCCTCTTCTGTGAGTATCGTTATGGGTTTTATGTACTCTAACATCCCTATGGTGCACATACAATCCTAATGCTTTGGATCTAAGTTTTCTCTAGTCGTGCAACATTCATTTTTCCAAAGCATGAAGCCTAAATAGCATACAACTTGATATTTGAATCATAAAATAAGTTAGATAATTACCTCTTTGTTGTATCTTGTAGAACTTAGATTTATGAGAGCTTAGCACCTCAAATGTGATACCTCAGATGGTTCACAAAACACCACCAACAATTGGAGGATAATGAGAGAGAGGCTAGGAGACACAAATCAGCTAGGGTTTCACCTTGGAACTCTTGAGAGCCAATTTTAGCAAGTACGAGTTCAATTTATAGTGTGGAATCCATAGGGTTTCATATATAAAACCCTAAAACCTTTGGTAATCCAGTGATCCATATGATAGGCCTTTTGGACTAGCTCTTCATGGAATTTCACATAGAATGTAACACCCGAAAATTCAAGCCAATTTAAACTTTTAAAAACATTTCAAATCCATAAAACATTACAAACTTGTTTTCAAAATGTATCGTATCAGAGTATCCCAGAAACAAATTCATGAAAAGTGAGGAGTTGTACGATCACACCTTTGCCTTGCCACGTTCCTCTGAAGTACCTGAAACAAAAAACTGAAACTGTAAGCCCGAAAGCATAGTGAGTTACCCCTTAAACACCGATACAAATACAATCCACATAACGATATCAACAACATCATAACATAACAAACTGAACAGAACAGCACGTAATAGACTGGAATACCCCTGGGCCCATAGTGTGAGTCTGGAATGCCTACCGAGCCCTCAGCTCACATCTGGATTTCCACCGAGCCCTCAGTACGAGTCTGGAATGCCTACCGAGCCCTCAGCTCGTATCTGGACTGCTCCCGATTCCTCAGTATGAGTATGGAATGCCTACCGGGCCCTCAGCTCATATCTGGAATACTCTGGGGTTTCTTGGCTACTGCACGGAGCAGTACAACCTTAACCCATCCCACATAACATGTCAACATGTAACAGATAAATGCACATACAGGACCAAACTATGGCCCATCCACGGCCCAATTTTCTAAATTGGGCCCGCACCCTCGTATGGGCCTTACCCTAAGCCCATCAACATATTCCAGTCCATACGATTATTCTTGGATGGCCCATCAATAGTCCAATCGCCAAAGCCCAATAGGAAGGCCCAACTCAAGGCCCATGAGAAATTATGGTTTCACATAAAATAACAATTAGGGTTAAGTGTTTCTCACTTAGCCCATTAAGGACATAATCCATTAAGTCCCTCACTTTACTAAATAAGTCTTATGATGTGATTGGGCTTAATACCTAATTCCATTCCTTTGGCCCAAATGTGGGTCCCGATAAGTCCAAGCCCATAATCCCAAAAATTAGGGTTTTATGCCATTAGGGTTTTCCAAACCCTACTAAAGGTTTCCTACCCAATCTTGGCCCATTAATCAATTGGTTGGGCTTTTAGGTCACTTTGGGCCTCATTGGGCCCACTTGGGTTTCTTTGGGCCCATTAACATCCTCCAAACGAGGTCCAAACGCAATCAAAGCACACCGCCACTCGACACGGCGGCCGGTGGCGGCAGGAGGCGGAAACCACCACCTCACGGTGGTGGTTAGACTTTTCATTCATTATTCCACTTTGTTAGAATTCATAATACTATCTAATTAACACACACACAAACACTAATAAACATTCACACAAAATAACACCCTAAAGCAACATATACATCCTCCATGGCTGTTCTTGAGTCGGCAGGCACCATGACCGGTAGCCATGGTGGTTATTCCCCAGCAGCAGCAACTCGAGACACCTACAATTTATGAGATATGGATGCAACACACACATCCGATTCAGAACACACTCCATCCACCCTGGTAGCTCACGGTGGCGGCGGCAATAAGGAGAACGGCTAGTAGCAGCGTTTGTCAGCGACACCCTCCACACAAGCAACCGGCAGCAAGCGGCGGTGTCGGCTACTGTCTGACGAGTTACAAGGTGGATGATCATCATAATGGTACCACCAACAGCTGAGTGTAGCTGTGAGTGGTGGCAGAAAAGAGAGAATAAGGAAAAAGGAAGAAGAAGAGGTGGCAGCGGGGCACCCAACTTCGTCGGGGAGTCCTCGTTAACGATTGGAGCGGCGGCGGAACTCCGACTTCCACAGAAATGGTGCGACAATGGCGGGAGGTGAGAATTCGACAACACCCGAAGGTCACCTGCAACCGCCATCGGTCTTCAGCATCTTTGGTCAAGTGAATGTCGTCGGAACTCATGGTCGATCGGAACATCAAGGGTGTCAAGTGGTGGCGGCTGGAGGGAATGGAGGCATGGAAGGTGGCGGCCGCAACAAGTTGTTAGGGTTAGGGTTTAGGTTGCGAGGTGGCGGTGGCTATATACCCGCTATATCCAAACTTTGGTCCATAATGACACTCTTAGTCCCTCCTTCTTTATCTTCTTTCAATATAAATCCCAAATTTACCATTTGACCCCTCCATGACAAATTCTTCCCAATATAGGTCCAAAATTTACCTTTTAGTCCTCAGATTCCAAATAATCTTTTCAATCTAAGCCCAATATTTACCAAACACCCCTTGACTTATGAAAATCTTTACAAATTAAGTCCCAAAATTACACTTTAACCCCTGGAGTTCAAATCTTGTCATTTGACTTCCCGAAACCAACACTTTATTAACTGTTATTCGATTTTAAGCTCAAATAATATAAAATAATAATAATAATTAATTCCCATGGTTCCTGATTTATTATCTAATTACTTTAATTAAAACGGGATGTTACACTCTCCCCCACTTAAATTTGATTTCGTCCTCGAAATCGTTTCTTATCATTCCTTACACGCCAAACAACTTGAGCTACTTGGCTATAATCCCGAGCATAACTCTAGCTTCTCCAAGGCAACCATATCTAACCCTTGCAGGGTTCTAAAATCAAGAAAATAAACAAATCCCTTACAATATGATCACAATTACTCAATCCAAAATCTGGAGTCTCGAGATGGTCTGGCTTCCTAACAGACAGCCCACACTGTATTATTGCCGAGTTCATTGCACTTATCTCCCAACTAGCTACTCAACTACTAATAACCTGGGGTTCCCACCAGAAAGCATAACCACTTATCACACACTGCCACCTAACACACTTTTCTTGACAAGAGATTAGGTACTCCTTCAAGAGAAAGTCGTTCTGATAACCAATTCCTAGCGATATAATGAACAACGAGATGTAAACTAGGAGATGAACCCTTTTGAATCAAAACGACAATGTTTCCTTTGGTTTTCGAACCACATACATATAATAACCGGCTCATAAGCCGAACACTCACCCCTGGCCCAATCGGCCTCGGGCTGGAATACTAGGCATGCCTACGACGGGTCCAGTCATCCTCAGGATGGAATACCCTCGTAATCTACAAATGTTTGGCCCTATCAACCCTCGGGTTGGAATACCAAACATGTTAAGTCCAATCAATCATAGGGTTCAGTCATCCTCGGGATGGAATACCCCAAATCATAATACCACTACAATGAAACTCGGGTCTAAACTCATAACTTGAAGTTCAAGGACCTACCCTTATATTTCGCACAAATCTTGTGATTCCTCGCAGCCGATTACGGCTCGCCCGAACCTCAACAATGTTTCCACTCCGAAAGCACTCCAATAGAAGAATGAGCTACTAGGATCACTAGGCCCACAACCTATGACTGGAATACTCCTACAAGGCCCTCAACATAGGTCTGGATTGCCTCTGAGCCCACAACATGAGTCTGGTATGCCCTACCTGGCCCTCAGCTCATGACTGGAATGCTTCTGATAAACTATCAACTTATCCAAAAGAAAGGCCTAACCAACGTTCTTCACAACACCAACCTGTGCTACCATGTTGAAATCCTACTATGCATGATCCACCTATAGAACAAGTTGCATATCCAAGCAAAATCATGCAACCCTTGGTCGCACTCGACCCCAGAATAGAATAATAGACGAACTTTAGATCCAACTTGCAGACTATAACCCAGACCTGATCACACGTACATCGAACCAACTCTAATGCCACCATATGTACACGTCGTTACACATAAAGAACCACTACCATTTACATAATTGGTAATCCTTAACTTCACATTCACTCGCCACAAAGCCCATACTGGATCGAGACTGGTCCGATTCTATCAATACAAAACTAGCCCGGGAAGACTTCCACAATTATCCCGAAGGTTACCGCAACATGAGTCTAATACAAATCAAAAATTTATTTCACCATTGGGGAGAAACATACCCCCAAAGACTTAGGGAACATAAGCACACTACATAAGGGAATGGGTGGCATGCTCCTAGCTTCACAATTGTCGCATCTTGAACCCCATTCAGAGAATTCCTGCTCCCTGAGGGTTTACCACTTAATGCCCGTCCGACCATTCTGGAAACCATAATTTGAGCAGCAACAGACAAAACCTTCAATGGCTGATGCTCAACCTGATAATTGCCAATTCTCCCCCACTTAGAACACTAACCACCACCCACTGGTGTGAAGCCCAACATAACTTAGCTGAAAATCCTTGATTCTTGAATGAACCTACACCCAAATATCGAAGTCCAAAGATAGATGCTCCACTAGTACTTCAGCAACAAGCTATTTCCCCTTGGTGCTCTCATACGCCGATCAATAATGATTACTAAAAACCACTGAATCCTGACAATGTCGAATAATCATCCTATGGGACTCTGTCTGCAAACCTCCCACATAATACCCTTTTTCCCAAGTGCTCCAAACAAATCCCTCGCTCTCGAGCTCTAGAAATCATATCATTGAGGGTCTCGCACTCAGACTCACTTACCCGCTCAATCATTCATAACTGAACTGCTGTAACTGAAACAGCCTTTACCCTAACCGAACTGCAAAATACTCCCAAAACTTAGTCTCTAATCCTAAGAGTGAAATAGATCGCACAATCAATCCTTACCGCTCGATACAAGAGATCCAAGGCAAATCTGGACCTTACAACTACTTATGCTACCTCTCCCTGCCTGTGCTCACCAGCGCTGAGATATTGTCGCCAACGCCTGTAACTAAACTGACCCCGAGCTAGATACTACTTGATCTTGGGGTCACAAGCATGCTCACTCCTCGGAGCTTGAAAACTGAGAGGGCATTATCCTTGCCCTAGAAAACGACATTCCGATACTTTCTTTTAACCATTCTACTTTCAGCTGCCTAACTCCAACTGAACATCATCATTACTCCTTTCGGAGTCCTTGCGACTCGAATCTCGACCTCAAACAAGACCCCCGAAGCCTCAAATCAGGAAACTCATATACCAACTTCTCCAGCTCAACCTCCAGAGTGCCATGAGTACGAAAAATTTCCTTGATCCCAGGTAACTGCAGCTCTCTGCACCTCAGAATACATCCCAATAACATGTCCCCACCAATCCTTCGCCCCGGACCATAGCAGGTTCAGAGCGCACCAGACTTTCTGGTCAGTAGAACATGAACATATGAAGCAACATCCCTCCACGTCATATGGCCACCTCATGGCTATAACCGGGTCCTGAACCCTATCAAAAGTCGGGGCTTCGCATCATCGAATTCCAATACTGGAAAGCCTAACTGGCTCCTCCCCCTGCCGTTGTTACAGCTGCTATAGCTGCCATGACAATCGTCTCTGCACTAGCTGTATAGCGCTCGTCGAAATACTCGACCATAACGGTCTTGATAGACCTAAACATCTTCGACAACTGTCCCCAAACAATCTCGATCACCTCCTCCTGGATGATCTCACTGACATGATCCTCTTACAACACTAGCCTATTATGGCTGCCAACTTTCAATCCTGACCCGGATCCGTCTCAAGACGTATCGTAACCACCATTCTGGTAATTCACCATAAAGATATCTGATAATCCATATAATGACAGGGGACCAACTCCCTAGCCAACCCTAGGGGTTGTGACTTGCTTGATACGCGTATGGGTCCTGTGCTTTCAATAGTACGGGCCAATACTACCTTCCACACCTACCCATATCTGTCGCAAGTATTAACAGAACACCCTAACCGTATACATAACATGGCAAGTGCTCAATCCTCACTCCTAGAGGAAGGCTAATTGTCTCACAACTGATCTACCAATCTCACATAATCCATCCATCCATGAAACTTCCACCAACCCTGCAACACTAGTGTATGCTAGCCATAAAAAATGTTGGACCCTATAGACTTTCGAACATCCCTATGGTTATGGGTTTTATGTACTCTAACATCCCTATGGTGCACATACAATCCTAATGCTTTGGATCTAAGTTTTCTCTAGTCGTGCAACGTTCATTTTTCCAAAGCATGAAGCCTAAATAGCATACAACTTGATATTTGAATCATAAAATAAATTAGATGGTTACCTCTTTGTTGTATCTTGTAGAACTTAGATTTATGAGAGCTTAGCACCTCAAATGTGATACCTCAGATGGTTCACAAAACACCACCAACAATTGGAGGATAATGAGAGAGAGGCTAGGAGACACAAATCAGCTAGGGTTTCACCTTGGAACTCTTGAGAGCCAATTTTAGCAAGTACAAGTTCAATTTATAGTGTGGAATCCATAGGGTTTCATATATAAAACCCTAAAACCTTTGGTAATCCAGTGATCCATATGATAGGCCTTTTGGACTAGCTCTTCATGGAATTTCACATAGAATGTAACACCCGAAAATTCAAGCCAATTTAAACTTTTAAAAACATTTCAAATCCATAAAACATTACAAACTTGTTTTCAAAATGTATCGTATCAGAGTATCCCAGAAACAAATTCATGAAAAGTGAGGAGTTGTACGATCACGCCTTTGCCTTGCCACGTTCCTCTGAAGTACCTGAAATAATAAACTGAAACTGTAAGCCCGAAAGCATAGTGAGTTACCCCTTAAACACCGATACAAATACAATCCACATAACGATATCAACAACATCATAACATAACAAACTGAACAGAACAGCACGTAATAGACTGGAATACCCCTGGGCCCATAGTGTGAGTCTGGAATGCCTAACGAGCCCTCAGCTCACATCTGGATTTCCACCGAGCCCTCAGTACGAGTCTGGAATGCCTGCCGAGCCCTCAGCTCGTATCTGGACTGCTCCCGATTCCTCAGTATGAGTATGGAATGCCTACCGGGCCCTCAGCTCATATCTGGAATACTCAGGGGTTTGTTGGCTACCGCACGGAGCAGTACAACCTTAACCCATCCCACATAACATGTCGACATGTAACAGATAAATGCACATACAGGACCAAACTATGGCCCATCCACGGCCCAATTTTCTAAATTGGGCCCGCACCCTCGTATGGGCCTTACCCTAAGCCCATCAACATATTACAGTCCATACGATTATTCTTGGATGGCCCATCAATAGTCCAATCGCCAAAGCCCAATAGGAAGGCCCAACTCAAGGCCCATGAGAAATTATGGTTTCACATAAAATAACAATTAGGGTTAAGTGTTTCTCACTTAACCCATTAAGGACATAATCCATTAAGTCCCTCACTTTACTAAATAAGTCTTATGATGTGATTGGGCTTAATACCTAATTCCATTACTTTTGCCCAAATGTGGGTCCCGATAAGTCCAAGCCCATAATCCCAAAAATTAGGGTTTTCCAAACCCTACTAAAGGTTTCCTACCCAATCTTGGCCCATTAATCAATTGGTTGGGCTTTTAGGTCACTTTGGGCCTCATTGGGCCCACTTGGGTTTCTTTGGGCCCATTAACATCCTCCAAACGAGGTCTAAACGCAATCAAAGCACACCGCCACTCGACACGGCGGCCGGTGGCGGCAGGAGGCGGAAACCACCACCTCACGGTGGTGGTTAGACTTTTCATTCATTATTCCACTTTGTTAGAATTCATAATACTATCTAATTAACACACACACAAACACTAATAAACACTCACACAAAATAACACCCTACAACAACATATACATCCTCCATGGCGGTTCTTGAGGCGGCAGGCACCATGGCCGGTAGCCATGGTGTTTTTTCCCCAGCAGCAACAACTCGAGACACCTACAATTTATGAGATATGAATGCAACACACACATCCGATTCAGAACACACTCCATCCACCCTGGCAGCTCACGGTGGCGGCGGCAATAAGGAGAACGGCTAGTAGCAGCGTTTGTCAGCGACACCCTCCACACAAGCAACCGGTAGCAAGCGGCGGTGGCGGCGACTGTCTGACGAGTTACAAGGTGGATGATCATCAGAATGGTACCACCAACAGCTGAGTGTAGCTGTGAGTGGTGGCAGAAAAGAGAGAATAAGGAAAAAGGAAGAAGGAGAGGTGGCAGCGGGGCACCCAGCTTCGTCGGGGAGTCCTCGTTAACGATTGGAGCGGCAGCGGAACTCCGACTTCCACAGAAATGGTGCGACAGCGGCGGGGGGTGAGAATTCGACAACACCCGAAGGTCACCCGCAACCGCCATCGGTCTTCAGCATCTTTGGTCAAGTGAATGTCGTCGGAACTCATGGTCGATCGGAACATCAAGGGTGTCAAGTGGTGGCGGCTGGAGGGAATGGAGGTATGGAAGGTGGCGGCCGCAACAAGTTATTAGGGTTAGGGTTTAGGTTGCGAGGTGGCGATGGCTATATACCCGCTATATCCAAACTTTGGTCCATAATGACACTCCTAGTCCCTCCTTCCTTATTTTCTTTCAATATAAATCCCAAATTTACCATTTGACCCCTCCATGACAAATTCTTCCCAATATAGGTCCAAAATTTACCTTTTAGTCCTTAGATTCCAAATAATCTTTTCAATCTAAGCCCAATATTTACCAAACACCCCTTGACTTATGAAAATCTTTACAAATTAAGTCCTAAAATTACACTTTAACCCCTGGAGTTCAAATCTTGTCATTTGACTTCCCGAAACCGACACTTTATTAACTGTTATTCGATTTTAAGCTCAAATAATATAAAATAATAATAATAATTACTTCCCATGGTTCCTGATTTATTATCTAATTACTTTAATTAAAACGGGATGTTACACTCTCCCCCACTTCAATTTGATTTCGTCCTCGAAATCGTTTCTTATCATTCCTTACACGCCAAACAACTTGAGCTACTTGGCTATAATCCCGAGCATAACTCTAGCCTCTCCAAGGCAACCATATCTAACCCTTGCAAGGTTCTAAAATCAGGAAAATAAACAAATCCCTTACAATATGATCACAATTACTCAATCCAAAATCCGGAGTCTCGAGATGGTCTGGCTTCCTAACAGACAGCCCACACTGGATCATTGCCGAGTTCATTGCACTTATCTCCCAACTAGCTACTCAATTGTTAATAACCTGGGGTTCCCACCAGAAAGCATAACCACTTATCACACACTGCCACCTAACACACTTTTCTTGACAAGAGATTAGGTACTCCTTCAAGAGAAATTCATTCTGATAACCAATTCCTAGCGATATAATGAACAACGAGATGTAAACTGGGAGATGAACCCTTTTGAATCAACACGACAATGTTTCCTTTGGTTTTCGAACCACATACATATAATAACCGGCTCATAAGCCCAACACTCATACCTGGCCCAATCGGCCTCGGGCTGGAATACTAGGCATGCCTACGACGGGTCCAGTCATCCTCGAGATGGAATACCCTCGCACTCTACACATGATTGGCCCAATCAACCCTCGGGTTGGAATACCAAACATGTTAAGTCCAATCAATCATAGGGTTCAGTCATCCTCAGGATGGAATACCCCAAATCATAATACCACTACATATGAAACTCGGGTCTAAACTCATAACTTGAAGTTCAAGGACCTACCCTTATATTTCGCACAAATCTTGTGATTCCTCGCAGCCGATTACGGCTCGCCCGAACCTCAACAATGTTTCCATTCCGAAAGCACTCCAATAGAAGAATGAGCTACTAGGATCACTAGGCCCACAACCTATGACTGGAATACTCCTACAAGGCCCTCAACATAGGTCTGGATTGCCTCTGAGCCCACAACATGAGTCTGGTATGCCCTACCTGGCCCTCAGCTCATGACTGGAATGCTCCTGATAAACTATCAACTTATCCAAAAGAAAGGCCTAACCAACGTTCTTCACAACACCAACCTGTGCTACCATGTTGAAATCCTACTATGCATGATCCACCTATAGAACAAGTTGCTTATCGAAGCAAAATCATGCAACCCTTGGTCGCACTCGACCCCAGAATAGAATAATAGACGAACTTTAGATCCAACTTGCAGACTATAACCCAGACCTGATCACACGTACATCGAACCAACTCTAATGCCACCATATGTACACGTCGTTACATATAAAGAACCACTACCATTTACATAATTGGTAATCCTTAACTTCACCTTCACTCGCCACAAAGCCCATACTGGATCGAGACTGGACCGATTCTACATACAAAACTAGCCCGGGAAGACTTCTACAATTATCCCGAAGGTTACCGCAACACGAGTCTAATACAAATCAAAATTTTATTTCATCACTGGGGAGAAACATACCCCCAAAGACTTAGGGAACATAAACACACTACATAAGGGAATGGGTGGCATGCTCCTAGCTTCGCAATTGTCGCCTCTTGAACCCCATTCGGAGAATTCCTGCTCCCTGAGGGTTCACCACTTAATGCCCGTCCGACCATTCTGGAAACCATAATTTGAGCAACAACAGACAAAACCTTAAATGGCTGATGCTCAACCTGATAATTGCCAATTCTCCCCCACTTAGAACACTAACCACTACCCACTGGTGTGAAGCCCTACATAACTTAGCTGAAAATCCTTGATTCTTGAATGATCCTACACACAAATATCGAAGTCCAAAGATAGATGCTCCACTAGTACTTCAGCAACAAGCTATTTCCCCTTGGTGCTCTCATACGCCGATCAATAATGATTACTAAAAACCGCTAAATCCTGACAATGTCGAATAATCATCCTATGGGTCGCTAGCTGCAAACCTCCCACATAATACCCTTTTTCCCAAGTGCTCCAAACAAATCCCTCGCTCTCGAGCTCTAGAAATCATATCATTGAGGGTCTCGCACTCAGACTCACTTACCCGCTCAATCATTCATAACTGAACTGTTGTAACTGAAGCAGCCTTTGCCCTAACCGGGCTGCAAAATACTCCCAAAACTTAGTATCTAATCCTAAGAGTGAAATAGATCGCACAATCAATCCTTACCGCTCGATACAAGAGATCCAAGGCAAATCTGGACCTTACAACTACTTATGCTACCTCTCCCTGCCTGTGCTCACCAGCGCTGAGATACTGTCGCCAACCCCTGTAACTAAACTGACCCCGAGCTAGATACTACTTGATCTTGGGGTCACAAGCATGCTCACTCCTCGGAGCTTGAAAACTGAGAGGGCATTATCCTTGCCCTAGAAAACGACATTCCGATACTTTCTTTTAACTATTCTACTTTCAGCTGCCTAACTCCAACTGAACATCATCATTACTCCTTTCGGAGTCCTTGCGACTCGAATCTCGGCCTCAAACAAGACCCCCGAAGCCTCAAATCAGGAAACTCATATACCAACTTCTCCCGATCAACCTGCAGAGTGCCATGAGTACGGAAAATTTCCTTGATCCCAGGTAACTACAGCTCTCTGCACCTCAGAATACATCCCAGTATCATGTCCCCACCAATCCTTCGCCCCGGACCATAGCAGGTTCAGAGCGCGCCAGACTTTCTGGTCAGTAGAACATGAACATATGAAGCAACATCCCTCCACGTCATATGGCCACCTCATGGCTATAACCGGGTCCTGAACCCTATCAAAAGTCGGGGCTTCGCATCATCGAATTCCAATACTGGAAAGCCTAACTGGCTCCTCCCCCTGCCGTTGTTACAGCTGCTATAGCTGCCATGACAATCGTCTCTGCACTAGCTGTATAGCGCTCGTCGAAATACTCGACCATAACGGTCTTGATAGACCTAAACATCTTCGACAACTGTCCCCAAACAATCTCGATCACCTCTTCCCGGATGATCTCACTGACATGATCCTCTGACAACACTCGCCTATTATGGCTGCCAACTCTCAATCCTGACCCGGATCCGTCTCAAGACGTATCGTAACCACCATTCTGGTAATTCACCATAAAGATATCTGATAATCCATATAATGACAGGGGACCAACTCCCTACCCAACCCTAGGGGTTGTGACTTCCTTGATACGCGTATGGGTCCTGTGCTTTCAATAGTACGGGCCAATACTACCTTCCACACCTACCCATATTTGTCGCAAGTATTAACACAACACCCTAACCGTATACATAACATGGCAAGTGCTCAATCCTCACTCCTAGAGGAAGGCTAACTGTCTCACAACTGATCTACCGGTCTCACATAATCCACCCATCCATGAAACTTCCACCAACCCTGCAACACTAGTGTATGCTAGCCATAAAAAATGTTGGACCCTATAGACTTTCGAACATCCCTATGGTTATGGGTTTTATGTACTCTAACATCCCTATGGTGCACATACAATCCTAATGTTTTGGATCTAAGTTTTCTCTAGTCGTGCAACGTTCATTTTTCCAAAGCATGAAGCCTAAATAGCATACAACTTGATATTTGAATCATAAAATAAATTAGATGGTTACCTCTTTGTTGTATCTTGTAGAACTTAGATTTATGAGAGCTTAGCACCTCAAATGTGATACCTCAGATGGTTCACAAAACACCACCAACAATTGTAGGATAATGAGAGAGAGGCTAGGAGACACAAATCAGCTAGGGTTTCACCTTGGAACTCTTGAGAGCCAATTTTAGCAAGTACGAGTTCAATTTATAGTGTGGAATCCATAGGGTTTCATATATAAAACCCTAAAACCTTTGGTAATCCAGTGATCCATATGATAGGCCTTTTGGACTAACTCTTCATGGAATTTCACATAGAATGTAACACCCGAAAATTCAAGCCAATTTAAACTTTTAAAAACATTTCAAATCCATAAAACATTACAAACTTGTTTTCAAAATGTATCGTATCAGAGTATCCCAGAAACAAATTCATGAAAAGTGAGGAGTTGTACGATCACGCCTTTGCCTTGCCACGTTCCTTTGAAGTACCTGAAACAATAAACTGAAACTGTAAGCCCGAAAGCATAGTGAGTTACCCTCAAAATACCGATACACATACAATCCACATAACGATATCAACAACATCATAACATAACAAACTAAACATAACAGCACGTAACAGACTGGAATACCCCTGGGCCCATAGTGTGAGTCTGGAATGCCTACCGAGCCCTCAGCTCACATCTGGATTGCCACCGAGCCCTCAGTATGAGTATGGAATGCCTACCGGGCCCTCAGCTCGTATCTGGACTGCTCCCGATTCCTCAGTATGAGTATGGAATGCCTACCGGGCCCGCAGCTCATATCTGGAATACTCTGGGGTTTGTTGGCTACCGCACGGAGCAGTATAACCTTAACCCATCCCACATAACATGTCGACATGTAACAGAAAAATCCACATATAGGACCAAACTATGGCCCATCCACGGCCCAATTCTCTAAATTGGGCTCGCACCCTCATATGGGCCTTACCCTAAGCACATCAACATATTCCAGTCCATACGATTATTCTTGGATGGCCCATCAATAGTCCAATCACCAAAGCCCAATAGGAAGGCCCAACTCAAGGCCCATGAGAAATTATGGTTTCACATAAAATAACAATTAGGGTTAAGTGTTTCTCACTTAACCCATTAAGGACATAATCCATTAAGTCCCTCACTTTACTAAATAAGTCTTATGATGTGATTGGGCTTAATACCTAATTCCATTCCTTTGGCCCAAATGTGGGTCCCGATAAGTCCAAGCCCATAATCCCAAAAATTAGGGTTTTATGCCATTAGGGTTTTCCAAACCCTACTAAAGGTTCCCTACCCAATCTTGGCCCATTAATCAATTGGTTGGGCTTTTAGGTCACTTTGGGCCTCATTGGGCCCACTTGGGTTTCTTTGGGCCCATTAACATCCTCCAAACGAGGTCCAAACGCAATCAAAGCACACCGCCACCCGACATGGCGGCCGGTGGCGGCAGGAGGCGGAAACCACCACCTCACGGTGGTGGTTAGACTTTTCATTCATTATTCCACTTTGTTAGAATTCATAATACTATCTAATTAACACACACACAAACACTAATAAACATTCACACAAAATAACACCCTACAGCAACATATACATCCTCCATGGCTGTTCTTGAGGCGGCAGGCACCATGGCCGGTAGCCATGGTGGTTTTTCCCCAGCAGCAGCAACTCGAGACACTTTATGAGATATGGATGCAATACACACATCCGATTCAGAACACACTCCATCCACCCTAGAAGCTCACGGTGGCGGCGGCAATAAGGAGAACGACTAGTAGCAGCGTTTGTCAGCGACACCCTCCACACAAGCAACCGACAGCAAGCGGCGCTGGCGGATACTGTCTGACGAGTTACAAGGTGGATGATCATCATAATGGTACCACCAACAGCTGAGTGTAGCTGTGAGTGGTGGCAGAAAAGAGAGAATAAGGAAAAAGGAAGAAGGAGATGTGGCAGCGGGGCACCCAGCTTCGTCGGGGAGTCCTTGTTAACGATTGGAGCGGCGGCGGAACTCCGACTTCCACAGAAATGGTGCGACAGCGGCGGGAGGTGAGAATTCGACAACACCCGAAGGTCACCCGCAACCGCCATCGGTCTTCAGCATCTTTGGTCAAGTGAATGTCGTCGGAACTCATGGTCGATCGGAACATCAAGGGTGTCAAGTGGTGGCGGCTGGAGGGAATGGAGGCATGGAAGGTGGCGGCCGCAACAAGTTATTAGGGTTAGGGTTTAGGTTGCGAGGTGGCGGTGGCTATATACCCGCTATATCCAAACATTGGTCCATAATGACACTCTTAGTCCCTCCTTCCTTATTTTCTTTCAATATAAATCCCAAATTTACCATTTGACCCCTCCATGACAAATTCTTCCCAATATAGGTCCAAAATTTACCTTTTAGTCCTCAGATTCCAAATAATCTTTTCAATCTAAGCCCAATATTTACCAAACACCCCTTGACTTATGAAAATCTTTACAAATTAAGTCCCAAAATTACACTTTAACCCCTGGAGTTCAAATCTTGTCATTTGACTTCCCGAAACCAACACTTTATTAACTGTTATTCGATTTTAAGCTCAAATAATATAAAATAATAATAATAATTACTTCCCATGGTTCCTGATTTATTATCTAATTACTTTAATTAAAACGGGATGTTACACTCTCCCCCACTTAAATTTGATTTCGTCCTCGAAATCGTTTCTTATCATTCCTTACACGCCAAACAACTTGAGCTACTTGGCTATAATCCCGAGCATAACTCTAGCCTCTCCAAGGCAACCATATCTAACCCTTGCAGGGTTCTAAAATCAAGAAAATAAACAAATCCCTTACAATATGATCACAATTACTCAATCCAAAATCTGGAGTCTCGAGATGGTCTGGCTTCCTAACAGACAGCCCACACTGTATCATTGCCGAGTTCATTGCACTTATCTCCCAACTAGCTACTCAACTGCTAATAACCTGGGGTTCCCACCAGAAAGCATAACCACTTATCACACACTGCCACCTAACACACTTTTCTTGACAAGAGATTAGGTACTCCTTCAAGAGAAATTCGTTCTGATAACCAATTCCTAGCGATATAATGAACAACGAGATGTAAACTGGGAGATGAACCCTTTTGAATCAACACGACAATGTTTCCTTTGGTTTTCGAACCACATACATATAATAACCGGCTCATAAGCCGAACACTCACCCCTGGCCCAATCGGCCTCGGGCTGGAATACTAGGCATGCCTACGACGGGTCCAGTCATCCTCAGGATGGAATACCCTCGTAATCTACAAATGTTTGGCCCTATCAACCCTCGGGTTGGAATACCAAACATGTTAAGGCCAATAAATCATAGTGTTCAATCATCCTCGGGATGGAATACCCCAGATCATAATACCACTACATATAAAACTCGGGTTTAAACTCATAACTTGAAGTTCAAGGACCTACCCTTGTATTTCGCACAAATCTTGTGATTCCTCGCAGCCGATTACGGCTCGCCCGAACCTCAACAATGTTACCATTCCGAAAGCACTCCAATAGAAGAATGAGCTACTAGGATCACTAGGCCCACTACCTATGACTGGAATACCCCTACAAGGCCCTCAACATAGGTCTGGATTGCCTCAGAGCCCACAGCATGAGTCTGGTATGCCCTACGTGGCCCTCAGCTCATGACTGGAATGCTCCCAATAAACTATCAACTTATCCAAAAGAAAGGCCTAACCAACGTTCTTCACAACACCAACCTATGCTACCATGTTGAAATCCTACTATGCACGATCGACCTATAGAACAATTTGCTTATCCAAGCAAAATCCTGCAACCCTTTGTCGCACTCGACCCCAGAATAGAATAATAGACGAACTTTAGATCCAACTTGCAGACTATAACCCAGACCTGATCACACGTACATTGAACCAACTCTAATGCCACCATAAATACACTCCGTTACAATAGCTTAGGGTTTTTTGAGATAATGCAGACGTGATGTGATCATATAAGAGAAGATTAAATTATTTATCCATAACACTCCTACCATCTTGTCACATATTTTTTGTCTGGCATATCATCTTTTTTATTTTATATATATATATATATATATATAACTGTCGAGTGACAATATGATTCTAATAATGTTATATGATATCCTTAAAAATTTATTTATATTTAAAACTTTATATATATATATATATATATATATATATATATATATATATATATATATACCAATATTTATATTTTGAATTCTAAAAGGTTAAATCAAAATTTAAATTTTAAAATCAGTAATCATTACATTTTACATTCTTTATCTCTTATAAATAAATATAATATTTTCTTTTTGTATCTAATGTCCTCCACCTTGAATTTTTTTTATTATTATTTTGAGCCACTAATTCCAAAGTTAAACTTAAGTTCTTGAACAATTGATCTCTTGTTATATTTAGAAGACATAATTCCAGATAAATGATTAAAAAAAAATATTTGTTTGAGTAACAAACTATTTTTTATATCTATAGGATGTTTATTTTTTTTTTCTGTCATCAAAAGATAATAACTTTTTATTTATTTAAAACACACTATTTTACATTCATCTTAACCATCTTCCTTTAAAAAAACAAAAAAATAAAAATAAAAATAAAATAAAATTATGAATCATTGAAGTCTTATTTCTTAAAGTACAATATTATCATATATTGACAATTATAATTCAATATAGTTTAGTATTGATTTTTTTATTTTATCAATCTATTTTCATTATCAATCTTATAAACTCATGGTTTCTACGGATCTCTAACCTTTTACATATATATTGCCTTTTCATAAAAAAAAGTTTTACATTGCTTTTCATATGTATAATAAATATTATAGAAATTTAATATTCTCCTACTTTTTGTTCCTGCATATCTTCCTACCCAATGAAATTATGACATATGTAACATTTAATGCTCATTTAATGAGATTTAATGATATTTTAGAATACTAATATGAAACATGTCATCATTTAAATGGGTATGAGGATTGGTAGCATCAAAAGGTATGAAAATATTTAATTTCTCTTTATCAAATGAAATTCATAATTATTTGTGGCATGGAATGAATGCTATCTACCTACTATGATGCATTTATTTAATTTGTTGTAAGGTTGGAGTCTAACCCATTATCGTACAAGATATATATATATATATATATATATATATATATATATATATATATATATATATATAGTGTTAGGTTATTATGTTCTAACTATCTATTTATTGTGTGCATGTATGATTGATTCTTTACCAATCATTTTAGTTATTTTAAGAAAATAATTAATGCATATTACATATTGAATATATATATATATATATATATATATATATATATATATATATATATATATATATATATATATATATATATAGTGTTAGGTTATTATGTTCTAACTATATATTAAACTTTAGCATTTAATATGCATTAGTTACTTTCTTAAAATAACTAAAATGATTGGTATAAAATCAATCCTTCATGCACACAATAGATAGTAAAAAATATTTGAACCTAAATATATATATATATATATATATATATATATATATATATATATATATATATATATATATATGGTGAGGTTTAATAGAGAACCATAATTAACTAATGAACCAATCTTTTTTTTTTCTATTTTTAGAACTTGTTTTTTTATCAAAAAAAAACTAAAAATACAAAAATTCATAACTTTTATCATTTTTCCAATGATATCAAATTCGATAATTTTTTTTCGTCAAATTCACAATGTGAATCTTTGAAAATTCACAATGTGAATCTCAATTCACACCGTGAATCCGAAAAATATATTTAACATTCATCATGTTAAGTTATGAATTTAGATAATTTTAGTTTTTTTGCGATAAAAAATAAGCTCTAGAACTTGAAAAAAATATTTGGTTTTTGGAGAACCAATAATTATGGTTCTCTATTGAACTTATATATATATATATATATATATATATATATATATATATATATATATATATATATATATATATATATATATGTTTAGGTTCATTTGAGAACATGCTAATTTTATGAGACTGTGAGACCAAATCTAAAAATAATTTTAAAATGCAAAATAAAAAGAAAAATCCAAAAAAAAATTTAATTATTATTTTCGGAACTTTAATTACCTAAACAAAATATAAAAAATTACCGTTTTTTTTAAAATATGTGAAATATTCTATTAGAATATTACACTGTAAATATTCTAATGTGATTTTTAGAATGTTAGAATATTATACTAGAATTCTCAGATATGTAGAATATTCTATTTATTGTACTAAAATATGTAAAAAAAGGTATTCTTTTTATTTTTTTATGAAAAATATAAACCGAAAATAATACTTGTAAAAAAAATTTCGAAAATTTTCATTTATTTTGCATTTAAAAAATGTTTTTTGTTTTATCTATGAAATGAATTGCTAGAATTGCGTTTCACAGTGTCACAAAATTAGACCGTCTCACATTAACATATATATATATATATATATATATATATATATATATATATATATATATATATATATATATATATATATATATATGTTCAGGTTCATTTGAGACCATTCTAATTTTGTGAGATCGTAAGACCAAATCTAAAAATAATTTTAAAATGCAAAATAAATGGAAAAATTCAATAATTCTTTTTTTAAATATTATTTTCGGAACTTGAATTAACTAAAAAAAATCTCGTTTTATTTTGAAAAATACGTGAAATATTCTAATAGAATATTACACTGACATATTCTAAAAAATAATTTTAAAATGCAAAATAAATGGAAAAATCTAAAAATTCTCTTTTTAAATATTATTTTCGGAACTTGAATTAAATAAAAAAATTAAAAAAATTTAAAAAAATAAAAAAAATAAAAAAATGCGTCTCACGGTGTCACAAAATATAGGTGGTCTCAAATGAACCTAACCATATATATATATATATATATATATATATATATATATATATATATATATATATATATATATATATATATATATAGGAATGAGTTCTATGGAAAACAAATAATTAGGGCAACATCTACCGGAATCAATAATCAAATGACACGTGTCTATTTCTTTCTTCACAAGTAATGTATTGTGGAAGTGATGTGTTGTCATGTTTTCATTGGTTCAAATATGTGTTGACCTAATCATTCATTTTTCATATAACTCTTCCCTATATATATATATATATATATATATATATATATATATATATATATATATATATATATATATATATATATATATATATATACACACCAAGAGACAATGAAGTTACACACGTGGGTCAGCGGGTCAGCGCCTAGATTCAAAGATCTCATCGACTTTGGATAAAGGGGGATGTATGGTGGAAGTTGCACGTAACCAATGACATGATCTTCCATATAATTATGATATGTAACGATGATTGGTGTTGTACTTTTCTAAGGGATTGTGGAAATTGAATGTCATCGGTTTTTTGTGGTCTACATTATGAATGGTAACACCAAGGGTTTTATAAGACTTATATCGTTTCATAATAAATAAATATGGAATGTTAAAATGAGAATTACTAAATATGATATGAAGGCTTAAATATTGTTTAGAAAAGTTTTGGTAATAAGTTGTTAGAGACCTTCCATCTCTCATTTTTTTCACGCCAACGATGAATTATTTACTGGAATAGGTACCGATATTCACAATTTGGCACACATTATTAAATGTTTTTTTTTTTTTTCTTCTTTCGGCCTAAAATTTAATTTTCATAATAATCATATTTTGGTATCTGCAGCTCCACCCTAAAAACTAATCATTAGGCTCATTTTCTTTGTTATGTAGCGGAATCTATTCCGTTCAAGTAGTTAGGTGTTCCGATTGGTGCAAACATGTACCTCAAAAAGCATTGGAATCCCATCGCTAGAAGTTTCAATCCAAATTGTTTGTATAGGGACCCAAGACCCTTTCCTTTGTTGGTAGATTAACCTTAATTAAAGGAGTAAATTACACGAATGGTCCCTAAGGTTTGGGGTAATTTGCACGTTTGGTCTCTAACTTATTTTTTTAACTCGGAAGGTCCCTACTATTTGCTTTTATTATGTGCTAGGTCCCTACTGTTTGTTTTTGTTAGTGTTTGGTCCCTGTCTTACCTAAAAATACTATTATTTAAATAGAAAAAAGACAAAATTACAAAAATGGTCCCTGTGGTTTGCCAAAAGTCACAAAGTCAGTCCCTGCTAATTTTTTTTTATGTAAATGATCCTTGTGGTTTGTAAAACTTGCAAAGATGGCCCTTTTTACTAACACCGTTAGTGTTCAGCCGTTAGGGACTGAATCTGAAAGGACATTTTTGTCTTTTCAAGTATAAATGGGCTGAATTCGTGACATTTAGAAAACCACAGGGACCATTTTTGAAGTTTGTTTGGAAAAACAAATTAATTGGCTAAAAGAAGTTGGGAGGCTGAATTCGTGACATTTAGAAAACCACAGGGACCATTTTTGAAGTTTGTTTGGAAAAATAATGCAAAGATGACCCTTTTTACTAACATCGTTAGTGTTCAGCCGTTAGGGACTGAATCTGAAAGGGTATTTTTGTCTTTTCAAGTATAAAGGGGCTGAATTCGTGACATTTAGAAAACCACAGGGACCATTTTTGAAGTTTGTTTGGAAAAATAAATTAATTGGCTAAAAGAAGTTGGGAGGCTGAATTCGTGTCATTTAGAAAACCACATGGACCATTTTTGAAGTTTGTTTGGAAAAATAATGCAAAGATGACCCTTTTTACTAACACCGTTAGTGTTCAGCCGTTAGGGACTGAATCTGAAAGGGCATTTTTGTCTTTTTAAGTATAAAGGGGCTGAATTCGTGACATTTAGAAAACCACAGGGACCATTTTTGAAGTTTGTTTGGAAAAATAAATTAATTGGCTAAAAGAAGTTGGGAGGCTGAATTCGTGACATTTAGAAAACCACAGGGACCATTTTTGAAGTTTGTTTGAAAAAATAAATTAATTGGCTAAAAGAAGTTGGGAAGAATCGAACTCTCGACCTCCCCCTTTGCATTCCAAAGCATTAACCACTAGAGCTAAATGCTCACATGGTTATATACTCCTAAAATCGGTATATATTATAACGAAAACGTTAATACATAAATAAAAAATAAATAAAAAAAACATTTTTTTTACATAATTTTTTTCAAATAAAATAAAATTGTATTTTAGGCGTATTATAAAAAAAATAGTTTCTTACAAACAATTTGTCTGTATTTTTATGTATTTATTTTACGTAAAAAATATTTTTTTATGTATTTAAAAAATACGTTTTCGTATAAAACATATGTTTTCGTACACATTTTTTTTATGTCAAGAGTAGTATTGATTATCGTTATTTCATAAAGATATGTCACTATTTCTTTTCATCTTCATTTTAACCATACGATTTAGAACTTGCGATTAAAATGAAATGCGTATTTTAAATAAGATATATAACCGAATAGTTTTTTATATATTTTTTTTAATTACATATAACCCAAAAACGGTTTTCAGAAAACCGATTTTCGATTATATGTATTTAAAAAATATGAAATACATATTTTAAATAAGATGAAATACGTATTTTAAATAAGATATATAACCGAATTGGTCCAATCGGTTTTCTGAAAACCGTTCTTCGGTTATATTTATTTAAAAAAACATAAAAAACCTATTCGATTATATATCTTATTTAAAATACGTATTTCATATTAATCGTAAGTTCTAAATCGTATGGTTAAAATGAAGATGAAAAGAAATAGTGACATATCTTTATGAAATAACGATAATCAATACTACTCTTGACATAAAAAAAAACGTGTACGAAAACATATGTTTTATACGAAAACGTATTTTTTAAATACATAAAAAAATATTTTTTACGTAAAATAAATACATAAAAATACATACAAATTGTTTGTAAGAAACTATTTTTTTTTATAATACGCCTAAAATACAATTTTATTTTATTTGAAAAAAATTATGTAAAAAAAAATGTTTTTTTATTTATTTTTTATTTATGTATTAACGTTTTCGTTATAATATATACCGGTTTTAGGAGTATATAACCATGTGAGCATTTAGCTCTAGTGGTTAATGCTTTGGAATGCAAAGGGGGAGGTCGAGAGTTCGATTCTTCCCAACTTCTTTTAGCCAATTAATTTATTTTTCCAAACAAACTTCAAAAATGGTCCCTGTGGTTTTCTAAATGTCACGAATTCAGCCCCTTTATACTTGAAAAGACAAAAATGCCCTTTCAGATTCAGTCCCTAACGGCTGAACACTAACGGTGTTAGTAAAAAGGGCCATCTTTGCAAGTTTTACAAACCACAATGATCATTTACATAAAAAAAATTAGCAGGGACTGACTTTGTGACTTTTGGCAAACGATAGGGACCATTTTTGTAATTTTGTCTAGAAAAAAATGGTGGGGTAGGTAAGGTATGGTGAGGGAGGTGGGGTTGGGGGTGTGTTTATCTACATAAATTAAAAAATCAAGGGCAAAATAGTCTTTTTAGCTAAGACAGGGACCAAACGTGTAACAAAAATAAACAGTAGGGACCTTCCGAGTTAAAAAAATAAGTTACAGACTAAACACGTAAATTACCCTAAACCATAGGGACCATTCGTGTAATTTACTCTAATTAAGGTTGTTTTTGGCGGCCTTTCCACTTCCTTTATAACTCCATTGGGTATTAGACAATATAAAAGATCATAGACCAAATCTAAGGAAATAGATCTTTGGAGTAGAGTAATAATTAGCGTTCACAATCTTGAGAAAAATATCATTCAACCGCATTATAAAAAAAATCATTATCTAGTGTCACTCATCTCAACTCACCTGAGTTCAATACCAACCTAAATTTTTCTCAACTGATCGGATATTGTTGCAACACTCTTTTCTGGTTGGATACGTTGATCAAAGAATTTAAGATTAAAGATCATTTTTTGTTGTTGTCCTCACTTGAATCGATGAAATCTTGTAAAATATTCGATTGACTATCTGTTAATGGTCCTTCATGGGACTCGAAACAAACTTTTAGTGACCCACTAGCTTCACGTGAGCTTAACTAGTTATGTGCTATGGTTAGTAAGGTGTGCTTTTCTTTTCCCCCCGATACAATGCTTTGAGTTCGCTAACTCCCCCCTACAGTTTGAATAGGAGGTTGACGAACATTCGTACTGATCCGAAAATCATGAAATAGAGTGTAAGGGAGACCCTTGGTGAATATGTCTACGTACTGAGATGAAAAAGGAACATGAAGAACTTGAATAACACCGATGGAAATATGATATCGAACAAAATGAATATCAATCTCTATATATTTGGTGCAATGACGTTGAATCAGATTGGAAGACATATAGATTGAACTGATGTTGTCATGGTAGACAATAGTAGCCTTTATAGGATGACACAAAAATTCCCTTAGAAGATTCCAGATCTAACATGTATCTACAATAATATTGGCAGTCCCTCTGTGTTTTGCTTCAACACTAGAAAAGATATAACACCATGGTGTTTAGAAGACCATAAGATAAGATTATCTCCAAGAACAATGTAGTAGCTTGAAGTAGATCTCTAGGATAATGGGCGTACCCCCAGTTTGGATCTGAATAAGGCGTGAAGGTATAATAGGGGGAGACATAAATGTTAATGTCGTGATCGTTATTGCCTCAAATATATTGACAAATATTCATAAGAGCATGTCTATGAGTCTCTCTGGGATCATGCATGATTTAGCATATCTTCTGAACGAAAAATGAGATGTATGATATGGTAAATATAAGGCATTGGAGTGTACCATCCAGACTGTGGTATAGAGAAGGATCAAAGATAGGTTTGTCGCCAGTAGGAAGTTTATGAGAAGTCTCAGCTGGGGTAGGACAGGGCTCACACTGAACCATGTTAGCACGCTGAGGAATGTTAGTGGCGTACTTTCCTTAGAAAAAAAAACAATGGTGGAGTTGCGGGTGACAAATATCCCAAGAAAGTATTTGAGTGGGCCAAAACCAGTCATAACAAATTCTTTGCTGAGAAGAGAAATGGTACGTTGAAAGATACATGTGGATGAGTCTGTCAGTGTGATAACATCCACATATAAAGGAGATATGTCATATGGTGACCGAATCGGTAAACAAATAGAGATAGATCAGTACAACTATGAGAGAAACCCATCTAAGAGATATGAGTAGCAAATATGTGGTTCCAAAATTATGGGGTCTGTTTGAGGCCATATAAAGAGCGTTGAAGGAGATATACATAATCCGGGTGTTGTGAGTCTCGTAAACCAAGAGGATGGTGCATATAAAGCATCTCTTCAAAATTGCCATGCAGGAAAGCATTATTCACGTCAAGCTGGTATATTAACCAGTAACAGGAGATTGCAAGGTTGAGCACGGGTCAAATAGTAGTCGGTTTGACTACTATACTGAAAGTCTCATGATAGTTTATCTCGGAATGTAGGCTACGATCGATGTCTACAAGAGGAGCTTTGTAGCACGAGAGAGTTCCATCTACATTGGACTTCTGATTAAATAACTACATAGAATGAACAATGGTCACCCCGCTAGGTCTTAGAACTAAGGTCTAAGTGCATTCAAAATAAGAGAATGGTATTCATCCTTCATGGATTTATATCAGCGGGGGTCTTGTAATGCCTGTAAATATGACCTTAGGACAAGAAATATGGAGGTGGTGTTTCTATTTAAACGATTAATGGGTTTTTAAATGCCACTTTTGGATCTAGTGTTCATTATATTAGTTAGAGAATGTGGTTATGTGATGGCGGGAAAGGTTGTATTTGAGTTGATATAAGGCCGATGGGGGGGGGTTTCAGTTTGAGAGGAAATCCAAGAGTGAGGAGGGGAGTTAGGAGGAGATGAGTGAGTGTTTCGAGGTGATGATGGTGAGTCCAAGGTAGTATTATTGATATTGTTGTTTTTTATGGTGGGCTCAACGGTTGAAGGAGATGGAGGGGAGAAGTATTGAGTGAAAAGAGGGGATGAGTCTAAGTCGTCATCAAGGAATTAGTAGGAAGGGGTTCATTAGGTATGAAAAACGCATATAGGAAAGCGGATTTGTCAAAAATGACATGGCAGGAGATTATAATTTTGCAAGTAGATAAATCATATAATCGATATCCATTATGGAAGTAATGGTAGCCAACAAAGGTACATGGAATAGTGAGAGATTACAATTTGTAGGAGGTTATGAGATGTGGATAACAAAGAAAACCGAAGACTCATAGTTTGGAGTAGGATGTATGACGTTTGTAGAGAGGTAAGTATGGTGTTTCGTTTTAAATGGAGGTTGATTAGGTGATGTTGAGTAAGTACATGGCCATGTGAAAAGCTTCCACCCAAAAATGAGAGGGAAAATGAGACTGAAAGAGAAGCGTGTGAACGACATTGTTTATTGTCCAAAGCATTCATTTAGATTTTTTGTTTTGTTGATATGTATGAGGACATGAGAATTGAAAACCAATGTCATTTTTGCAAAGAATTGATGAAATGTTTTGTTGTCATACCCCCCTTTAATTTTCACATTGAAAGGATTTAATGGTTAAGCCTAATTGGTTTTTGATAATGTTTATAAAATGGTGGAATTTGTTAAAGATTTCACTTTTCATTTTAGAGGGTACACCAAAGCAAAATGAGAATAATGATCAAGAAATATGACATAATATTGAATACATATAATGCTAGAAATCGGAGATGTCCGAATATCAAAAGGAATGATATCAAAAATATGGTTTGCAACATTATTTAAACAAAAGCATGATAAACTAACACATTTTCCAAGTTGAAATTTTTTACAAATCAAACTGGAAATATCTTTATTACAAACAATGGAATTATTAGAAAGTAAAGATTTCAATACTTGGTCTCTGGGATGACTCAAACATTGATGCCATAGAGAAAAGCTTGAAGCAACAAACACTTGAGGAGTTGAAGATGTGACAGCATAGAGGGGGCCAGAGCTATCACATCATATTAAAGGTTGTTTGTTCCTATAATCATTGACAACAAAGCCAAGCTCATCAAATTCAGTGGAGCACTTGTGGTGATGAGTAAATTTACGAACATAAATAAGGTTTTTGATTAAGTTTGGTGTAATTAGGACATTGATGAGAAGAATGGTACGAAATAGGCTTTCAACGGGAAGGGTTGTGTGTCGGGTCATATATATAGGCATTTTAGACCTGCTACCAACATAAATAAAATGAGTACCATGATTATTTGCAATGGATTCGAGTATACCTCTATTAGAGTAGACGTGATCAGTTGCATCGGTGTCCATTATCTAACCTAGATTTCCAATATTGTTTTACGAGAATGTATTGAAAATTTGTGGGAACAAGGTGGGTTGGTCATCAAAATTTTGCCAATTCTGATTTTGAGGAGGCTAAGAAACAGAAGCCTGTTGTGAAGAGGCCACGTAGGCCTGATATGCTACAACATTGGTCCCAAAAAAGGGTTTTTGTGGGTGGTGTTGAGGAGGAGGTTTAAGGAGGCCCGACAAAGTGGACCACTTAGGTGGGCTGGTCTAATATTGTGAGCTCAAAGAGGGCTACCACTAAGGATTGATATGGAGGTTTGTTAGAAGCAACAACACTACTTTGAGATGATTAGTGACCAAGCAGTGGAGGTGTATAAACTCATCCATACTGTTGTTGATGTTGTTGTTGGTCCGATTGGCGACAACACTAGTTGGGATGGTGGCGATGTGACATCCCCAAAATCTCGGCGAGAAAAGACCGATTTCATTTATGCTTTTTAAAATAATTTCAGAGTAAATCCTTTTTGATTCAAAAGAGTTGCAGAATATGTTCCCAAAACAAAACATGATAAAATAATATTTATCAAGGCATTTCATTAAGATATGCATTTTCATTATATAATCAAAACTCGGGATGTCATGTTCCGATACAGACCATAAAGCATAAACGATAACATTACAAGTCATTCAACAAATATATAAATATACAGACTTGTAAACAAAACAACTCGATGATTCATCCATCTTATGCCCTTGCGCCACTTCCTGTAATACAAATAAAACTAAGTGGGTCAGGCTTGGGAGCCCGGTGAGCATATAGGGTTTTCAACCCACAATAAATAATTACATTTAATTTCACCAACCAACACTATCCCGATTACCCATTCCCGTTATCCTCACTTTATGTCCCTAAAACAACATCTATCTCAAGGGACCTAATCTAGGATTTTCATCGGGACGGACATTACTGCTAAGGGGTTTCCTCAACAATAGATATCCTAAAGGCAACCATGAGGGGGATAGAGTACACCGATGAACACATCGTTCACAACACCTACAGGTTATGAACCTGCTAGCGTTCCACATGACTGTTTAGAAAGAGTCTGTGGTCGTTATCCGTACTCCGCTGAATAACTAGATCAACAACAACAACATCGAGGCCTCTCATCTGTTTATTACACACAAACTATCTACCCATGTTCTACCCAACATATTAGTAGATAAAAATATATATTTTTATACATAGTTTAACACCTGTATAGCATTTTCATTCAATACATATTCCACATAACAGATGAGACACACCCACACAACACGAATTTCATAGAAAATAAATCAGATCTATGAGATAGAAGAGAGTGAATATACATTCACACACATAACAACAAAATTACACACATAACATGTATTTCGTATAAAATACTTCATAATTATGCGTTAGAAGAAAGTAACTACACACTCACTTGATCAGAAGATGATCAGACAGCACTACGACTTGTAGACGTAGTATTCTTCGGTAGATCTGGAAGATCTTCACAAAAACCGGGCTCCTCGTGGGCAGAGCTTCGGCTCGGGAATCGCACTTCTCGGGATCTTCGGGAGCGTAAAACTTCCTTCTTAACTTGGATATGAGATCCGGGGTGTCGGGATGGCTTCGGGGGTTTATACGCAGACCTTCGGCACAAAAAGGAGGAGAAATGAGCAAATAAGCCCGGAACCCTCGCATCCTATTTATAGGAGGCTGAGGCCTCGCAGTACGCTGGCCATACAGCCGTACGCGGGGCGTACGCCTCCGAAATCGTCACTGCGTGCGTCATCCGAAGAACCCGAGTGCGAGGCGCGTCATGCTTCGCTGTACGCTGGGCGTACTTTGGATAAGTCCGGCGACTCCCCTTCGGATAATGTCGGATTTAATAATTAAATTTATATATTAATTATTTAATAAACTTCAAAAATTCATATCTTCTTCATACGAACTCCGTTTTCGACGTTCTTTATATCCACGAGTAGGTGAGACTACGCTCTACAACTTTCGTTTAGAATCCGTCGGCTAATTTTGACTTTATTTTTATTATTTATTTTTAGTAGGCCGGGACAGAAAAACTTCGTTATAAAATCATAACTTCTTTATTTGACATCTATTCTCGCCTATCTTTTTATCGCTTCGCTACCCCTAACGAGATCTTCGATTCTCTTTTAGATTGTTTCGGCTAAAAACCGCTCGATCTCAAATCGAGTATTCGGGCTGCATACTGCTAAGTCGAAACTTTAGAAAATCATAACTTCCTCATACGAAGTCGGATTTGGGCGTTCTATATATATTCGGAAACCTCGTTTCGGCAATTACAACTTTATGTAAAGATATCGAGTTTATTTTATACTTAATTTTTGACACTTATTTTTATTCTTAACTAATCAAATCACATAATTAAGCAATTAAGCACGAAACACATAATACTCAAATAATACACTTCTATTATTTCAAAACGGGTTACTAAGGCTAACCTAGACTATTATATCAACATTAATGACAAGCCCAGAAACACAGGCGTTACAAGCGATAACTCCGACAAGTTTGGCTGCAGTTGTTATTCCAGTCACCATATGAATTTTCGACAATATGAAGAATGGTGGGAGAAGACGAGTGATCCTTATAAGATGCATCCGGTGCGACACAGGTTTGAAGGATAGTTTGATATTGAGATATATAATGTCATGAGTGTCCATGAAATATGGAAAAGGAGATCGATGGTGTACAATACTAGCAACATTTTAAATTTTTCACAAGAGACCATTAATTGCATACATCACTAGGTTCTTTTTAGTACTTTAGAGCCACGATTTTCAAGTTGATCGGAAATGGTCTTAATCTTAGAGAAGTAGGCTGCTTCTGAGACATTATCCATAATAATATTGTGCAACTCATTTTCGAGTTTCATAGCTCGAGAGTCTTTGTTAGAGAAGAAGAAGTGTTTAATGTTTAACCATATATCTCTAGTGGAGTGCCCATCTTTCAACATGAAATTAAGAACATTTTGAGAGATAAAATTGTATGATTGACTCAATCTTTTCCTACTCGGCATCCATTGAATTTCAGGTTGATTCATTGATATGATCAATGACATCAAATACTTTACAGTGGGTATTAAACATGTAACACAAAGTTCCAGGTAAATAACTCATTTGCTTTTGGCAATTCAAGTCTTAAATAATGAAATTTATGGTGACCATGACATGACAAACGATGTGTAATGATGTGGTCAAGGCCTGACGGATAATTCATTTGGGCCCTCATGATGTGACATGATGTTTGCCACGACGTGACGGTGACCAGTTCATAAAACCCTAATTTTTTGGTCCTTAAGCCCTATTTAGGGGGTATGATGGCTAGGTTTTGCACACCCTCAACCTCTATCACATCACTTTCAACCTATAAGCACACATAGCCTCCATTGTTGAGTTTTTAAAGTTTTGTGGTGATTTCTTGTGAGAAGAAAAAGAAGAAGTCATCCATTGTGAGAAGATCCAACAAACAAGCCCCTCCTCTACTTGCTAGCACATCTTCTAGACCTCTCTGAGTCTTCAAGTTCCAACCTTTATGTTTCATGCTTCTAGATCTAGGTTTCTTCGCATTATTCTTCAAGATTTTATAGTTTGAATGGTTTGACCCCAAAAAGTTGGCAACTTTATGGATCCTTGGGGTCCCCTTGTGAACATATGTTCCAGATTTGAAGTTTAACGAAGTCTTGATGATATGCATGAATTTTTGGGTCTCATTTCCTCCATTTTTAACCTAGCTTGAGTTCAAGGAATGCATTGGACATACATGCCTAAAAAGTAATGGTTTTTATAATTTTTAGAGTGTATTAAAGCCTTCTGGAGAGTATGAGTGTGTTGCTTGAATGATTAAGAGTTTAATGCTTTAAGCTAGCCATAATAGGTCCCACGATGTGGTGGGTTGGCCACAACAATGTGGCGACAAGCAGAATTTGCAGCTGTTTTGTTGTAAGGTCACTACAATGTGGCAAATTGTTGATCACGACGTGGTGATTGGCTGAAGGATTTTAGACCATTAAGTTTTTGACCAAGTTGACTTTTGGCAAACATGAGGGTTTTGAGTTATGGATAGAGGTTTGGCGCCTGGTTATTATATAAGTGACTATGTAGTGTCGTTTTTTGATTCGTAAGAGCTATTGTGTTATCTGCTAGACTGCAAGGTGAGTTTTGTCACTCTACTTTGTATTGCAGTATGTATCCTTCTATGTAGGATGTTGTTATGTTGTAGTAATCTGGTAGACTAGTAGATTTGTTATGATTACATGTGTTTGCTTGCTATTGTTTTGCGCATATGTCGACATAGTGTGGTTAGGTTGAGGCGATACTGCTTTGTGTTGTAGGCCAGCATACCTGAGACACAGGGTGACAATTGATAACACGACACGAAAAAAATACACAACATGAAACAAAATTGGGATGACACTGAAATTCGAATTCGTCGTGTCAAGTGTAAAAAAAACGACGTCGTGTCGTTTTGTGCTCGTGTTCAAGATTCGACACGAAAGTGAAACGATTTAGCATTTGTATGTCGTGTTTTTTTGTGTTTATCGTATTTTTTATGATTAAATATTTATTAAATAAATCAATTGCAATTTTATGTCATCTTTGTCATGTCATGTCGTGTTTATCTTAACTAAGCTACAACATATGTCACAAGAGTTTCGTACATAAGAACGCTGAAATCCGAGTTATAACGAAGCAGTTATGACCCGTCGAAGTTTTACGACTAAACCGACACGACACCGCGTAACGTAAAAAGTGAACTTTTGATAAATTACTTTTTAGCCTTAGGTATCTAAATGAAAGTCGTAGAATATGTTAAACCGAGAACGTACATAAAAAGAACGTCCAAATCTGACTTCGTTTGAGGAAGTTATGATTTTTCTAAGATTTAGCATAGCAGTGCACAGCCCGGAAATCGAAGTTTAAATCAATAGATTTTTAGCCGACACAACCTAAATAAGTTTGAAGATCTCATTAATAAGAGCTCAACGATATAAAGACGGACGAAAACGGACGTCGGATGAAAAAGTTATGAATTTTTAACGGATTTTAACTCCCTAAGTCTGTTAAAATATAACTTTAATAATAAAGTCAAAATTACCTGACGAAGTGTAAACAAAAGTTGTAGATCCCATCGATACCTACGCTTGGATATAAAGGACATCAAAAACAGAGTTTGTATAATTAGTTTTTGGAGTAACCAGCGAGTGACACGTGGCGCGATCTGAGCCACTACTTCCTCACTACGGCTTGACACCAGATGATAACACCTGACCACGAACGCCCAATGTTCAACAAGGGAACGCCATGCGTTCGAACAGGACACAACCTATAAATAGAGGCATAAATCTCTAATTTTCTTCACACCTTTCCAATTCTCTTCTCCCATTTACTCCCAAACCTTCTAAGTTTTTCCCTAGCACTTCCTATGTGTTAGATGTGACATCCCCAAAATCTCGGCCAGAAAAGACCGATTTTCATTTATGCTTCTAAAATAATTTCAGAGTAAATCCTTTTGATTTGAAAGAGTTGCAGAATTTGTTCCCAAAAACAAAGTATGATAAGATAATATTTACCAAAGCATTTCATCAAGAAATGTATTTTCATGATATAATCAAAACTCGGGATGTCATGTTCTGATACAGACCATAAAGCATAAACGATAACGTTACAAGTCGTTCAACAAATATATACATATACAGACTTGTAAACAAAACAACTTGATGATTCATCCATCTTATGCCCTTGCGCCACTTCCTGTAATACAAATAAAACTGAGTGGGTCAGGCTTGAGAGCCTCGTGAGCATATAGGGTTTTCAACCCACAATAAATAATTATATTTAATTCCTCCAACCAACAATAACCCAATTACCCATTCCCGTTATGCTCACTTTACGTCCCTAAGACAACTAATATAAGGGACTTAGTCTAAGAATATTTCATCGGGGCGACAACACATGCTTCGGGGGTTCCTCAGCAATATAAGTCAAATAAGGCAACCATGAGGGGGATGGAGTACAACGAATGAACACCCAAGTTCATTAACACCTACAGGCGGCGAACCTGCTAGCGTTCCACAGGACTGTCTAGAAAATTTTGTGGTCGTCATCTAAACTCCGCTAGATGACTGAATCAGCAACAACATCGAGGCCTCTCATCTGTTTATCACACAACTATCTACCCATCTTCTACCAGACATATTAGTAGATAAAAATATATATTTTTATACATAGTTTAAAACCTGTATAGCATTCTCATTCAATACATATTCCAAACAACAGATGAGACACATACACATAACACGTATTTCATAGAGAATAAATCATATCTATGAGATAGAAGAAAGTGAATATACATTCACACATATAACAACAAAATATACACATAACACGCATTTCGTATAAAATACTTCATAATTATGCGTTAGAAGAAAGTGACTACACACTCACTTGATCAGAAGATGATCGAACAGCACTACGACTTGTAGAAGTAGTATTCTTCGACAGATCTGGAAGATCTTCACAAAAACCGGACTCCTCGCGGGCAGAGCTTCGGCTCGGGAATTGCAATTCTAGGGATCTTCAGGGCTTCGGGACTTGCTTCAGGTCTCGGGAATGATACCGGGGCTTCGGGATAATTCTTGCACGAAAAACGATGCAAAAACGCGAGAGAAAGGGAAGAAATGAGCAAAGAACTCGGCTGCCCTCGACATGCTTTTATAGGGGGTTGGAACTTTGATTTATGCTGGGCGTAATATGAAATTACGCTGGGCATAATGAGGATAAGATCGCTGACTCCCCCCCCCCCTTCGGATAATATCGGTATTTTATATTTAAATTAAATATCGAAAATATTTAATAAACTTCAAAAATTCATATCTTCCTCATACGAACTCCATTTTCGACGTTCTTTATATCCCCGCGTAGGTGAGACTATGCTCTACAACTTTCGTTTAGACTCCATCGGCTAGTTTTGATTTATTTTTTATTATTTATTTTTAGTAGACCGGGACAGGAAAACTCTGTTATAAAATCATAACTTCTTCATCCGACGTCCGTTTTCGCCTATCTTTTCATCGTTTCACTACAATTAATGAGATCTTCGATTCTCATTTAGTTTGTTTCGTATAAAAACCGCTCGATCTCAAATCGAGTATTCAGGCTGCATACTGATAAGTCGAAACTTAGAAAAATCATAACTTCCTCATACGAAGTCAGATTTGGGCGTTCTTTTTATGCACACTCTCGGTTTAACGAACTCTACGACTTTTGTTTAGATCACTAAGGCTAAATATCGCTCTAAAGGAAATTTCACTTTTTACGTTATTCAGCGTTGACGGTTCTGTCGCGAAACTTCGACAGGTCATAACTTCTTCGTTATAACTCGGATTTCGGCATACTTTATATCTTCGAAAACCTTGTTTCGACCACTACATCTTTATGCCAAGATATCGGGCTTATCTCACACTTTAAATTTGAAGCTTGTTTTATTCTTAATTCATTAAATTATAATAATTAAGAAAATAAACACATAATTCACATAATACTCAAATATTTCATCATTAATACTCTAAAAAGAGTTACAAGGTTTAACCTAGACTATTACATCAATGATAATGCCAAGCCTGGAAACGCGGGCGTTACATTAGAGGCAAGTCCCGGAGTGCCAGAAGGCTCCGAGAAGAAGAGCTTTCAGCTCAGAAGTTATGCCCCCACAGAGCCTGGTTCCTAGCCAAACCTCCTAGTAAGTGAGTTATGCTTACCCTACTTTAAGTATAGCTTATGTTTAAGTTCAATATCGTTATTATGAACTTATAAACAATATATATATATATATATATATATATATATATATATATATATATATATATATTATAAAAATATAATATACAAAATGTCATTATAATATCTTTTAACTACTCGCGGTTCGGGGAATCTGGTTTGAAGGGCCTCATAGGGTTGTTGGATTTCAGAAGTGCTATAATGTCAAAATGGTCCTGCCATCTGGTGATTCATGTATGGCTCCTGTCTGTACATAGTAGTTGAAAAGTATTGTTTAACACTTATAAAACAATATGGCTCGTAGAGCTAATAATTAGTCGCAATAAATATTAGATTGGAATCCAGTTGTAATAATACTAGGTTTCGTCGAAGGAAATTAGAATCGTTAGAAGCGAAGCACTGCTCGAGTTTGGAGTTATCACTTTAACAAGTGAGTGCATAATAGTTTGCTAGATATAATGAGAGCTTAAATAGATTATATTTACTCTTTGTGTTCTTCATGATTGATTGATTCACTTGATCTTTACATTTCCGCACATTCATCATAATTTGGGTCACTATAAATACGAATTCTGAATCTATTGAGATTGTCGTCTAGGTAATGATTTCATTGGAGCTTCCTCGGTGTGAAATATGATCATGTGAGAAAAAAAGAGTAAAGTATTTCTAGTTCAAGTTTTTAGTTTCCTTTATTTTATGCTAAATTCTTTTCAGGTCATCTACATCTTTCCATTTGTTTATAATATATAAGTAAGGTTCTAGTCTTTCCATTTGTTTATAATATTTAAGTAAGGTTCAAGCTTGGGGAGATTTGTTAGATGTCATTTTATGCATCTTTTAGGGTAATTTTTATTAGCATTTAGCATCATATTTTATATATTTGCATGTCATTAGTTCAAATAATGTTTAGCTCGTATTTATATCAGAATTCCCTTACTGCTAGCATTTTTATGTCATTTTCAGATAAGTCGAGTGGAGCAGTATTTTGGGAGCAGCTTTGGATGCGTTTGATGGGGCATTGGAGTTAAAAGGAGCTTGGAACTTATCAATGATTTTGAGGAATGATTAGAATCTATTTTGGTCAAGAAATATTCGATCGAATTGATTTTACGAAGATAGATTGCTACATTCTAAAGCCTAAAGGATGTTATTGACAGCTTTGACTGTAACGCCCCGAATTTTTGGTATATTTTAATTTAAATTATTTAAAATAAAAATGCAGGGTATATATTTTCAATAGTAAAATATCCTTAGGAATTGTTAGTAAAGGGTTATTTTGTTAGTTTTGGTTTGTAGGGGGAGTTATTGTCCCTTTTTGAAAGACATTGTAAAGAATGTTGAAGGAGGGGTGAATTGTGTTATTTTTGGAAACATGCACATGTGCATGTGTGTGAACGTGTTTAAAAAAAAGGAACGGGAGTTCCTTCTCCCTTGTGCGTCGACGACATTAGCCAAGAAACCCCTTAAGGAAACCCTAATCGCTATCTCACAACAGTATAAACTAACCTTTTGTTTATGGGATTTCATTCTTCATTAGTTTTATTTTAATTAATAGAGCTACTACATACTACAACTCGAGGATTTCAGGGACTTCAACGCATGCTTTTATTTTAATTAATGAAACTACTATACATACTGGTGCTATCCAGGGTATTCAAACAGAAGTATACAAGTATACATATGTATAGGAAGCTGTTGTTGGGTTTTAGTATACTACAACATCCTTTGGTGCACATACAACCCTAAATACCTTGGATCTATTTTTTCTCTATTATACATGAAAATATGAATATTCCAAGGTATTACTCTATCTAGCATACAATCTTTGATATTCGGGTAATATAACAAGTTAGAATACATACCTCTTGATGTAGCTTGACTCCATGAAGCTTGAGAGCCTAGTGCCTCAAGTGGGACACCTCAAATGGTTTACACAACATAATGAACTCTTGGAATAACCATGAGAATAAGATATATGACTTGGAAATTGACTTGCCCTCCATATTATGCACTAGTGCCCATTTCACCAACTAATGGGGTCTTTATATAGTGTGCACATTAGGGTTACACCATGTAACCCATGACTTTACCCATTCCTTATGCTCCATGGGTTTTAACCTCCATGGAGTATCCATGGGTCACCACATGGGTTAAACCCAACATAAGGAATCTTGGCTAAAAATCCCACATATATAAGAATGAATGATTTACACAATCAATCCCTATATATTTAATTAGTCTCTTTTGATCACTAAATCAAGTCCAAATTAATTCTTGATCAATACTAATTAAATAAAATGATCTCATATTAATATATTAGAACTTATAATATATTAATATGTCACAAATATATCTTTTTCTCATAAAAGGTCTATCCAAGGGTTTCGATGCCATGCAACCCAAATGGACCATGTCGGGTCGGGTCAAGTCTTATCAATTATAGTTATGGACTTAGACATTAATCCAACAATTGCAACATAGTAAGAAATACATAAAAGTATTTAGGGCAGGTTTGGGCACTACGTTAAACTTGAATAGTTATGTAGTCATATGCGGGGCCAATATAAACTGATCAACTATCTTTTTCCGAGATATGACCAACATGTGTTTGGGAGTGACTGTGGTGTTGCGACAAGTCTGAAACTCACCAAATCCTATACTAATGAAGCACATAGTTAAAATACTATAAGAGTATTTTATGGATCTATAACACTGCACATAATAGTTACAAGTAATACTAATCCTCTCAAATGAAAGACCTACAATTCCTTGTTTATGTTAGTAAACCTTTATTGTAGATCTCTGTTATCTTTGTAGGATTAAGATATATCTTGCTCGAAAATATCCGATTCATGATTAGTAGAAGGCTTATCGTCATTTTCCCCTTGTATCTTTTAGAGAAAAATGTCTCCTAGGAAGAGACCAACAATGATTCTCCAACAAATCCACCACCACCACCTCCTTAGTTCAATCCTGCTATGTTCCAGGCGGCAGTTACAGCCGCTGTGGCTACCGCAATGTCGCAGATCAATTCTGGCAGCTCTAGCGGGTTGAGAAGTGGTACCCATCCCCTTAATCTTGATGGTGGTCAGGGACACCAGAAGGAGTGTTCCTACAAAGACTTTATGAATGCGAAACCCAAATCCTTTGACGGAAATGGAGGTGTCATTGCTCTAACTCGTTGGTTCGAGAAGATCGAATCAATTTTCGAGATCTGTGCATGTTTCGAGGCAAGCAAGGTGAAGTTCTCCGCCTGCACCTTCACCGACAGAGCACTGACTTGGTGGAATAGCCGAGTCACATCCCTAACTCGGCCGGTAGCCAATGCCATGGGTTGGGAGAGTTTAAAAGAACTAATGCTTGCGGAGTATTGCCTAAGGGGCGAGATGCAAAAGTTGGAGCACGAACTTTGGAACCTGAAGCTGAAGGGTTCCGACATTGCTGCGTACACTGCTAGGTTCTGCTACCTGGCTCTTATGTGTCCCGGGATGGTCACCACGGAAAGCAAGAAAATCGAGAGGTACATATGGGGATTGACACCCCCAACTCAAGGGAACGTCTTGGCTGCTAAACTTCTCACGTTTGACAGCGCTAAGTGTCTAGCATAGACCTTGATAGATCAAGGGGTTGATTATGGAGCTATGACAGCTGTTCCCGAATCACCAAAGAAGAGTGGTGAGAAGAAAAAGTTATGGAACAAACGCAAGGGCGATTCTTCGCGGAAGCCCTCAAAGAAACAACAAGTAGTGGCAGTTCATGCTACTACCACTCCTGCTGTTGTTCCTGCAACTCAAGCACCTGCCAGTAGATATGCTAGTACCCTTCCAAGGTGCGATAAGTGTAACTTTCATCATCACAGACCCTTCCGTTACATGCAATGCAATAGTTGTGGAAAAAAGGGACACACAACTCGATTCTGCAAAGCACAAGTCCAACCAACCAATAAGGCTCCTGGAGCGGGTGTTGGTCAAGCCTGCTATGGCTGTGGGGAGACCGGACACTTCAAGAGAAATTGCCCAAAAGCAACAGCTAGAAACACAGGGAGAGTGCTAGCCATGGGCCAGGAGGAAGCAGGCGTTGATCCCACTGTAGTTACGGGTACGTTCCTCCTCGACAACTCTTATGCATGCATTCTTTTTGATTCTGGTGCGGAGAGTAGTTTTTTTAGTCATGCATTTAAACATCTACTCAAGCATAAATCCCAACCTTTAACCGAAACATTCACCGTCGAGATGGCTAACGGAAAGAAAGAGAGCACTAACGACGTATTCATAGGCTGTACCCTTACCTTAAACGGCCATTCTTTTCCAATCGACCTTATGCCGGTTTCCATAAAAAGCTTCGATGTCATCATCGGCATGGATTGGTTGAGCCCTAATCGTGTTGACATCCTTTGTTATGAAAAATCCATTTGTCTCAATCTGTCTGGCGAAGCCTTTATTATCTATGGTGATAAACTCAGTTCAAGCTTTCGTATCATTTCCTGCATCAAAGCCCAGAAATATCCGCGAAAGGAGTGTCATGCATTCCTAGCCCATGTCGTTAATGAGAAACAGGAAGTTAAAGACCTCGAGAGCATCCCCGAAGTCTGCAACTTTCCTGATGTCTTCCCTGAAGATCTTCCTGGAATTCCTCCCGAGCGCCAAGCCGAGTTTCGAATCGACTTAATCCTCAGAGCTGCCTCCGTAGCTAAACCCCTTACCGTCTAGCGCGCAACAGAAATGCAAGAGTTATCCAACCAGCTCAATGAACTACTAAACAAGGGATTCATCAGACCAAGTTCCTTACCCTGGGGAGCCCCGGTCTTGTTTGTGAAAAAGAAAGATGGGTCCTTTTGGATGTGCATAGATTATCGCGAACTGAACAAGCTTACCATCAAAAACCGTTACCCTATTCCCCGAATCGACGACCTCTTCGATCAACTTCAAGGAGCCAGTTATTTCTCAAAGATAGACCTGAGATCAGGGTACCATTAGTTACGAGTCCATGAGAGTGATGTTCCTAAGACAACATTTTGGACTCGCTATGGTCACTACGAGTTTGTAGTTATGCCCTTTAGTCTAACCAACGCACCCACGACATTCATGGATCTGATGAATCGGGTGTTCCGCCCCTTCCTAGACAAGTTTGTGATAGTATTCATAGATGATATACTTGTGTATTCTCAGAGTGAGGAAGATCACAGACAACACTTGAGGCTAGTGCTAGAAACTCTAAGGGCAGAGAAAGTATATGCCAAAATCTCAAAGTGCGAATTTTGGATCAGAAAAGTAACTTTCCTCGGTCACGTGGTTAGCAAAGAAGGCATACACGTGTACCCTTCCAAAATCAAGGCGATTGAAAATTGGTCGGCACCGAAGACACCCACAGAAATCCGTCAATTCTTGGGTCTTGTTGGCTAATATCATAGGTTTATCTAGAACTTCTCCAGGATTGCTAAGCCTCTTACCGCCCTGACTCAGAAAGGTGTAGCGTTTAGTTGGGGAGAAAATCAAGACACTGCGTTCCAAACATTGAATCAAGCCTTATGCAGCGCACCTATCTTGTCTCTGCCAGAAGGGACAGAAGACTTCATTGTCTACTGCGATGCATCCAATCAGGGCCTAGGCTGTGTGCTCATGCAGCAAGGAAAGGTTATTGTCTATGCCTCGAGATAGCTGAAAGCACACAAAGTCAATTATATAACTCATGATCTGGAGTTGGGAGTAGTGGCCTTCGCATTAAAGATTTTGGAGACATTACCTCTATGGAACCAAGTGCACCATCTTCACTGAACATAAGAGTCTACAACACATTTTCGACCAAGAAGATTTGAACATGAGGCAAAGGCAATGGGTAGAGCTACTCAATGATTATCAGTGCGAAATACGCTATCATCCCGACAAGGCCAATGTGGTAACAAATGCCCTCAGCCGGAAAGAGTATTCAAGTCGTAGAGTGAAGGCACTGATAATCAGAGAGGCTCAGTTGGAAGCCTTGAAACCAGAGAACATGTTGGACGAAGCCTTGATAGGAATGGAAAAGAACTTAAAGGTCAATGGAGACGGAGTTTACTATTTCATGAACCGGATCTGGACCCTAAAGTTTTGTGATTACAGGGAGGTTGTCATGAACGAAGCTGATAAGTCTAGATACTCCGTTCACCCAGGTTCGGATAAGATGTATCTGGATCTCAAAAAGCTTTATTGGTGGCCAAACATGAAAGCAGAGATCACTACTTTCGTGGGCAAGTGCCTGACTTGAGCCAAGGTGAAGGTGGAATATCAAAATCCCTCAGGTCTACTTCAGCAGCCAGAAATACCTGAATGGAAGTGGGAAGGAATTGCGATGGATTTCATCACTAAATTGCCCAAGACTCCGAGTGGCCATGACACTATCTGGGTAATCGTCGACAGATTGACTAAGTCTACCCACTTCCTGCCAATAAAAGAAACATTTTAGATAGAGAGACTAACACAAATCTACATCCAAGATATAGTTTGCTTGCATGGTGTGCTTGTGTCCATTATCTCTGATCGGGAAAGCAGATTCACTTCGAGATTTTGGCAGTCATTACAGAAGGCTCTTGGAACTAAGCTAGACATGAGCACAACTTACCATCCACAGACAGACATGTAGAGTGAGAGAACCATTCAAATCCTAGAAGACATGTTGAGAGCATGCGTTATCGACTTTGGTAAGTCGTGGGATACCCATTTTCCATTGGTCAAGTTCTCTTACAACAACAACTATCACACTACCATTAAGGCGGCGTTGTTTGAAGCCCTCTATGGTCGTAAGTGCAAATCCCCTTTGTGCTAGGCTGAGGTGGGTGACATATAGCTGGCTAGAGGTCAAGTCCCTGATAGCTCTCTCACTGGCCCATAAATCATCCGAGAAACCACCGAAAAGATAGTACAAATTCGAGAACGACTAAAGGCTTCAAGAGATAGACAAAAAAAGCTACGCCGATAAGAGATAAAAACCTTTGGAGTTCTAGGTTGGTGACCGTGTTTTGTTAAAGGTCTCACCCTGGAAATGCATGATACGCTTCGGAGAGTGTGGAAAGCTAAATCCGAGATACATTGGGCCATTCGAGATCCTCGCTAGGATCGACCCCATAGCTTACAAACTTCGTTTACCCCAAGAACTTAACAACATTCATCCAGTCTTCCAAGTGTCAAACCTCAAAAAGTGTTTATCCGACGAAACCCTTGTGATCCCTCTTGATGAGATCGAGATCAACGAGAACCTTAATTTCGTGGAAGAACCAGTCGAAATCATGGATTGGGAAGTCAAACGAACGAAACAAAGTCGCATACCGATAGTGAAGGTCCGTTGGACCTGAATTCACTTGGGAATGAGAAGATTCAATGAAATAGAAGTACCCTCATCTTTTTCCGAGTCCATGATTTGTATTCTATGTTAGAATTTCGGGAAAAAATTCCCTCTATCAGGGGGATGATGTGACAACTTGAAACTTTTTCCATTAACGGTAGCCGATTTCGTCAAATAAATTTTGAATTTTATTTTGTTCCGTCAAACTCTTATAGCTTGAAAAAATCATTAATTTATATAATTAAATTTTATATAAGAGTCAGAACCAAAAATCACGCGAAAACCTGAGTTTTCTTCGAAAATCAGCAAAATTCGGTCTGAGTGGTGTTCACGGCCGTGAACCCGATCATGACCGTAAACTGTTCACGGCTGGTGGACCCCCACCATCGACCATACACCCAACCTATATATACATGGTTCCTACCCTCATTTATACTTTTCTGGCCGCATACACTCTTTCTCTCTCTAAAAATCATCACCCGAAAACACAAGATTTCTCTTCATCTATCACTCAATCCACCTTAGAACTCGTTTTGGAGCATCAAACATCTGACTTTTCACCAAATCAAGTGTTGTTGTTCTTCAGTTCACGGTCGTAAACCCTTAAAACCTTCAAAGATTGTAAACCCTTCAAAGGCAGCAAACCGTTCACGGCCGTAATCTCTTTCACGGCCGCAATCAGCCCTACGTCGTGAATCTTGGCTGCAAACCCACTTTTCCACTTCGATCGAGTCTCAGTAACATTCCTTAACCAAAAACGAGTGTTTTTCTAACACTTTAATTAATGGATTCGCTAATTTAAATACAAATATGTGTTTAATTATTATTAGGATTTCGTTAACTTCGCGTGCAACAACTCGAGGGTTCTCATTCCAGTCTCGTTGTCCGACATTCACGCAATCAATAGTGAGTTCATACCGCTACAATTTTATTATTTTAATGTTTTCAGGAGGGGAATACAAGCCAATCACGAATAGTTTTTGTGAACTTTATTCGCAAAATTTCAAACAGGATTAAAACTTATGCAATTGACACAACCAAAAGATCACCACATTTTATGAAATGTTTAAATATTGTGTCCCTTTTGTAATACGCCGAGCATAAGGGAAGTTTTCAACTCACAACTATAATTGCATAGTTATCAGAACAATACATGAACATGTTTATAGTTTGGGATTCCAATACACAATTTCACAATTTCAGAGTTTATATATTAATAAACATATAAACTATGGTAGAACTAGTTTATGGTATACATTACTAACTTTCGGATAAAAAGAGTACATTACTAAATAATTATTTAAGTACAATTATTTTTACTCTACAAGACATACATTCATATTCAAGTACGAGAGAACATAACACCACACGTAAACTAGTTAATACAGGGTTGTGAGACATCACTTCAATTGTATCCTTCAGGGTGCGGGCTAAATCCTATCATAGTATAACCAGAGTCTCCTGGAGGGATAGCGTGAGATTTGTGAATAGATCTATTCGGGAACGACAATCCCACACTTGAACCGCTAGCTACGGTTAGGCATGCATGCTTGGGGTGACAAATGTCATGACGTCCGATGCCTGAAGAACGTTGTATATGTCACTAGGTCATATCAAGCATGGTTATACAAACTCACAACAATATAAACTAACCTTTTGTTTACGGGATTTCATTCTTCATTAGTTTTATTTTCATTAATAGAACTACTACATACTACAACCGGAGGATTCCAGGGACTTCAACGCATGGTTTTATTTTAATTATTGAAACTACTATACATACTGGTGCTATCCAGTGTTTTCAAATAGAATATTGTACACATACTGGTGATAGCCAGGGTCTTCATACAAAAGGGTTTTCATTCAAAACAATATTATACAATACATCTATTGGTAACCAAACATACGAACTAACACATTATGGAACACCGTAACGAACTCACATGTTAGAAAATATTGGATTTTCTTGGAAACATATAAACATTTTCACAGATTTATCAACAGGCTTTCATTACAGAAACATGCTTATGAACTCACCAGCTTAATGTTGATACTCTTTTCAAAACCGCTTGTATTCTCAGGAAATCAGTAGACACGTACTCCCATAGCTTTTGAGAAGACGGAGCGTATAGAGTCACGTCTTTTATATTTTGTTATAATTTGGTGTATACAAATTATGTATCAAACAAATGTATTAAATTTACTTATTCAATGTAATGGTTGTGTTTACTTTGATTACTATGATGCAATTGTTGTAATATTGTACATGACGTCCTCCACCCTCGAACGTTTCCGCCGTTTCGGTTTGGAGGTGTGACACTTTGTGATCGTTTTGCCGTGAGGTCATCACGACGTGTTAAATGGTTGATCACAACATGGTGACCGACCGAAGGATTTTGGACCGTTGACTTTTCGCCAACTTGAGAGTTTTTGAGCTATGAATTAAGGTTTGGCCCTTAGTTATTATATAGGTGAATCTTAGTGTCATTTTCTGGATTCGTGAGAATTGTTGTGTTATCTGATAGATTGTGAGGTGAGTTTTCTTACTATACTTTGTACTGCAATATGCATCCTTGTGTGTGAGATGTTGTTATGATATAGTAATTTCTTATACTGGTAAATTTGCTATGATTACATGTGCTTTCTTGTTATTGTTTTGTGCACATGTCGACATAATATGGTTGGGTTGAGGCGGTACTGCTTTGTGTTGTAGGCCAACATACCCGGGAGCGGTCCAACTTCTTGTTGTAGGCTCGAGAGCGGTCCAACTACATGTTGTAGGCTCAGGAGGCAGTCCAACCTTGTGTTGTAGGCCTGATGTGCATGCATTGTATGTGTATTATTGTGTGAGGTATTTTGGGGGAAATCACTATGCTTTGACTTACAGTTGTGGATTTTCAGGTACTTCAGATGTTCAGTTGAAAAGTGAAAGCGTGATCGTACACATCTTCCTTTGGATTTATGTTGAGAAATGTTATTGGATACTCTGATTTCTCATCATGTTTTGGAAACAATTTTTTGTATGACTATGGTTTTTATGAAAATGACCAAAATTTTATATTTTTGGGGCTAATATGTATAAAATTAAAGTAGATGAGCTATTTCTAACAAAAAAATCAAGGGGGGCCACAACCCCTCCTTGCCCCTATAAAGCTCCGTCCTTGTATACTGATGGGCACAAGTGGCACTCGTAGGGTTAGGCTGAGAAAGATCTTTATAGAAAAAAAAGGGAAAGGAGAGATTGTCAAATTACATGCAAGTGAAGAAGAGGATATTTAGGAGAGGTTTAAATTAAGAAAGTAGAATATTTCTTTTGAAGAGCTTTGATACCATGAAATTGTGTATCATTCTCATTGCCTTTCTAACTAATATGTATAACAATATATACAATTACAAGAGGCTAGTTGTGTTGAATATACTAAGTGGCCTAAACAATACATACAAGCTAAGATACAATACATTGAGTCCACTAATAGTTAGTCCATTTGAGAATCATTTGCTTTGTGTGGAGGGCTACTCTTGGTAAACTCTCTGTGGAGGAGAAACTCATCGCTAATGGTGTGGACATCCAATCTCAGGGACTATAGACTTTGCTTACATGAAATCAAATTTGTTGATCATGTCCTAACCGGATGTGATTTTGCTGCCAAAGTTATCGAATGGGCTAAAATGGTGCGCTTCTCCGGTTCTACAATTTGCTACTATGGTGGAGCTCCTGGAAAACACTATTTCTTCGCTGACCAATATTGCGATAATGTAATTTCTTTTTCTTTTATTTAGTGTAAGCATAGGAGGTAAGTGGTCTAGTAATTGATAAGAATGGTGTTGTGTATGTAACGGTACTTTGTTTTTGGACCACGCTCTAATTCCTTTAGTTGCGGTGTCTTTGATTTTTATATAATTCATTGTTTCCAAAAATATAACAAATACAAACTTTTTAATTTTGATACTGTATTGATATAATAATAACTAGTTTATAACCCGTGGAAACCACGGTTACAAAATTAATTAAATACTCATAGTAAAAAATTCAAAATTATTAATCAATTATTTTATATAAAATTTTAAATACATTATTAATTAAGAGATTTTTATTAGTTATGTAAAATTACATTTATTGATTCAAATAAATATGTGGAATTAATTTATCATATCTATTAGACTCTTTGTATTTGTGAACTAATGAAAACAATAATATAAAATATAAAATTTAAAATAAAGAATAAATAGATTGACAAATAACATCACATTAATTAGGAGGTTTAATAAATTTGAAATAGAAAATTAATAGAATGACAAGTGGCATCATATTAATTAGGAGTTCTAATATTATGACACTTGGCAAAAGAACTACTCTTTTATTAGTATAGAGATTAGTTATTAAGATTTGATGAGAAGTTCGAAAAAAAACAAACCAATGGAAAAAGAAACGCAAGAAGATCCCCTTGAAATCGTGAACTATATCATTTACTTTAGGTTCTTTTATTTTATGTGTTTAGTTTAGTCGATATAATTTATCTTTGTCTAAACAAATATCTACCAAATGACTTTTAGTCCAGCAGGCAATGGTATAGGGTTTTATCGTCTTTTATTGAGACTGAGGGTTCAAGTCCGATTATGTAGGAGTGACGAGTGAGCAAAAACCGCACCGAAACTAAAATTAACCGCAAAACCTGCATAAACTGCAACCGCAATAAAAACCGATTGTGAGACTTTCTGTTTTTCAAAAACCGAAAATTTGCGGTGCGGTGCAGTTATTAGTTTTCAAAAACCGCAAAAAAACCGCACCGAATATTTTATATACAATTTTTTTTATTAATTATTAATATTTTAAATATTAAAAATAAGAAAAATTTTATAAATGAAAGAAAGATAAAATTCTAAAAGACAAAAAATGTTGGTTTTTTTCTTATGTTTAACTTTGGAAAATAATGAAATTTGACGATTTAAAGATATTTATTGTAAATTACTAGTGATTTGACTTTTATAAAATATAAGTTGTTTGTAATTTAAGTTAATTGTCTTATATCATGGTTTTTATTATTATTACAGGTAATATGTTTAAACTCTTAAAACTGTTTGAACTTTAAACTGCAGTTAAAAACCATACAAAATAATCGTACCAAATCCATGCGGTTAATAATCAAAACACAAAAAAACAAAACCGCACCGCAAAAATAATCGTACCCAATGGTTTTGAAAATGGATTAACCACATTTGCGGTTAGTGGTTTGATTTTGGGCAATAACCGCACTGAACCGTACCGCGTTCATCCCTACTATTAGGGATATATGTTAATTTATAAATAGTTTATGAGTAAAGTAGAATTGTCCTTCCAATACTAAAATCTAAACAAATATCTAGTTTAGTTTAATGTAATACATCTTAAATCTAAATTCTAGAAATATCGAACAATACAACAAAATATGTTTTGACTTATATCATGTCTAGCAATTGAATGGATCGTACAAATCTTAGAAGGCAAAGTACTCCCTAACACTTTTCAAAAGTCCAAGTACAAAAGACATTAAATTTGCTATTTTTTTAAAAGAAATTATCATATAAGAAGATCATTAAAATACGTTAAAGCATACCGTTCAATGTGGATGAGCGTGGCATACACTCGGCCATTTGTTATGACATTTTTTGTGGTCTTTATACTCTTAGGAGTGTAATTGAGATGATTCGATTACTATCAAGCTTAAAAATCTACTCGAGCTTGATATTCAACCTGGAGCTTGATAAATTAATTTCCATATTCAACCTGGAGCTTGATAAATTAATTGGGACTTTAAGTTCGGTTCGACTACATTCAATTAACTATTAAAAATATAAAATTACATTACAAGTTAATAGCAATGTGATTAAGCGTGTGTGCACACTATGACTCCTTTATATGTTCATATTAATAAAAGAAATGGTAAAAATATAAATATGACTATGCTAGATTAAGCTTTTGAAATTTATGAGCCGAGTATTCAATATTCGAGCTTTACTCGATAATTTACTTGAGTAGTTCATATTCAACTCGAATCGACTTGAACCAATTTGATTTCAAGTATTTTTCGATTTGGTCTTGAGTATCTCACGAGTTGACTCGATTAAGTTATACTCAATGGCAAATCCGAAAATCAAACCAACCGGTGTCCAACATAATTGATGTGACAAATTTATGGGTAGGAAAATTTCGTGATTGAATAAGACCATCTAAGTCAATTATAATATTAACTTTCTAATGTTGTAAAGGGTGGTAGAGAGGAGCATCATCACTCAATTAGAAGCAAACTTAATTCAAGTTGACGGAGGATTCTAGCCAACAAAATATATTTTCCATGAACCGTGTGGAAAAGTAAACGGAGGAGCAGAGAGGGTTAGAGACGTCAACGACCCTGTTTGAAAAACTCTAAAGACCAAATAAGTTAAGGGCAAATGACGCAACGACCCTATTATGTACTTTGACTTTACCTTTTTAGTCTCTATAGTTTTTTCTTTCCTTTTAAAGGAACAAACTGAGGAACAAACTGTGCTGAGACCTATTGATTTACTCCCTTTAACTTTTTTTTAACCGGTTACAAACGCCACATAAGCAAGTTAAGCTAACTCAGTTATGACTTGGAGTAAACAAAAACGTTTTGGACATAACGCAACATAAACCAATACATAATCGAGTAAGACCATACCACGATGTTTTGAGGTTTTGGCCAATAACCGTACCGCAAGTTTCAGACTATTCATTACTCGAAGTGGTTATAAAACGCATGTTGGTGCCCTAAAATGATCACAACCACTAACTTCGTTGCCCTAAATTTGCAAAGCAAATCGTACCCTAACTAAGCCAAACATGCCTTATGTTACGTCGTCGCGCAACAGCTGGTCCTTTGAAGATCGGCGCCATATACCAGCGAACAACTCTATTGCAAGCGAGCCACAGGACATCCATATCACCCTTCTCCAACTTCAGCTTGAGGTTTCACTCGTCAGGGAAGAATTCAATGCAGACCAACGTCAACTCAGTGAAAGTCTGCGCTGGGAAATGGATTCCATGAATCTTGAGGTCGATGATATAAGGGTAGGGATGTTAGAGGTGTCCCATTTGAGCGATGACCTGAGGAACCATTTTTATTCACTCCAGCCAGCATATGTCAGGGCATCGACTAACATAGTTAAGATGAAGAAGATGCTTGCTATTACAAGTTTATTCAGACTGATCGCTGGTACGGGAATGGTGGCAGCTTACAAGTGGTTCTGATGAAGGGTAGTTTCTTTACAAGTGGTTTTGGTGGAACCCAATAGTATAGTTATGGTTTTCTTGTTTTGGTATGGTAGATATTGTGTTGTATGTGGCTGGCAAATATGGAAGCCACTCTTTTCGATGTCTTCTTCAATATCTAGGAACAACATTGTGAATGGTATTATCTAGGATTATGTACAAAACTCAGATTAGTGCAAATGACTATTATGACTATATACACATTTTCCCGTTATTTTAGTATATATCAACGCATGTTGTAGGACCCAAAGGTTCAACTTGTTCATGTCTATTGCTCTATTTTAAGGAAAAAAAGATTATTCTATATACAGATTTGGGACCACATGCTGTAAAGGTATAAAGAAAAAAGGTTTGTTTTATATGACCACATGTTGTAAAGGTTTAAAGGAAAAAGGTTTTTGTTTTATATGCCACATTGGGACATTAGGCCCCTCAGTCCCTACAACTTGCACATACAAATTACTGAATAAAGTAAGTACTCACATGGCTAGAAAGTTACCAAATTAGGAAAAAAAATAGAAGGAATATATTTTTTGTTTCTTATTAAAAGAAATGATATTCAATATCATACGTGGTACAACATTGATAGGACCAAATATGGAAAAAAAACATGCATGGACCACAGTTGTAACATGCACTTATTCTTGATTGATAAATGAAGGGGCAATTAAGGAAAGTATTTAAACCAACGTCTCAAATAAAAATTTAAAATGCAATACAAATTACATAAACATTTTAAAAGAAATAAAAGAATTACATAAACACCCTTGTCTATAACTACCTTTAAACATATTACATTACACGCAAGGAAATTATGTAAATACCCCTCCCCCGTATACTACACCCACACTAATCCACCTCCATAGGCTTTGATGCACTTCTACCTTCACCTTCAATTTTTTCCCAACATCATTTTAAGGATTCTTTTAGATTTGTTCCTCTCCCTTGGCTGTTCCAGTTTACCAAAATGTACTTCCTTCTCATTAACCCTATCATCTTAACTACCAACATCAACCATTACAACATCTTCCCCATTAGCATCAGCCATTGCAACATCTTCCCCACCCATTTCCATGTTCACTGACTCTTGTGTTTGTCACACACCTTGTGATTTCCGACCATTAGTTTTAAGAGGCCTTTCGACTTGAGAACAAGTGGTCTTGTTGTGTCCTTTCTGTTTGTATACACCGCCACATACTGATTTCCCAGCCTTTGATACTGTGTGTCTGCCAGATCTTTCTAAACCATCTATTTTTCTCTTGATAGTAGGTCTGCTAGGCATTCTTCTTTTAATTGGGGGCAAAGGAGGGATTTTGTCTGTAGATGGCGACATGTTCATTCCATGCGTCCCATGTATGTGCTCTTTGTAAGTATTATAGTATAATGTTGTAAAGTACATTCTCTCGACATGTGTCTGATAATGTGTAGTGTTTAAGAGTGATAATGTTGCAACTGAGTGCACACAACCATAGTCATTCAATTTCCACAACCTGCATGTACATTCCCTCTTCTGGACATCAACAACATAAGACTGATCTAGGTTTCTTGTTTCAAACTCCATCACCCCACAAGAAATAACTTGCCAATACCTAAATTTAGTAACAATAGTTAACTATAATTCAAAGTTGTTTAATTATTCATTCAATAGTATAGTTAGTGACATACCTTTGCTTCATTTTTAACAAATTCAAATTGTCCCTGATGTTAGGGCATACATTTAAACGATCCCATTATTGCCCCTTAAGTTTCATTTTAACCATCCTTTGTGTGACATAAATACGAATATCCTATAAGATACTGATAATCGGTTTCTTCCTAGCATCCATTATAACACTGTTGAAGCTTTCAGAGTATCCATTCTCTACAGATTCATAACCTTGGTGAACTTTAAAGAAAGCCAAAGACCATGTCCTAGGATCTCTCTCCATAAGATGCATAAAGGCAGCATGATTTAGTTCTTGAATCTCCTTCATGGCTGCATTAAAATGTGCTTCGGTAGTTGCTTTATTGGCCCTCCAGAAAATATTTTCAAATTGTGCTCCAGGAAATCTCTTTTCGAAATTTAGCATAGATATGCCTTGAACACTGTCTATGTTCTGCTACTGGAAGTAACTCTTTCACTGCCTCAAACAATCCTTAAATACATTTAGTGATATAAATATTTAGAAGGACATACCATATATTGTAACACATTAACAAAAAAGTACCATACCTTATGTTGATAAGATATTAGCACAATCCCAAATACTTCATGTTGAAAGATCAATCAAATCTTCTGTAAGATTATCAATAAACCATTTCCAATTCTCTTCGTTCTCTACACATACAACAACTCAAACAATTAGGAATATGCCATTGTTAGCATCCCTACCCACAGTACAAAGTAGCTCACCTTGGCAATAACTTTACAGAAAACAACCATCAAGGTTAATTATCCTTCTACACCCACCCCTCCAACCCTGTTTCACTCCATGAAAGCATATGTAAATCCTACCGAAGTAGTTTTTACCATCAGACATTGAATCAACATAAATTTTTCCAGTTGAACCTGGATTTGATCTTTTAATCTCCTTACCATATGACCATAGCTTGACATAATTGTCTGCGATTGTACCTTTAACTAGAGTAAAAGCAAATTTCTTGGCTCTCCTGCACTGGTTCATGCTCATTTTAATGTGAATTGTGTTTTTGACCTCCTCACTAAGCAACGTAAAACTCATCTTCTGATTGTTTACAAATTCTTGAGTGAAATGGCTTCCTATCCATCTGTAAGTGACAACTGACCCAAATTTGAAATTTCTAGAACAATTATGGTCAACTATTAGAGACTTGAAACGGCACATGGTTCAACAATCTTCGCATAAGCTCTTCTACGTTGGCAGATAACATTTTGTCCTTGCTGTTTAATTGGGTGAAAAATAGGGACAAGTTCAGTAATTGTAAATGGGAATTGTGATGACATTCCCTTGTAAGTTTTTTTTTCTTGCCCAACCTTTCTTCTTGTTGAGTTGCGGCCTTAATAAAATTTGTCGCTTCTAAAAAAGAGTAGTTATGTTTCCATTTTTTATTTGCATAGTACTATAGTTCTTAGAATATCTAACCAACGTAATAAAGAAATCTATTATGAAGAACTTTAATATATGGAAGAACTTTTGTAATTATACATTTGAAAGTAGATGTAGCTGAATGACTTTGGTAGCGGTTGTAGGACTCAATCTCACTACTATTCTCACAATATGGTAGCGGTTGCAGGACTCAATCTCACTACTATTCTCACAAATTGTGTCAACCTGGAACATGAATGCCAAATTTATTAAACATGTCAAATTTGTAATAATTCATTCTTTTAACAAAAAAAAACCAGGAAAGAAAGTTGATTTTAATAATCCATGATTCTTTTGATTGGAATTATGATTTACCTATCAAACCTTAAAATTTAAATAAAAAAGTTAACGCCTAAATCTTATAATCAAAGGGTTGGATATAAAAATTGATTATAATTATGATTTTCTAAGTATTTAGGGGATTAAATAACCAAATTTGTAAAAATATATCAAATTCAAATTAAAATTAAAAAAACCACATCAACAAAAATAAATTATATATAAGCATAAAAAATTGTGTGAAAAAGCATGGATAATGGTGTGAACACTCATAAATTTGTATTTTTGCTTTTAACTGACTTGAGGACATAAGTGGAGGGACTACAACTGTAAATGAAACTTGAGTGATTAGAGTGGATATCAAGCTTTGGCAGCAACAATTTAGGTGTTGTTTGTTTTTTTGAAGAAAAAATCCATAAAGTCTGCGAACCACCTCTGCAACCTTCTGCAGTAAAAGAGGTGGACCACACAGCTGCAGATTGTAATAAGAAGTATGCTTGTTTTTTTAACATCTGCATGCTGCTGCAGATATTAAAAAATTAAAATAAACTGATTTTATAATCCAAAAATAGTTTTTAATACTGAAAATTTAATAATGTATGACATTTCGGCAAGAATTTATGATATTTCAACAAAAAATAATGATATTTTAACAAAAAAAAAATAAAGATGTTTTAGCATAAAATAATGATATTTTATCAACAAATTATTATTACTCAATATAAAAAAATTCAACAAAAAAACGAAAAAAATGTGAAATAAGATTTCAACAATATATAATCAATATTTTAGCAAGCAAAAAAGAAGAAGAAGATGTTGGAAGAGGTAGGAAGAGGCAAAACAAGTGTTGCGCCAAGAAGAACACGCGCAAAGGTTTTTTAATCCGAAGACTTCTGAAAAACAAACAACTGCGAGATGAAAAGTGTTGCACATGTGCTGCGTCGTGCAACAATAAGAGGTCTGAAGAGGTTTTTTTCTAAAAAACAAACAACACCTTAGTTAGCCTTTAGCACCAAAGTTTGAAGACAAAAATACAACACAAAGATGACAAACATTTGGTACTCGCATGCTTCGAACTTAACACATCAACACCAAAACTTTGAGAGCGCAGTTTGATGGCTGGACTAAGTATGTATCAAGTAACATTATAATTAAGCACATGAACATATTATGTAAAAAACAATGAAATGCATCCTCACCGCTAAGCAAACCAAGTATCATGAACAAACCATGACTCCAAAAAGACCAAGAAAACCCCAACCTTCCTCATCGCAATAGCTCCTGAGTACCTTACTACCTTAAATGGATATTCAAATTTGTGCATATGGATATTAAGAACAATCATTGTATAAACGGAATTTTTTTTATAAATTTTAAATGTAGATAAATAGATGTTCTATCAAATACCAATTGTCACACTTTTATCCCATAGATAGTTAGATACACACCAATACACATACACATATACAGACCACAACGTATTAACAAAAAAAAAAGAGAGAGAAAGGTCAGATGTAACGACATGTCAAGCTTTCCTTTGTCAAGGCCATTTTAGGAGACGGTTGTGCCAAACTTATACACCTGTAAAAAAGAAATGTAAATGTCAAAGTTTTCAAATTTTCAAATTTTCTCTACAATAGAACAACAAAAAAACATTTTGGATTTTCTTGAAGATTTCAAGCAATCAACAACCTCCCGATCACTAGAGCTCATAGATTCTCCTGCAAAGATAGTAAAAGAACTCCTTAAAAGATTGTCTTTTGAGAGTGAAAAGTAAATAATAAAACAATCAACATAGTCTAGTCTAAATCATAACACTGCTTAATATAATAACAAAAAAAAAACATTTTCGATTTTCTTGAAGATTTCAAGCAATTAACAATCTCCCAATCATTAGAGCTTTCCCTTGTAAAGATAGTAAAAGAACTCTTTAAAGAAGATTGTCTTTTGAGAGTGAAAAGTAAATAATAAAACAATCAGCATAGTCTATAAGGAAACATCAGTTATTTAAAAATGGCAAATCTTAATTTCACATTTTAGATTTTGACATTAGTTAAAAGAAAAGTAACTATACCATGTTTTCACATGTTTGTAAACATTTCAATTCTGGCATTTATTTGTCTTGAACACGGTAATATTGGACACATTGAGTAAGATTTAATTTTATTTATCGTCAAAATCCCGCGAGATGATATAAATTTTTTGTAATTATGTGCGAGATTTTGGTATTTCCAAGAAAATTTAATTGTTTGAAAGGTTAAATAGGCAAAGAAAAAAATAGAAGGGAAACACATGCCAAAAATCATAAAAATTTAAGGGATACTTCTCATTATATTAGTGACATTCTATGAAAAAAAAATTAAAATAAGTTTTTGAAGGGTTTATTTTCTAATTTTAAGAAATATTGTTTTTATAAAATATAACGGAAACTCTTTTATCCAAATTCAAAATAACAAATGATAGAGTTCTTCATAATACTATTTTAGTGAGTTTGTAGAAGAAATTTTTTAGAAATATATTGTTAAGGATACAAAAGTTTTGTTTAAATGATTTTAATTTTTTATAAAAAATAAGACGTTGAAATTTCTGTTCTCCAAATTAAAAATTCTTTTAAAGGTTTATTATATATCATATATTATGAATTTTTTATAAATAAAACTGTTTAGACACTATACTTTATTTTTAAAGTTATAATGTTTTTTTAATGTGGAATATAATATGATCTAAAATGAGATAATTCAAAATATTTATAATTAAAAAAAAGTTATGATTCAACATATTTATGATCTTTAAATTGTTATGATCAAAAAATATTTTGATTCAAATATTTTATGATCATTAGTTATATCTTTTTTGATTCAAAATTAAATAATTCAAAATATATAATGATCAAAAATTTGTTTTTATGATCCAAAATATTATAATTCAAAATAATTTGATTCAAAAATAATATGGTTCAAAAATAGTATGAACGGAAAATATTATGATGCCTAATATTTATATTATTTAACACTTTTATAATTGTTAAATATTAAAAACTCAAAGCAATATTTAGTTTAAAAACATAAAAAAATAAAAAAATAAAAAATAAAAAAACTCTAGCAACTTCAATATGTACTAAAGACAATAAAAATTAAAAAAAAAAACACAAAATAACAAATATATTTAAAGAATAAAAAATATACAAAAACGAAAAATAAAATTATACACTTTAAAACCAAGAATATATATGTTTATTTTTTTGAATTAAAATAAAATAAATAATAAAAATAAAACAAAAATAAATAATAAAACTCACTTAAATTATGTATCATGGACGTTCATCGCAAATGATTAAATCCTTGTGTCTGTATTAATTATTATAGATGTGCGTCGCATGCGAACACGTCACATCCACGTAGTGGGTTTGACGTTTAAGTCATTAACGAAGTGGGTGGTAAAGAATTGTCCATGCAGTCGTCACTATTTTTGAGTCATCATCGGATCCACACTATATATATATATATATATATATATATATATATATATATATATATATATATATGAGTTATATGGAAAATAAATGATTAGGGCAACACATATTTTAACCAATGAAAACATGACAACACATCACTTTCACAATAACTTCCACAATACATTACTTGTGAAGAAAGAAATGGACATGTGTCATTTGATTATTGGTTCCGGTAGATGTTGTCCTAGTTATTTGTTTTCCATAGAACTCATTCCTATATATATATATATATATATATATATATATATATATATATATATATATATATATATATATATATATATATATATATATATATATATATATATATATATATATATGGACACACATATTATATTTTCAGTAGCGGATTTAGAATCAAAAACCACATGGTTCCTTATCTAAATAAAACCAAAAAAATATGAAAGTGTACAAAATAATAATGGTGACAGATTGGGTTGAATGCTTAAATATTTAAACATCACTTTAATAGTTATAATAAAGTTTTACAATTGAAGTCTACGAGGTCTTATATCTTGAAACATTTTCACAATTGTGTCCTTACTGATACCTTTTAGAACATTTTTTCAATATACGACACTAAACTATGACTCATAAATTGATCACTCATTTTGTTGCGTATATCAGTCTTTATGAACTTCATTGCTGAAAATGTGCGTTCCACACTTGTTGTAAGTTTCACAAGAAGATAAATCTAAGGAAATATTATATTCTTCTTTTCTTCGACCATCTTTTTGGCAAGGTCTCCGATGATCTTTAAATCATTAAATCGTTCATATTCTCGCACATCTTTAATGTAATTTCTAGGTTTCACTTCAAGAAGTCAAAGATCATACTCTGTTGGAAACTCATCCGGATAAAGTGTAGCAATTTTCATTATTTTATCTAAATCAAAGGCTTTGAAAGATTCACTTGGGCACAAACAAGCAATACAAAGAAGTAAATTCGTTTTTTACTTCATTAAATCGATGGTTCAGCTCTTGAAGTTGCATAACAATCACCTCCTTAAATACATTAACTTGATAGTGGTGCAAGTTGTTAACCTAAAAAAAATATATACATATATATATATATATATATATATATATATATATATATATATATATATATATATATATATATATATATATATATATATGGTAGTTGGTAGCAACAAACATTACTAACCTGTGAACCTTTTCGACGACTATATCCATTAAAGTATTCATCTTCCAAATCTACCACTTTATCTTTGTTTTTAGCATAAAAAAAGTAACTTTCTCTAAAAGTGGTTCTCATCCTACATCCTTGATTTCTTGGAGTGCTTTTTTTGAGCTACTGACTTGATTCATGACATTTACGATATCTTGGTCTTTTCTTTGTAGTATTGTATTCAAATGATCCGTCACTCCCAATATATCAAGCATCAAATGTAGACAAAACACAAAATGAAACGATTTTAAACACTTTAAGATGTGAATTGCTTCAGCTCTACGATCACGATCACTATCAAATTTACCAAAGTCTTCAAGTACATTACAAATGGAAGCATATATGGTTTGAATATTTAATAAAGATGCAAAATGAGAACCCTATCGAGTATCAGACGGTCGTTTAATACCGACTTCTTGATTCAAACCGATACCACTCTCAAGCTCACCTAAAATAAACCACATATGAAATGAATTAGTGGAATAATTAGCATAACGAAATGAACATAAACCACATAAAGCATATATTCAGCCACTGTTTCCATAACTTTATTTGCTTGTTTTTTTTCTTAACTTATCTCGTCGTTTGTAAGAAGATCCAATAATATTTAACAACCGAGAAACCACATCAAAAAAATCATTAACCGTCGTATGATTCTTTGCAACAAACATTAGGGCTAACTGTAATTGGCGAGCAAAACAATGAACAAAGTGTGCAGAGTTTGTTGTATTCATAATCAAAGTCTTCAATCCTTTGAATGCACCACTCATATTACTAGCACCATAATACCCTTGTCCTCTAATCCTACTAGGACTCTAATTCCATTTTGAAAGCATATCACAAATGGTGGCCTTTAGTGACAAAGCCGAAGTGTCCTTAACATTTCAAAGGCCAACAAACCTTTCTACAGCTTCACCTTTTCTATTTACAAACCGTAAAAACAATTCCATTTGTTCTTTACGTGACATATCATATGACTCGTCTACTAAAATTGAAAAAAAATTATTTCCAAGATCTCCCATAATGACATTTAAAATTACATTTGAACATGCTTACACAATATCTTTCTGGATTTCACAGCATTTCATTTGTGCATTTTTTGGGGCATTCTTTAACACAACACGATCTACAACATCACATCGATCGGCTAACCACTATAATAGTTCAAGAAAGTTACTTTTATTATCCGAGTCTTCTTTTTCGTTATGACCATAAAATGCTAACCCTTATTGGAGTAGGAACCTAACACAATCAATTGAAGCATTCAAGCGAGTACGATATTCTTTTTTATTGTAAAGTTGTTTGTTTCTCAAATGCATACGTGATGGATTGTCTTCGGTTCATCAAACTTTGGCACTTTTGGACAACAATAGTGTGTGGAATTCCTTCTTTGTGTGTATCTATTCATGATTTCCTATTCCAAGCCTTGAATCTTGATTTCACAAAATGATCTGATGCACCTTGATTTGTTATACTTGACTTGAATAGATAACAACATAAACAAAATGCAACATCCTCTTTCATACTTTATTCTAACAAATATTTATTATCATCAAACCATGATTGAATAAATCTTCGATGTTTACCTCCAAAATCACGTGGTGGGAATATATGATTTAAAGGTTGGAAAGTCCCTTTTTGCAAGTATGCTCAACTAATTTCATCTCTTTGGTTTACATGATAAAATTCTATATTTGGTCGTTCAAACGGATCAACGGGTAGTAAATTTAAATCCACCTTCGTATACTTATGTTGTTCGCTATCTTCTTTTTTTTTAAAAAACTTATGCAAAGATATTCTTGATTCTTGATTCTGAAATTGAATTATGAAACTAAATGTTACAAAACTATCAAACTAATAATCATCATCAATATTTTGTTATCAAATACACAAATCATAAAATTAAGAATGTTCTTAAATTTCAAGTTTAAATAAATTCTAAAATTGAATTGATATTAAACAAATGTTAAGAATGTTAATAAACTAATCAAGAGTTCAAGACAATAAGTCAATAAATCTGATTGATTTCACATATGTGTGGGTCATCTAATTACACCTTAATCAAATTAAATTATACAAATCAATGAATAATACAATCATAATTCATACAAATTACAAGGTTACAATTTACAATTACAAACCTTTTGATCACTTAGTTGTTGTCAATGGAGTATACTTGGAGTCTTGGCTCATTTGCTGCTGTGATGTTGTCGCTGGAGTTTGGACGGCCGGACGAAGACGGCGGCCGACGGTGGGCGGACATGTGGCGGCCTGGCCGGACGGCGAACGGAGCAGGAGAAACAACAGTTTCGTCTGATGTTTGCAATGATCAATTTCAATTTTGGAATCAGAATTTAAGAAAAGATGCAACGAGGGACGACTCCACGAGGGTACGTGCAGATGTGATTTTGAGTTTCCGATTTTACGTTTCTATTTCATTTTTTAGTTTTTTTTCAACAATAACTGGATTGAGCTATTGGTTATTGAAAGTGGATTAAGATGTTGGGTTGTTAATTATAAAATATATTGGTTGATGATAATTTTTCTTTTGCCAAAAATAATTAGATAGGTTCTTTGACAAAAATTAGGTGGTTTGTTATATATATATATATATATATATATATATATATATATATATCCTTGTTCTATTAAAAAAATGATAGATCTTTCGACCTACCTTGTCATATTGTGCATACACCCCTGTTTTTTTTTCCAACTTTTATCTATACGTCTTAAAAAAAAGACGAGTTAATGAGCTTTGACTTGAGCAGAATGCCAAAAAAAATATATAATTTTTAGAAATATATATACATGTGTAAGTGACTTTCATAAATGTGCGGATGCAAATTTGATGTGTATATTAGAACATCATAAATTTTTTTATACTAATAAAAAGTAGTTGTTTTGCCATGTCATCTTATTAGATTTACTAATCAAAATTTAAGATTTTTCACTTTAATTATATTAAATTAATAACATTAGAATAAAAAATAAAATAAAATTAATACAGATTATAAGGTGATATAATTTCACGTATTTATTTGAATAAACGATTATAATTTTATATAACTAACAAATATCTCTTAATTAATAATTATGATTTTCTAATATGAAAGTTTAATTAATTTTATAATCATGGTTTCATGTGTTGTAAACTAATATGTATATATACATATTACAAAAAATAAAAAATTTATTCAGTTTTTGCATATATATATATATATATATATATATATATATATATATATATATATATATATATATATATATATATATTTTCTACGGATAAACTTCTTATACAACGTCTTTTATTTTTTTAATAAAAATTTGGAAAAAAATAAATAATTTTCCCAATATTTGAGTGTCAAATGATGACCAGATATAATCTAATCGGATACAACTGAAAAGTACAGGATAGTTTAGTTACTTTTTTGGAGTTCTCTTTTGGGATGCAATGTTTTAGCACTACATAGCCTTTTATCCACGATAAAGCCCACTCAAACCAAGTATGAGAGTCCAATATTTATATGGTCACTTATAGTATACTTTTTGGTGATGTTATTCTAATTATTTAAATATAAATATTCAATTAACTGGGAATTTTGTTAGGCGTTGCTACATGTGTCGCGAGATTACCCACAATTAATATATGCTTACATTTTTCTAAACAAAAATCAAAACGATCTCATATATATTTTGACAATTATTTCCAGCAAAAAGAAAATGTTTAGAAATCTTTTTGTGGGGTCTGGATTCAAGTTCAATAACTTGTAAAGCAGATAAAAAAGTTCGATGCAAGCTCTTTTCATGAATAATTTTTTCTTATCCAGAATCTTTTTCCTGAAAATTTTAAATTAAAAAAGTAAATGACACAAAGTGATTTCATGCAAAGAGCTGTCTTTCTCATGCCTTACGACATTGGTCCCCATCCACCTTCGGCCACCCACCCATGCCACCATGTCTGTGGTTCACCCTACACAGAAAGCGACCCAACCGTTTTATCGACCCAAACAAGCATCCCGGGTCATTTAACCCTTAAATACGATCATGTGCAAGTTTGAGACCTTAAACATGTCTTAGGTTAGAAAGGCCGGATAATTAAATGTTTGAAATTATTAGTTTAATATATGGTTGGCATTTTGTTGGTTGATTTCGTACATTAAAATGTACGAATTATTGGAGAAAATGGAGTAAAAGGTTCATGCAAAATGTCTATTTCTGATCTCTGAATTTGGACACTTTGAGGACAAAACTTCCAAAAATGTATGTTTGCCATGATCAAGTTTCAGCCATGTGGGGACTTGTTAGCTTCCTGGCTTTTTTGAACCACACATACAATAGACCAAAATATGGCTACAAAAAATGAGCAAGATAATTATGCAAAACATTAATTTCGTTATTGTATTCGACGGATAAATGTATATATACAATCTTACTTTGAATGAGAACATAATTTAGCCAAATTACTCTTATTTCAATGCCATATATTGACATAAAGGATAAAGATGTGCAAATATTACAATCTCTTATAGAAATATAGTGCTTGTAGTTAGGAAAATAAACTATTGTTTTAGGAGCTTTTTTTTGGAACCACTGAATTAAAAACTGGTAAAGAGGTAGAAAAGAACAAACCATTACATTAAAATAGCCAACATTGGGTTTTATAACCTAACAACCCAGTTGACTTTTAGTTTATTACTTCTATGCACAAATTAATTTAAAAAACATGAAATAATTCTATCAAAAATTGGGTCTCTAATATAATTTTGTAGCTAAAAACCTTTGCATAATCATAACCCCAAAACACTCATATAGTAGTCATCAAAATAACATCGATGACCAAAAGAAGCTCCTTCTAACACAACTTTGAAATAAGTGATGGGAAGACATACAATAATACTCAAGCATAAATTCATTATGTGAATCCCGAAGACCTCTTAATCACTAGAAGAAGTTACCCGCAAACTTGATGTGCATGAGTATTGGTATCCTTTTGTTGAGATCATAAAATGTCTGGATATTCTCATCTATAACATTAGATCCATTGACATGGAGTTCAACTATCTCTCCCAAGCTCATCTCTTATAAGAAATTAATATGGAGTTGGAAGGGATTGAGGTGATAAAAGTTTGGAGCACAGACACTTCTGAACGAGGAGTGGCCTTTAGTAACCAAAGTGTTTTGAAGTAATTTCCCATCTAAGAAGAAAGAACCACTCTCTACACCATTTATTGACAGTGTCATTAACATTACTCTCAAATCTAAGTATTAAAGGGATCCATTGTAGATGAGATCAAGTGGCTTCTAGCAATGTGTACGTTCTAGAGAAAGGTAATTGAATTCCTGGTGTATAGTTCTGTTATGCATGCAATTCTCATTAGGTTCTATTATGCATGCAATTCTCATTAGGTATTGTGTCTTTTTTTTTACTAGTTTTCCCCTATATACCCTTTCATGTACGCATATAAATAGTCACTTATGTTTTTGGTGTATTTTTTTTGGGATAATGACTTGAAAGGGTAACGAACTTTCGACTTTTGTCACATTTAGTCACTAAACTTTTTTTCGTTATCTATTTGCCATTGAACTATTGAAACTGTTCACATTTTACCCTTATGACCGGCTGTTACCGGTCATAAGGGTAAAATATGAACAGTTTCAATAGTTTAGTGGCAAATAGATAACGAAAAAAAGTTTAGTGACTAAATGTGAACAAAATCGAAAGTTCGTTTCCCTCTAAAAAGTTCAATGACTAAATGTGAACAAACTTCCTATTGTATTATGTTTTAGCAAAATTATTTATTTTTGTTTAATTGTAGCAACATTTGTTGATGAAGAAATCTATGAAATAAAAAAACAAAATGTAACATCCGGATTTCCAGGTATCATAATTTAAGTATTTTTCTTTTGAGTTAAGAAGAGAGACTTGACGAGTTGACGTCTCAACTCGTCGAGTAAGGTCGCGACTGATGACTCGGATTAATGAATGGACTCGACGAGTCTGCGCTGTCGGCAGAAACCCTAAATCTTTGGGCCCAAGCCATATTTAAAGGCACTTATGGCCTTCAATTGCGACTACCTTTCCCATAAGTGAGAACCCTAGCGAGCTTGAGTGTGTAGAGTGAGAGGAAGAGCTATCTTGAGCTTTTTGGTGTGATAGATCTGGACTCTTCTAGGTCCAGAGATCCGAGAATATGAAGATTTAGTAGAGTAAACCTTGGGGTTCGAAGTTAGGAAGCATTTATGGGATTTTTATGGTATATATAGTTACTTTCATCTTACACATGGATATGAAGTATTTTATATAAATTACGTGCTATGTGTGCATATTATTTGAATACTTGTTGTCTATGCTGGATGAACGATTTTATACCTGTTTTAAAAGATTTAAACGGAATATTTATTTTATATCTAAAAATATGTTGCGGATGAAACATGGGTAGATGAAATAGTTGGTGTGTGATGAAATAAAATGATGAGAGATAGGTGATGATAGAAATGTGATGATAATTAGGTAAATAGATGATGATGAATATGTGATGTAGGATGAAAGGAGATACCATAACCTTAACCAGCAATGTGGCGATGTAGTCATCTACCAGAGTATAGACGACGACCATGGACTATTCTAGACAACCCAGTGGAAACACCAATAGGCCCATAACCTGTAGGTGATGAATTACGCGTTCAGGTGATGTTGTAACTACGTATTCATGCGATGATACCCAAACCCCTTACTATGAATTACAAGTTCAGACGATGTTGTAACTACATATTCATGGGATGTCACAAATTTCACATGCCAAACCAATGGTCATAATTCACATCAGTGAGAATGGTTCATTTTTTTGTAAAACCAAAATCAGATTGGAAATTTTGATTTTTTATTTTGGAAAATGTCAAACCATTGGTTTTTTATTTCGGTTTTGGTTATTTGTTTTTTTTAAATATATTTTTAGGGTTTTGTTTTTTTTTATTTCATAGATTTCTTCATCAACAAGTGTTGCTACAATTTAACAAAAATAAATAATTTGCTAAAACATAATACAAGAGGAAGTTTGTTCACATTTATTCATTGAACTTTTTAGAAGGAAACAAACTTTTGATTTTGTTCATATTTAGTCACTAAACTTTTTTTCGCTATCTATTTGCCATTGAAGTATTGAAATTGTTCACATTTTACCCTTATGACCGGCAACAGCCGGTCATAAGGGTAAAATGTGAACAATTACAATAGTTCAATGGCAAATAGATAACGAAAAAAAGTTTAGTGACTAAATGTAACAAAAATCAAAAATTTGTTACCCTTTCAAATCATTATCCCATTTTTTTTGAACTATAGCTTTCACAAGCTTGTCAATCTAACATTTCTTCTTCATCACATTTATTTTTCTTCATTTTACTTGTTATTGTTGTTCATGTTATGCTCTTGTATTTCTACACTTAGCTAGTTATTATTTTTCAAAACTTAAAAGATCATCAACATAATCAAGCACATTCAACAAGGTAGCCGTTATGTCCTATAAAATCTGTTTGGCTAACGACCCTCTATCAAACAAGAGAGCGGTGGGTGAGAGTGCACACCCATTCAACAGTCATTTTATAGGTCGTTTCCTTATACCATTGTCGTATGACTTCGTGACTGAAACGTACTAGGTGATTTGACTGATTTGTCTTATACATATAATATATTAAAATTTTAATCATATATAGTATAAGATGTATTTTAAAACTTTTCAAAATACTAGGTTTAAAATTAATTATGTTAATCAATTAGCTAATTAATCATTTAAATCTATCATGGATTATAATTATTTTTTAATTAATCTTATAATTAAATTTGTTATTAAATCCATAAGGATAATTCATTAATTAATCCTATAATTAAATATAATCTTTCCAAATTTATCTCATAATATTTAGAGTTTTTATTTTAATTATCTAACGCATTAAAAAAATCAGATTTTGACACATTTAAAACTAGATGATTACCAAAATTAGCCACACAAATCAGATTATGCAGCAAAATCCTGAAATTCGGTTTCAGACAAATCTCACATCGTGACATACTCCCTGTCACGTTGTGAGATGCAATTTTTCGAAGTTTTTTATTTTGTTCGATTGATCTCATGTACAACCAATGTTTGACACACATAGGCTTTGATACCACTGATGAGTTTTATAGGTTAGAAAAACTATGTGCTTGTAGAATTTTACTTAACACTTAAGGGCACATACAACCTAAAGGATCTATGTCATATACTTTGAATGTAACATAATATGAACAACAAAACTAACATGAACCCTAAATGAAAACCTAGTATAATAATAACACGAGAATTATGGTTACATACCTTTGATTTGTTGTAGTAAACAAATCATTTTAATCCTTCTTTTGAAGAGCTTGGAAATAACACCAAAAGTATGATGCCTCTAATGGCTCACACCCAAACCCTAGAACTAAAGGAAAATTAAAGAGAGAGGAAGAGAGGAAAATTTCGTTCCTAAGGCTTATGGGAAGTGCATGAATGAAATTGAGGTCATAAATGGTCATATTTATAGTTTAAGTAACTTAGGGACCAAACAAGATTTGAATTGATTTAATCTCAATCTAAATTCTTTCCTTATATGCATCCTAGAGGTTTCTGGAAACCCCAAGGAAGCTCCCAAAACCGTCATCCCTTGGATGGTTCTAGAATTGTCTTTTGTGTTCAACTATTGAACAATTACAATTTACTCATTGTACCTTTAATTAATTCCAATTAATTCCAGATTAATCCTGATTAATAATTAATTAATTCTAATGAATTCTTATTAATTTATTAACCTTATAAATTAACAAATCAATTGTTTAACTATTAATCTCATATTAATTTATTAATCACATAATAAATTAACAAATCAACTATCTATTTCCAATTAATATATTAATCATATAATATATTAACAAATCATTTCCTCATAATTTCCAATTAGATTATTAATCATATAATAATCTAATAGTCATCCTCCCTCTATAAATGTCATTATAATCAAGTTCTAGTTATGAGTGTGACCCAAATAGGACCTTGCTTCTAATTACAAGAATATACCAATTTAGTTACTAACTTAGACACCTTAATCCATGTAACATCCCAAAAATTCAAATAAAATTTTTAGTTTTAATTTATTTCATTCATACGTTAATCATACAAAAATAGTCGAGAGTATGCCATAATAACATATTATCAGGGTACAAAATCCCAAAATCACGTGATGCGGAAAATCATAGGTGGATGCGGTGCGATCAGGTCGGACCCTTCCCCTTCGAGCTGGAAGTACCTGAAACATAAACTAAAAACCCTAAGCACAAAGCTTAGCGAGTTCCCCCAACATACCCCATACCATACATACATAACAACCAAGCATATCCGAGTGCTTACAACCCCTTCGGTCTATTTCAACAAGTATCAGGTATATTTCAACCCCTTCGGTCTCTTTCAACTAATACTGGGTATATTTCAGCCCCTTTGGTCTCTTTCAACCGGTATTGGGTATATTTCAACCCCTTCAGTCTCTTTCAACCGATATCGGGTCTATTTCACCCATACTATTACCATATATTATCATAACAAAAGAGTCACAAAGACATCAAGCAAATACAGGCGTAACGGAAAATTGTCGTGAAGACAATCATTATACTACAAGCATAATTAAGTGAGCCGACATTGGTGCCTTCGACCCAGGAATACAATGAAGGAAACTCACTTCATACTGAAGGTATCAAATCACACTTGAGCGGCTGACTCGCAAAACTCTCTCTCTAAATCACAAGTATAAAACCCTAATTAGAAATTAGGTCAATAATCCAACCCAATGGTCTAAACCCTAAATCCTGACTTTTAAGGAAAAGGGTTGCTTAACCCTTGCCTTATTGGGTTTATCCACCAAGGCCCAAATCCAAACTAGCTCAAAGGGCATTCTAAACCCAACTAAAAGACCCTAAGGCCTAATATGGGCCCAATAGCTCCAAAATGGCCTAAAGTCCATAAATGTCCTACTACTACAGGAAGGCATGAGGCCTAAACCTAAACAAGGTAAAAATCCCAACAAAACTCAAGCCCAAAATCCCTTAAGCACACAGACTACGTACATGTAGCGTACATAGCTCATATGCCCGAAATTCGCTGTTGATCAGGAATTGAGGCACTGGCCTAGTACGCGCAGTGTACTCAGGAGTACTCCTGACTTACTGGTCTGTCAGCCCAAAAACATTCCAATGTCTTAACCCATTATGCTTTAACATCCAAAATTCAGATCCAAGCTCATAAAAGTGTCTTAAGCCATAAAGTTGCAAACTTTATGCTTTTGTATGACTTAATGGGACTCAAGCCATGGATTAATCCTTCTATCTCCGTTAAGTGATTACCAACTAATGCATGATTGAGTCTTAACCTCCAGGATACGATTTTTATGACTTCATGCACCCTCAAGAGTCCAAAAGGACAACTCAAATGGTCTGGAGTAGCCCATACTCCAAAAGACCAAGTTATGGGACCAAAAGATGTTAAGTTCTTCCCTAAAACTTGATCTAAGCTTAGAATGAACAACTTTCAGAATTTATACCTCCAATGGACTAGAAATGATGCACAACCTCTGGATCTACAAGCTTCTTCTTCTCCTTTGCTTCTCCTCAAGCCTCCTTCTTCAAGATCACAAAAGGAACAACCAAAACTCTTAGTAAGCTCAAGAATGCTCTTCAAGGTGGATAGGGTTTCGAGATTAGTACAAAAGGCAATAGGGGCTGATAAGGTAAAGAGGGTGAGGGGATTAAATTGTTTAAATAGGGTGCGAACCCTAAAATTTAGGGTTTGCCCTTGGCATGTGTACGCCCCACATACACATGTGTACGCTCAGCGTACTCAGGGGACACTCCCGATCCGCTCATGCATGGGAGTATGTCGTGCGTACCTTGTATATTCCCATCGTACTCCGTTCCAGTCCAAGAGTAAAATGAGTTTAATGCAAGGGTTTTACCTGACGAAGCCAGGCGTTAAAACTCTCCCCCACTTGAATCAAACTTCAACCTCGAAGTCTACTGTTGTGAATAACTGAGGGTAATGCTCCCTCATTTCTTCCTCAGGCTCCCATGCTCACTCAGAACCCTTGCGGTGCTGCCACTGCAGTTTCACAAACTCAACAACCTTGTTCCTCAAGGTTTTCGTCTTCCGGTCAAGGATCGCTACCAGTCTCTCGATATAATTCAAGCGATCATCCACCTGAATATCCACCAATGAAACCACTATGGAATCATCAACCAAACATTTCTACAGTTGAGAGACGTGAAGCATGCTATGGATCTGACTAAACTCCTCGGGAAGATCCAAGCGATAAGGCACCCGACCCACCCGAGCCAAAAGCCTGAAATGACTAATATACTCTGGGCCCAACTTGCCCCTCTTCCGGAATTTGATGACACATTTCCAAGGTGACACCTTCAGGAGAACCATATCTCCAACCTAGAACTCTAGATCTTATCGGTGCTTGTCGGCATAGCTCTTCTGCCGACTCTATGTTGTCTAGAGTCTACCTCGAACCTATTGAATCATCTTGTTCGTCTTGAGTACCACCTCAGTACTTCCCATGACCCGCTGACCGACCTCTCCCCAAAATAGTGGGGTCCTACACTTCCTCCCATAGAGCATCTCAAAAGGAGGTAGATTGATGTTGGCATGATAACTGTTGTCAGGCTAAATATCCTCCACTGTCTAAATGTTATGCTCACTCTAACCATCCGTTTGCGGGTGAAAGTCATGCTAAAATGCAAACAAGTACCCAACTCCTCGTGAAACCTCTTCCAAAACCGAGAGGTAAACTGAACATCCCTATCCGAAAGCACAGAAACTGGCACCCCATAGTGTGCCACAACCTCCCAAATGTAGATGTCTGCCAACTTCTCTGCAGAGCTACTCTCCTGGATCTTGATAAAATGCATGCTCTTGGTCAATCGATCCATGATGACCCATATTGAATCCACTCTACGCACTGTCCGTGGCAACTTCGTGATGAAATCCATAGTAATCTCTTCCAATTTCCAAACAGGAATGTCTAACAATTGCATCTTTCTGAGAAGTCATTGATGCTCGGCCTTGACTTTCCTGCATGTAAAGTACCTCTCTACATACCAAGCTACATCCTGCTCCATACATGGCCACCAAAAATCGGGACGGAGATCTATATACATCTTTGTCGCTCCGAGGTGAATAGAGAATCTCGACTTGTACGCCTCCTCCATCAAAACCTACCATGCACCACCCTAGTACATAACCCCACCCTATGATGGAGGGTAAACAATCCCTAGCTATCATAATCGAAGGAAGCCACCTATCCCACAATGCACTAATTATTCTAGTGCTCTTCCTCCGTAGCCTCAATTTGAGCCTCTCTAATATGCTCCAACATCAGGGTGTCATTGTCATCCTCAAGCACACATCCCTTACCGGAGTCGTGACCACCTTGCAGCGGAGAGCATCGGCCACCACATTAGCCTTCCCTATGTGATAAAGGATCTCACAATCATAATCCTTCACCACATCCAGCCATCTACGTTGTCTTATGTTCAGATTCGGCTAATCCATCAAATACCTTAGGCTCTTGTGATTAGTGTAGATAGTACAACAGACCCAATAGAGGTAATGTCACCAAATTTTAAGGGCAAACACCACTTAACTTAACTCCAAATCATGGGTAGGGTAATTCACCTAATGAGGCCTCAGCTGCTTCGACACGTACACAATCACATTACCCCACTGCATCAACACCACACCTAAAATCGTGATCGAAGCATCGCAATATACCAAAAAAGCCACCACACCCTCTGGCAGAGTCAAAATTGCTGCCTCACACAACTTATGTCTCAAGGTCTCAAAAGCTGCCTGATGTTCAGGCCCCCAACGAAGTGTGACAGTCTTCTTCGTCAGTCTGGTCAAGGGAACTGCTATCTTGGAGAAATCATGAATGAATATACGATAGTATCATGCTAATCCAAGGAAACTCCAAATCTTAGATGGAGACCTCGAAACCTCCCACCTCATCACGACCTTAATCTTGGCCGGGTCAACCAGACTACTGTTCTGGTTGACATGGTGCCCTAGAAACTGCCCCTCGTGCAACCAGAACTCACACTTGGAGAACTTCACATACAATATATGTTGGGTTTGGTATACTACAACATCCTATGGTGCACATACAACCCTAAATGCCTTGGGTCTATGTTTTCTCTAATTATACATGTAATAGTGTTTCTAAAGCATTAAGCCTATAACTAGCGTACAAATGACATAAAAATAATAAAGCAAGTTTTAGACATACCTCTTGATGTTGTTGATGTTGCTAGGAAGACTTTGGCCTTTAAGAACTTAGTGTCCCAAGTGTTGCACCTCAAATGGAATCACAACACATCTAGGACAAAGGATGACATTTTAAGAGAGAATTCCATGCACCAAAATCGTCCATCTTTCTCTAAGAATGGAAGCACATGAAATTGATCATGAAGTAACATATTTATATGTAGGATACCAAAGGTCATGGGTAAAACCCAAATCCATACCCATGGATTTTATGATCCATGGTACATATGGCCCAACTCTTTATGTATCTATACATAAACTTGGTCCAATATGGATCATAAGACCAACACATATAAATATTACCAATTACCATAATTAGTCCCCATAATTTAATTAGTCTCTTTTGATCACTAAATTAATCCAACTAATTTTTGATCAATACTAATTAAATCATATGATTTCATATTAATATATTAGAATTTATAATATATTAATAAATCATATATAACCTCTCTCAAAAGTCTATCCTAACAAATTGTCCTGATGATATGTAACCCAAACGGACCATGCTACTCTCGGGTCGAGTACATACCAATAATAAGTATGGGCTTAGCATCTAATCCAATAGTATCTCCCTCCTCAGAGTCTCTAATGCCTCCCTCAAGTGCTCCTAGGTCCTAGAATAGACTAGATAGTCATCAATAAACACAATCACGGAACGATCCAACATGGGTCTGCTCACACGATTCATGAGATTCATCAATGCGGCTGGAGAACCAATCTTGGAGAACCCTCATCTGATGATAAATAGTGTGAAGATCAATCTTGGAGAACCAAGATGGACCATGAAGTTGATCGAATAAATCGTTGATCCTCGGGAGTGGTAACGGTTCTTCACCGTTAGCTTATTCAGCTCCCGGTATTCAATACACATCCGATGCATATATCCCATCCTTTTTCTTCACAAATAATATAGGCCCTCCCCAAGGTGAACTACTCGGCTGAATAGATCCATTTTCTAGCAGCTCATACAATTGCGTAGATAATTCATGCATCTCTGGAGGTGCTAGACGATAAGGTTCCTTAGCTATCAGAGTCGCTCTTAGAATCAAGTCAATTCGAAACTCCAACTGCTACTCTAGAGGCACTCCCGAAAAATCCTCCGGAAACACATCCGAGTATTCCCAAACAAATAACACATCATCAATGGTCACCTCACCCTTCTCTCGGGTATCCCTCACATAGGCCACAAACCTAGAGCATCCCTGTTAAAGATAATGTCTGTCCCTGGATACTGAACAGAGAGTCGCCTCACGCTGAGCACCATCACCATGGATCACTAACTCTCCCCCACTTGGGGTCCGAACATATACTAACTGAAGTCCACAATCAATCATCTCCCCATTAGGGGTCAACCAATCCATCCACACAATGACTTTGTTTTCGCGTAGGGGAATTGGAACCAAGTAAAACGGATACTTCTCCCTATATAACTCCAAGGTACATCCCCAGTGAACCCTCAATACTCGCACTAGATGATCATCAACAATATCAACCTCTAGTGGATGATCCATCTCTCCCGGAGCATCGTCAACCCTCTTGCTAAGCTTAAGAGATACAAAGATTGGGTTGCCGCTGAATCAAACAATACCAAGGAAAAAAAATACTATTCACAAGGAGCGAACCTAAACAAAACACACAATTATAAGTAGAGAAATCGACATAAATAAAGAGTTAAGGAGAAGAGACGTACTCGTCACCACATATGGTGCTGCACAGGCCTCCTCGGCTGTCAGCTGAAAAACCATGTTCCTCACAACAGGCGCATTCACCTTTCCCTGGCGGCCATCAATAATCCATAAAGTCACTGGAGCAGGTGCTACCACTGGTCCTGCTGTTTCTAAACTCAGGCAATTAGCTTTCTTATAGCCCCTCAGATTGTAATGAAAGCAAATCAGATCAGATCCCTAGGTGGTAATTATAGCAGTAAAATCCATGCTAAAGTGCCCCGACCTGCCGCACTTATAGCAGCCCAAACCATTCGCCTTGCAGACTCTATCATCAGTCTTATCGCACTTGCCACAATGGCCCCGACCTTAATGGCCCCTTGATCTAGAATCAGACCATTGGTTTTCTTCGCCGAAACCCTAATCATCTGCCCCTGTTCTGCCTTCCTCTTTCCCAGGTGCTCCAAATCAATCTCACGCTCTCCGGCCCTAGCTATCATGTCATCCAATGTCGGACAGGCGAAAAAACTAACAAACTCCCGAGTATCTGATCTCAACATATCGTGGTACCGAGTCTTCCACATATCCTCATCTGCGACATACCAGGGTACCAATAGAGCTCTCTCCCGGAACTTGGCGGTGATCTCCGCCATGGTCTCAGTCATCTGTCGCATATCCAAGAACTCCCTCGCTAGCTGTTGCACCTCAACAGCTGGTGCAAAATCTGCTCACAAACTCTGGCCAAGGCATGGCCTCAATAGTTAAGGGTCCCAGAGTATTTCCAACCTCCTCCCATCAATCCCGAGCTCGCTCCCTCAGACATCCCGCTGTGAATCTAACCTTCGACCCCTCGAGGCAGAAGCTCGTCATCTGGGCACACTTAATATCTTCTAGCTAACGCTTGACGGCAATAGGGTTCTTCACCCCAGAGAAATCTAGCACCCCACATCCCCTAAAGTCCTTAAAGGAGACAGTGTGGGCCCCAAATTGGCTAGCGGCCAGGTCGGCCATAAAAATCCGAAGGCAATCCTCCATTAGCTCGATGATACCCTCCGTAATCGACCCAAACATCACTGGGGTCACATCAAGGATACCTCTAGTAATATCAGAAGCAATGAACTCTCGTAAAACCTCATCAATTAGTTTGGTGTCTGTACCTAAATCGGATCCAGATCTTGAACCTCTTGCTCTATGACGTGTCACCACCATACAGAAACATAACCACATAAACAATCAGTAAACATACGAAGATGTTCATACTCTCGATCTTCCTAGATTAATTGTGGTCTTCCTGATCTCGGATATAAATCCTATGCTTCCAGTAGTACGGGCTCAATGCTACCTTCCACACCTATTTATACCCTCCTTAACGACTACTTTGATTCCTCCAAGTCATTCTCTTCTCATCTAATACTCCTTACTATTACCAAGCGTCCTAAGCGCCAAGATATAATCCAGGAACTCCCTAGGGTTCCTTTCCTCACCATTCTCTGATTTCAGCTACAAAAGGAGCTCTCACTAATACCATCCAACTACCACACGAATACAACTACATATTACCGATATTAGATAAATCTTTGAACAAAAGGTCCCACACTACAACGGTTGAACTCAAACAAGAGTTGCCCAATAGAGTTAAACCTATCCTTCTAAAATTATCTAATCCCAATAATATGTATTCAAATGCATTCTTCCACTAGTCAGTTGGTACTAATAAAGTCTCCTAAAAGCTCAAAGCACGCAAAATTCAAGCATCAATCAATTCAAGTCAGCACATAACCTAAACAGGTCATCCTATCAGATAGTTGATCTCATACTAACATGTATATCTATAAGCTCATATGATAGGCACACATAGGCATCTCTCCTAACATACTATCATGCAACCCAGAGCAGATCCTTAGCCCTAGTCTAGCATGTGATTCACATATTCATAACAAAAAACAGTATGGGTATGTTGGGAAAACTTACTTCACTCGGCTGATTGAACGCATCACACCACCTTCTGTTATTGGAAATTTCTTGTTCAAATATTTCATTTGTAATAGACTTACCAAATCCTTGATTTGAGTTCAGACATACCCGAGAGTATGACCGAATCCCTTAAACCAAGGCTTTGATACTAACTTGTAACATACAGAATATTCAAATAAAATTTTCAATTTTAAATTCATTTCATTCATACGGTAATCATACAAAAATAGTCGAGAGTATATCATAATAACTTATTATCAAACTACAAAATCCCAAAATCATGTGATGGGGAAAATAATAGGTGGATGGGGTGCGATCAGGACGTGCCCTTCCCCTTCGAGCTGGAAGTACCTGAAACAAAAATTAAAAACCGTAAACACAAAGGTTAATGAGTTCCTCCAACATACCCCATACCATACACATAACATCCAAGCATATGTGGGTGCTCTCAACCCCTTCGGTCTCTTTTAATCGGTTCTGGGTATATTTCAACTCATTCGATCTCTTTCAACTGGTATCGAGCCTATTTCACCCCTACCACTACCAAATATTATCATAACAAAAGAGTCACAAAGGCATTAAGCAAATATAGACGTAACTGGCAATTGTCACGAAGACAAGCATCATACTACAAGCATAATCGAGTGGGCCGACATTGGTGCCTTCGACCCACGAATACAGTGAAGGAAACTCACCTCATACCGAAGGTATTAAATGACACTCGAGTGGCCGACTCACAAAATTCTCTCTCTAAATCACAAGTATAAAAATCTAATTAGAAGTTAGGTCAATAATTCAACTTGAGGTTCCAAACCCTAAATTCTGACTTTTAAGGCAAAGGGTTGCTTAACCCTCCCCTTATTGGGCCTATCCCACCAAGGCCCAAATCGAAACTAGCCCAAAAGGCATTCCAAGGCCAACTAAAAGACCCTAAGGCCGAATATGGGCCCAATAGCTCCAAAATGGCCTAAGACCCAACCCTAAAAAAGCCAAAAAGCCCAACAAAACTCGAGCCCAAAATCCCTTTAGCCCACAGACTACGTACGCGCAACATACATGGCTCGTACGCCCGACGTACGTTGTTGATCCGGAATCGGGGAACTAGCTTATTAAGCACATCGTACCTAGGAGTACCCCCGGCGTACTAGTCAGTCAGCCCAAAAACATTATAATGTCTTAACCCATTAAGCTTTAACGTCCAAAAGTCAGATCCAAGCTCATAAAAGTCTCTTAATCCATAAAGTTGCAAACTTTATGCTTTGCATGACTTAATGGGACTCAAACCATGGATTACCTTCTATCTCTGTTAAGTGGTTACCAACTCATGCATGGTTGAGTCCTAACCTACAAGATACGATTTTTATGACTTCATGCACCCCAAGACTCTAAAAGGATGGCTCATATGGTTTGGAGTAGCCCACACTCGAAAAGACCAAGTTATAGGACCAAAAGATGCTAAGTTCTTCCCTAAACCTATATCTAAGCTTAGAATGAACAAGTTTCAGACTTTATACCTCTACTGGGCTAGAAATGATGCATAACCTCTGGATCTACAAGGTTCTTCTTATCCTTTGCTTCTCCTCAAGCCTCCTTCTTCTTCAAGATCACAAAAGGAACACCCAAAACTCTTAGTAAGCTCACAAATGCTCTTCAACGTGGCTAACGTTTCATATGAAATCTATATTTGAATACAGAATATATATATATATATATATATATATATATATATATATATATATATATATATATATATATATATATATGAACAATTTTGATTAAACTATATATTTAAACAATTTTGATGGTATAAATGTATGAGTAGCAGTCAAACTTAACTATTTTGTAGCATATATGTGGAGGGTCAAATGGGCAACTCAAAAGGTCCAAAAGGGAAGCATTACAGGAAGATACATTTTTTCAAAATTTTGTAGCATCCTCTCTATCTCTAAATAATACAACCACATGGCCATAGCATGGGTAGTTTCATGCGTGGACCCGCTGATTCATAAATTGAGACTACGATAGCTTTTGTTTTAAATATTAGGTTTTCATTTTATTATTTAAACAATCTTTTTGAATTAGGATCATTTTTAAATCATATAATATTGTATCAATTATATATTCAATTAATATAATGTTTGTTCAAAAATGAATTTTAGATCATTATATATTTTGAGCGATTTAAATTTAAATAATAAAATACATAATTAATTATCATAAGATATGTAAAACAAAATATTTTTAGATCATAACAGATTAAAAATCATAAATATGTTTGAATCATATTTTTTTGAGTTATAAATATTTTTAATAGTCTCATTTTATATCATATTATATTCAGTATTTAAAAAAAAACTTGTAATCTTTCAAAATAAAGTTTACTTTCTAAACATCATTCTTTTTTTTTTTCTTAAATTTCTTTTCAAAATATTTATAATATATGATATACAATAAAGCTTTAAATTAATTTTTAATTTGTCTTGTATTTTTATAAAAAATTATAAGCATAAAACAAAACATTCAAATCCTTAATAATAATAATATTTTGGAATTTTTTTACGAACTCACTAAAATAGTATTACGAAGAAATAAATCATTTATTTTTTTGAATTTGGATAAAAATAAGATGTTATATTTTATAAAAACAAATATTTCTTAAAGTTAAAAAACCGAACACATCAAAAACTTATTTTTTTATTTTTGCATTTTTTTTTCAAAGTCACTAGTATATTGAATGGAACTATCCTTTATTATTTTTTTGGAGAATCTATTTTCTTTCTGGGTTTTTTAAAAAAATATTTTTTTAGAAAAATATATTTTTATTCAAATTTAAGTGTTCATTTTGTAGAAATATTAAATTTTAAGAACTTTGGTTTTTTCATATTTTTTTTAAAGAAAAAAGATTATGACCAAAAAACAAAATGGATGGATAAAAAAGACTTAGTAAATGGATGTATGACATGTGGCATAAAAAGAAACGAGTTGAGCCTTAGACACGCGTTTTTGGCACCAATTTGTCATAGCAGTTCTCACAGATTTTTGAGTACTCATTCGATCTTTTATATATATATATATATATATATATATATATATATATATATATATATATATATATATATATATATATATATATATATATATATATATATATAAAAGTTTAATTAAGAATAATTATAAAATCGATAACATGATATCAAGATTTAATCATATGCGAATTACTTAATTACATAACTACATGTAATTATTACATGTAATAAAAATATAAAAGATAAAAGAATTTGAATTTTATTAAAAAAAATAGCTAAAGCTTTACCCTTGTCGCGGGTTTACTTGGTCCTAAAAGAGATACAAACAAGTAATTGTTAAGCTATGTGTCTTTGTAATAAACCTTGCTATTGTATACAAGTAATATATATTTTGGCTTAATGGCTCTATTGACAAAAAGGTTACCTTTGATTTTTATTTATTTATTTATTTTGTATTATTACCATTGACATCGGTAAACACTCGTACAATAACCCTTGTACCTAATTAGTACCAGTTTTAAAGGGTTAAATTGGAAAATAAATAAATAAAATCATGGGTGTCTTTTTATGAGGTTGTGAAGAGAATGAACAATAGGTGGACGATGGTGGGTCGGAGATGAAGAATGCAGAAGCTGGGTCGGAGATGGTGTTGATAGGGGTTGCCAGTGTTTTGTGGTGAAGATGGTGTTAATGGTGGCAAATGGTGGTGGTGGTGACACAGTGTGGTAGTGGTAATGTGTAAATTTGCGGTCTTTTATAGCAATGTTGACTGACTAATAGGTCCAAAACCTTATAAAATGTTAGAAATGAATTTTTTCGACAAATCTGAAGCATTAATGAACACAAAAACGAAATTTTGTTGATTTGTCATAAGATTTGCATTTTTAGGCGACATAGTGTATATAATGAAGTTCTATTTAGGAATAACAGCCTCTGATAAGCTTTTATTTCCAGAGGTGTCGTTCGATTGCGAAAAGATCTTCGGTATGTTATAGTTTTATGGTAAACGTTTTAAATGCAAGACCTAAAAATTCAACATTAAAGTAGCATTTTGGCGTAGAAATGCACTTCTTGCGTCAAGAAAATCATCTTAAGTTATATAGGATATGGGCTAGGTTATAATGTGGATGGACAACTATTGTATGGACGTGTGGACAGTGTTATTCTATGAAAATTACTAAGAGAATAGGTTGTTTAGCAATTTGACTACGTTCAATCTTATACAACTATCGCCATTTTCATGCATTCTCACTAATTCTTATTCATTTTTGTTCCTACACATCGTTTTTCCCTTATTTTCATTCTTACAGAATACGACTCAATAAATATTCTGACCGAATGAAAATAATAATAAAAAGTGTATAATAACCTTATAAATGATTTAATTAGTGAGAATGTGTGAGAATGATAATAGTTATGTAAGATTAAACATATTTATATTATTAGACAACATATTTTCTTTGTCATTCTCACAGAATCGTACTGTCCATACGTCCACACAATAGATGTCATTTGAACCTAGCTTTATAGGATATAGATAGTATCTTTATGATTGTAGTAATGATATTTATTAAAAAGAATCACAAAAAATTCCAATAATGATATATAAATTATCATTATTGTGTTTTTCAATAAAAAAGTTATCTTTATTTTGAGTTTTTAATAAATTAACATAATTTTTCTTCAATTAATTTAGTATATATAAAAAAGAAATTTTCAAAAAAGTCTTTAAACTTTAATCTTATTAGCGAAAAACTAATCCATGATTTTTTTTTCCAGTTTAACCCTTAAAACTGACATTAACCGGTTACAAGGGTTATTTTACAAGTGTTTACCGATTTCGATTTGTTTTTTCAGTTTAACCCTTAAAACCGACATTAACGGGTTACAATGGTTATTTTATAAGTGTTTACCGATTTCAAGGGTTAAAAAAAGGTAATTTTTTTGTCAATAGAGTCAAATATAAGGGCTTTTTGCAGATTTCCCAGTAATAGATCTAATAAATCCAATCAAGGAATTTAGAACTCACTTATCCTTTCAATCGATATGGTTTACATGGTTCCGAGCCACCAAAGCTTACCATGAATCTGTTCAGCAAGAATCAACCATGGTATTAAAGCCACAAAGGCTACATTTATTGTTTAACAACACACAACTGTAACACCTAGTTTCAAATCGTTTCATAATTTAGGGTCGTGACCCGAAGATCATCTATCATAAGGCTTTAGCCCTTGGGGAAAGATAGGTTTAGACCCATTTGGACGTGTGTAATGTAGATTATGTGATCCAAGAGTTTGGGTGTACTTTGGAGCCTAAGGGTATAATGGTAAAATTGATGGTTCGGTCCTTTCATGAATTAAGGATTTTAGTTTGAGGTGTTTAAAGTAAAAAGTAATTGGATAGGGTTTTAAATGTCTCTAAGACCTTTCTGTGGATATAAAGAACGTCGAAATCGAAGTTGGAATGAAGAAATTATGACCGTTTGAAGTTATGAGGATTTTGGGCTAAACCGAATAGGCTGGGCGTATAGGGAGTACGATTGGCATACTAGGCTCAAGTTTGATCGCAAAAGGCAACCACGTATGATGGGCGTACTGACACCTGAGACAAACCCTAATTTTTAGGGTTTGGACCCTATTTAAAGACTTTATCTTTCTCTTGGACCTTCTTATCATCAACCTCCTTCCCTTTAAAGACTCTCCACGAAACTCTAGCTTGTTCTTATGTGATTTTAATCCTTGATAGTAATCTTTTGACCTTCCCTCTAAAGACTCTCCAGAGTATTCATCAACTTTGCTAGTATCTGAAGGTATAAAGCTCTTATCTGGATGACTCTAAGTGTTAGATCTAGTTTAGGTCTTGTTTTGAGCTTAATATGGTCCCTTGCTTCATCCTTGTGAGTATGAGCTACTCTTGAAAGCTTAGAATGTCAGATCTTATCATTTCAGATGTTGTTAGCGCATAAAAATGTCATCTTGATGGGATTTGATGAACCATGCAAGAGTTGGTGTCAATATTATGGACTTAGATGGATAAAATCGGGTATTGGGTCCTAATAAGACATGAAAAGGAGTAAAGTTGCCAAATTTACGTATTAAGAATTTATTTAGTAGTATATCTGAGGTTTCGACATTGTAGTCTTAATGAATTAAGTCATTTGGATTGAGAAATGGGGACTGACGAGTACGCTGGGCATACTCTAGAGTACGCTGTGCGTACTGGGCTAAACATTCGTATGCTAGACATAAGTCTAAGTACGTTGGGCGTACTCAGCAGCTGTTGACTGTTGTGGACCTGTTGACTTTTGCTTAACTGTTGAGTGGCTTGGACTTATTGGGGGGAAAATGATATTTTTCCCATTCTTGGAATTGTTGAGTTGTTGACTTGTTCGATGGGTATTATCTTAATTATTAATTAGGATATTGGTTTTGGTTTGATTAGTGTGCATGGAGCTTTCTTAGTATTGACTCATGAGCATAGCTAGCTTTCAACGAATTGAGGTGAGTCTCCTCCCAATGTTTGACAGGTCGAAGTGCAACACCCACAAATTCGGGCTAGTCAATTTAGAGATAATAAGCGTTAAAAATAACCTTTTGATAGAATATTATTTAGAATAAATAATCATAACCAAGTTTATAGTATATGTAACAAAGATTTCGTACATATAAAGAACGTTGAAATCTGACTTATAACGAAGAAGTTATGATTTATCAAGTTTTGCGATTAAACTGGCACGGCTCCGCATATCGTAAAAAATGAATTTTTGACAAAATACTTTTTAGCCTTAGTAACCTAAACGAAAGTTGAAGTAGACGTTAAACCGAGACCGTGCATATAGAGAACGTCCAAATCTAAATTCATTTGAGCAAGTTATGAATTTTCTAAGATTTAGCATAGCAATACACAGCTCGGAAATTGAAGTTTAGATCGATAGATTTTTAGCCTACACAACCTAAACTAGAATTGAAGATCTCGTTAAAAGGAGTTCAACAATATAAAGATAGTTGAAAATGGACGTAGGATGAAAAAGTTATGAATTTTTAACGGACTTTAACTTTCTAAGCCTGTTAAAATATAACTTTAAAAATAAATTCAAAATTAGCCGACAGAGTCTTATCAAAAGTTGCATATCACGTCGCTACCTACGCGTGGATATAAAGACCGTTAAAAACAAAGCTTGTATGCAAAACTTATGCATTTAGAAGATAATTAATTTTTGAATTAAACCTCGAAGTGCCACGTGACAAGATCTAGGCCACTACTTCCTCCCCATGGCTTTGCATGAGATGGAGACACCTGGCATGATTACGCCCAGCGTAGCTCGGATTATGCCCAACATACTAAGTACGCCCAACTTACCATACTTTAAGTATAACTTAAAGTCATATTCATTATTGTTATTATGAACCTATAAACAAGATTTATCAGTGATTCCAATTCGTTATATTTATTGATCTACTTACGGGGATGATGTCTACCCTGGGATATAGTGAGGTGTTTAAAGTGGGATTTCCAAACAGTATACTTCGTATACCAAACTGACCCTAACTCCGATATGATCCTACCTGGTTGTTCTTTTGCTGGATAGATCTTGAAGTAGACTTTGAGTTAATGATGAATCTAGACTAGTAATTCGTCGCAATAAATATTAGACTAAAACTTAGCGATAATAATATTAGGTTACGTCAAAGGAAAAGACAATTGCTTGAAGCGAAGCGCTGTCCGAATTTCGAGTCGTCACTTTAACAAGTGAGTGCATATTTACTTTCATCTTACACATAGATATTAAGTATTTAGTATTAATACATGCTATATGTGCTTATTATCTTTGCTCCTGATATCTATGCTAGATGAATGATTTATACATCGTTACGTGATTTAAACTGTATATATATATATATATATATATATATATATATATATATATATATATATATATGGTAAATATGGGTAGATGAATGATGAGAGATGAAAGATGATATAGATGATGAGAAGCCTTGACTTTAAATCTAATTCAATCATCTAGCAGAGTATAGATGATGACCACAGACTATTCTAGACAGTCCAGTGGAACGCTAGAAGGCTCGCAACCTATAAGTGTTTTTGAACTACGTGTTCACCAGATGTACTCTAAAAACCCTGACAGCTATGAACTTAGTGCTTTATAAATAAACATTGGAAGCTATAGACTTAGTGCCTAATAGATAACATTGGTAGCTATGGACTTAGTGCATGTTGGATAAACCCTGACAGCGATGGACTTCGTGCCTATTCCTTAGGATAATCCTTAGGAATAAATAGGTGATGAATATATGGGAAATTGGATTAATTGTTTCATTATTAAACATATAATATAATAATTATATTATTGTGGGTTAAAAACCCTATGTACTCACCAGGTTTCCCAACCTGACCCACTAAATTTATTGTATCACATGTAGCTATATGAAAGATACATTCTGCCGACAGATTCAAGGAGTATTAGGCCACTAGTTTAATTAGTGTAAGGCTTGTAATATTTCATTATGCTTATGTTTCTGTATTGACGATGACATTCCAATGTTTTAAATAAAAACAAATTTCTTCGGAAATGTTTTGATAACATCTTTATCATGTTTTCTGGGAACAAATTCCGCAATACTATTCTTTAAAAAGGATACTCTGATTTTTAAATAAGCATAACTAAATCGGTTTTTCTGGCCGTGAAAATGGGGATGTGACAGTTGGTATCAGAGCATTAATTTAAGCGAAATAGTAGTAAGGATTTATTTCTAGACTTAAACTTATAATGTTAAGCGATGATTGTGAGGTCAGTGTCTGCTATATTTAGGATGTATGCCTGAATAGACACGTGCACTAGCTTATTTAGGGGAGATTCCTATATTTCTTTTATGTGCTAAATGATTTATGATATAATATGCCTTATATGCTTTATGATGCTATCAGATCTATGGTCTATTGTCGACCGGATCTGGAAATTTATGTGTTCAGATTTCTAAGTATTTAATTACGGTATTTGAACTGGCATATAACTTTTCGGAGATATAAGGAGATTTATACGTCTTTCATAAATAAAGCTTTAGTTATCGTAATTCTCATCGCTGTAAACTGAACATCTACTAGAGTGTATAGATCGAAATGGTGAGAACTCGCAGTAGATTAGGAAATACTAATGGAAACTAACAACCTAAACTACGAGTGATTGAGCGTGCACCAGAGGTAGCAGCTGCACTCGAGCCAATCACAATGGTAGGAGTACAAGCAATGGTACAAATGATGTTGGATCGTCAGATGGAAGAGACGAGGCTTCTAATTCAACAAAATAGGGAGGAACCTACTATGCATGTTGTACAACTCGAACTAAATGAAGAGCTATCATAGGAGGGAAATTACACCCATACTGTGAGTCAAGTTGAACCCCGAGTTGTCAGGAGGAACGAACTGGAAAGAGGGATTGACAGGGATGGGCGTATGTATAAGAAATTCTTAGGTGCCAAACCACCAAGTCTTTTTGGAAGCCCAAAGCCAGTGGAGATTATGGATTGGATCTCCGAGATGGAGATGGTATTTGAAAGCTGCAACTATAGCAACAAGTAGAAAACCGTCTTTGCAGTCAAACAACTAAAGACCGAAGTTTTAAGTTTGTGGAAGTTGTTGGCAGACATAATGCCACGGGGAAAAGCCCCGAGGATGTCTTGGGTAGCATTCATGGAGCAGTTGAAAATGCAATACTACTCAGAGATAGATTTGATAGACCTAAACAATGAGTTTCAGAACCTAAAGAAAGGGAAGATGAGTTTTGATGAGTATGCCATCATATTCACCAAGAATATGAAGCTATTCCCCTAATTTTTGTCTACTGAACTCTCCAAGATAGATAGGTTTGCTAACGGATTGCCAACAGACTTTGGTGCAACGGTAAAAATAACAGCTACTTTGAAGACAATCGTTAGAGCAACTAAGAATCTAGAGACCCAGATAAGAGAAAAGGGTCTAGAAAAAGATAAGGCAGAAGAAAATAGGAAGATTGAGGTATCCTCTAGATCCAATAAGAAAGGAAGATTCTCGAAGTCTAACCTGGATGACCAAAAGTATGGAGCCAAGTGGTGTGAAAAGTGCAAGAAGAAGCATTATGGGAGATGCGACGGAGAAGTGACTAGTTTTAAGTGTGGGAGGATCGGTCACTATTCCAAGGACTGTACGCTTAATGATAAGGTATGATGCGGGTGCAGAGACAAGGGGCATATGTCAAAAGATTGGCTAATGAAAAATGAAGCAGCAAGGCCAAATGCACCGTCGAAGCTAAAGGCAAAAACATTCTAGATGATCCTTGATGAAGCAGGTGAGGATGTGAAGGATCAGGAGTAAGGATCTATATATCCAAAGATCAAGATATAAAGTAGCCATGTAGATAGTATCATGTGGTTTAGCCTATTATAAGAGGCCTAGTGTAGGGTGAACTTGAACATCTATGTAATCGTTTCACGAATTAATATAAACCATGGTTATGTTATCTAATGTTTTAAGTTGCTATATGATTTTTCTTGTGTATTGAGTTGGAGAACTACAAGACAATATTTGGGACGAGTATGAGTACGTGTGAAAGGTAGTAAAGGCCCATACTACCGGAAGGATAAGATTCGCACTTGGATCAGGGAAATTCATAAGGTTACCATGGTGCTAGTAATTGATTATGTTTTGTTCATGTTTGTTGTTACCATCGTTCGGGTAATGACCAAGAAGATGATTGTTTTTCTGACCCTAGTGGTCATATTAAATCGATTTCGGATAAGATAAGTATGCTACGTGGTTCAGAGAATGAAGTTCGATGTAACATCCGACTTATGCCAAAAGATTGAAGTGAAAGATAATCGAAGCGATCAATAGAAGTATCACGATCGCCGTTAGAGTAAGACGCTTGTAGCTAGAAGTGCTACATGCTAGAATGTGATTATATCACATTAGAACATTAAGGAAGGTATATTCCATTTTGGAATTTAACTCTAAAAGATCTGAGTCTAAGCATTGCATCATACGATGAGAGATCATTAGAACATGACGCATCAGTATGTTACGATAATCGAAGTAAAGAAATTATATTAAGATAATTTTGTTTACGAAGGAGCAGGAGTCTCCAATAAGGATCAAGCTTGTAACTCTAAGGTTACAATTGAAAGTCCAAGATGGTATGAAAAGTGGGTGCAAGAATGAGCACCTCTAGCAGTCAAGAAATCCAAGAATTAGATACTTATTTGAAAGGAAACAAGAGTTACGGGTATTACCTAGGATGAAAAGATAACATATGGAGTCATTAACAAGCTTTGTTTTGTTGATGATTCCGACACGTAATCATCATAAGGGGAGATAATTGTAACGCCCACAGATTCGATATAGTTAATTTAGAGATAATAAGCGTTAAAAATTGACTTTTTGATAGAATATTTTTAGAATAATAATCATAACCAAAGTTATAGTATATGTCACAAGGATTCCATACATATAAAGAATGCTTAAATCTGACTTATAACGAAGAAGTTATGACCCATCAAAGTTTTGCAATTAAATGGCACGGCTCCGCGTATTGTAAAAAGTGAATTTTTGACGAAATACTTTTTAGCCTTAGCAACCTAAACGAAATTCGTACTAGACGGTAAACCAAGATCGTAAATATAGAGAATTCCAAATCTGACTTCATTTGAAGAAGTTATGATTTTTCTAAGATTTAGCGTAATAGTACGTGGCTCGGAAATCGAATTTTAGATCGAACGATTTTTAGCCGACATAGCCTAAACAAGATTTGAAGATCTTTTTAATAGGAGTTCAACGATATAAAGATAGTCGAAAACGAACATCGGTCGGATGAAAAAGTTATGAATTTTTAACGAACTTTAACTGTTTAAGCCAATTAAAATATAACTTTAAAAATATATTCAAAAGTAGCTACCTACGCGTGGATATAAAGAATGTCAAAAACGGAACTCGTATGCAAAATTTACGGATTTTAGAAGATAATTAATTTTTGGATTAAACCTCGAAGTGCCACATGGCAAGATCTAGGCCACTACTTCTTCCCCACGGCTTTGCACGAGACGGAGACGCCTGGCATGATTATGCCCATCGTAACACAGAGTACGCCCAACGTCCCCTTGGTGTAATTATTATTAATAATGAGATATGTCGAGTTAATTTAGTAACCGAGCTTAGAGGTGTGGGGTGCACACTCGGTGTAATAATTGTGAACTCAGGAATACAAGGGTACAGGGGCAGCATCCCTGGATGTAGGCTTCCAAGGGGCTGCACCCCCTTGGCGGGGTCCAAGGGGAAAAACCCCTGGTAGGGTCCATGGGGCAATACCCCTGGCAACACTCGGGGCAGTGCCCCTAAACCTAAACAGATTTCTATAACAAGTTAAGCTCCAACCATGCATTTTACGCTAATTATAAGTAGTGACATCACAGTGATGTTAAAATCGGTTATGTCTTATAACCATATATCCAACCACTTGTTTTGGCGCCAAAATTGCATGTAACTACCACTGACTACTTTATCCCTCTTGTATAAGAGCATACTACATGTTCCAGAAAACGGGCTACAAAACTTACTTTCAAAATTCATACTTCTGGTTCTCTCTATCTCTAAAGAACACAAAACATCAAGGTATATTTTTCTATGTTTTGAATTTAGAAGTGACCTGATTTGCAAATTGCATTTCTTGGATTATCCCAAATCAAATTTCATGATACCCGAGACATAAGGGTTGAAATCACAGATTTTTGAAAGTGATTGCAATCACGATCTAAGAAATTATTCAAGTTAACTGATATTCTCCAGACCCAAATTCTAATAAAACAGATGTGACAAACGCAAGGAGATGCATGCCCGTCTTGAAATCTTGAGAGAAAGGTGAAGCTACGAGATGAGATGGAAGCTCATCTTCATTGAAAAATGCTTGAACCTGTCAGCTGTGAAGCAATTCACCTAAAGGAGTAAACCACCCAACTAGTCCTAACTATTTCGTCTTTGAAAATGTATTTGAAGCTTTTTAGTATTATGTTTTTACAGTCAAATATGTATTCGAAATTTATGAATTTAGTGTTTGTCGAATATTGAAACATTTTTACTTTTATGTTTATTGATTTTAAATGACAAAAGTGCAAAAATAGTCCATATGGTATGCATTTTTTTCGAGGTTTAGTCTAAACCTCGTATTTTTTGGCTTCATGGTCCTTTTGGCCATGTTTCTACGTGGTTTTAGTACCTCTAAAAACTAAAATTACTGTAATACCCATATGTATTTATGTACTTATTTTTCTTTCATTCTTTATCTATTTAGATAATTAAAAATAATAATTAAAATCTCTCTCCCCCCCTCTCTCTATCTATCTATCTATCTATCTATCAAACTAAACCTGCAACAAAACATAAAAACATACTAAAAATCACAAGATAATAACATACCTACTAACATGAAAACCACATGAGAAAGGGGCTAAAATAACTAACATGAGAAACAGGAAAAGAGATGACTATATGCGATCACTGATCAGTGAACGACCATATGTATGACTTCCTTTTTGGTTGACAAAATTTTTATTGTGAAAACTGTAAATGATTTATTTCTTATGAAAAAAGTACCTGAATAGTTTTTGGTGAATTTGATTGGCTTATCATGTTTATGAAATTATCATAACTGAATGCATACAGGTCCATTGTTCTTTCAGACATCCAATTCATAAAAATAAGGAACATGTGTGTGGGAGTGGAGACATGAGAATACAAAGATGAGATTAGATAAAAGAGATTTATAGAGAAATGGTTGGTATGCTTAAGAAGAGAATGCGCTTAGCCTGATATTAGTTTGTTAACACATGTAGATGATTGTGGTTCTTGAAATCTATCCCTCTCCCTTTCTTCTTTCTCCGTTCTTTCATTTCCGTTTTTTTTTCCTTTTGTTCACTTCTCTTTCCCTTCCCCTTTGTCTTCCTCCCCTGTAACACGAAACAAAACCTAAACTTAATTTGAAATGAAAACCCAAAAAAATTGAATTCATGCTAAAATCACCGCTACCATCAATTAAAACCTAAAATCAAAACCATAAATCGATACCTGAAATCAAAATCGGGTAGCAAAACTTAACCTAAAAATAAATCCAAACCATTGCAATTAAAACCAACCCAAATCACTGCCATTGAAAAAACTTGTTGAAATCAAAACCATATTATGAAATTAATACCTAACGCAGGATGATGGTGATGAAAAAACATCATGATAAGGTAAATAAAAACCAAATGCTATAATCAAACTTGACGAAAGAAAGCCTAAAATCCCAAGTCTCGATTTACCAGAAAATTCCCAAATCATAATGTCGATGGGATGGAGATGAAACAGTGATGAGTTGATGAGCTGATGAACTGGTAACATAGGGAACTAGGGTAAATTAGTTTGTTCACTTGTGATGTCGATGAGATGGTTGTTGATCATGATTTCATGGGTTTCGGTTGAGGCATCGTGTGAGGATTGTAACACCCATAATCAGAAAGACCAAGAAAGGAAAGGAAAACCCTAAGTCAAAGGGGTCAACTCGTCGAGTCCAGGGTGGAACTCGACGAGTCCGAGCGGGATCCGGGTCGAAGAGTAAGTGACCAACTTGACGAGTCGGAGAGTGGACTCGGCAAGTCCAGTCTGGATTGGAAAAACCCTAAGTTCGGGACTTGGTGCCCTATTTAAATGTCTCATTCTCTTCCCTAGGGTTCCTATATAGTCTCCCTCACCCAGAATACCGAACCCTAACCACCATATCCATTTTGAGCAAAATCTAGCCTTGGTGAAGTGATTTGAAGCTTGGAAGAGAAAGAGGTTCACAATGGTGCAAGAGGAAGCCTTGGATACAGAGTTGCTGTGACTTTTCAGATCCTTTGAGGTAATAAGCTGACCTTATTGCATTAAAATCTATCTTATGATTGAGATTTGGGCATTTTGAGTATGAAGAAGGTTTATTTCGAGTTTGGAGTAGATCTGAGGTTGCTACCTCAGATCTAGGCAATTAAAGATCCAGAAAGCCATAAAGTTTATGCCAATAAGTTGTTAGTGAAGCCACTTTGTCACAAAACCTAGCTCAAGAGTGTTTTTAAGCCTATAGCCCCTTAGTTTCACGTAAAGTTTGCAACTTTACGTGAGGAATATACTTTGGAAGAGTGGATCTATGAGTTGGAGCCCCTGCATGGCTCGAAAAGCCACTGTATGGATTAAGAACTGAAGTTACTCGGCGAGTCACATGAGTAGACTCGGCGAGTTGTATGAAGATAGGCAGGAACTCGGCGAGTTGGAAGAACAGCTCGGCGAGTCTGTTGAATATTTTCATGGACTCGGCGAGTCTGTTCTTGGACTCGACGAGTTGGATCGCAGAACCTCAACCTTTTCTGGTTAACACTTAGATCGGTGAGTTGAATGGTGACTCAGTGAGTTGGCAGGATGGGACTCAGAGATCGTTGAACTCGACGAGTCTTGGGGTGAATCGGTGAGTTGAGTCGTTTTATGGGAGTTTCTGAATTCATGGATTCGACGAGTCTTGGGGTGACTCGGCGAGTAGAGTCAGTCAAGAGGGTTGACTTTGACCAGGAATTTGACTTTGGAAAGAGTGGACTTAGACGACTTCTAAGAGTTCTGTTTGGATCTAAGTGTTATGTATATTGATATTGGTAGCTCGGGGAGCTAGTGGAGCAGGGGTTCAGAGAATTGTCGGTCAGCACTCATAGGGTTATCAGCAAGAGTTCCACAGTGCAGGTGAGTTTCCCTTTTGTGTGAATGGGTCTAAGGCCACAATGCCGGCCCATGTAGTTATGAGTAGGAAGACCCGGGGTTAGCCCTAGGTACTGTTTGCTATTATGATATTCAGGACCAAGGTCCGATGTCGGGCGGGTGCCCAAGGAATGGTTTGCATGATAGAGTATACTTGTTGTCTGTGTGATGCATGTATGTGCCTGGTAGGAAGGCGAGTGTGGGCGAGGTCCCGTATCTCACCAATAGCAGACTATGGACGGTGTTCCATATCTCATTAGTAGCATAGCATGGGCGAGGCCCGAGATAGGTATGGAGTGAGTGTGGGTGTGGGTCCGTATCTTACTTAACGTAGGAGCTTGGACGGGGTTCCATGACTCACTAGTGACAGGATGGGGGCGAGGCCCAAGACAGACGAGGCCTAAGGACAGGATTACAGTAGGGTATGTTCAGTTATGTGTTATATGCTAATTGGATTATGTGGTTAGAGGGAGGGGCCCAGAGTCAGGCAGAGCCTAAGAGAAACAGATTTGTATCCGAGCGGGACTCGAAGCCAGGCGGGGCCTGGAGCGGTGGGGCCGTTGTAGCGGGCGAGGCTCGAGGTAGGGTCGAGGCCCGAAATAGAGGGTGTGGCCCAGTATATGTTGTATGTGTTTGTGCAGGGTATATGGTAGGTTGGGGGAACTCACTAAGCTTCGTGCTTACGACTTTCAGTTTTGGTTTCAGGTACTTCCGATAGCGGAGGGAAGAGCTCGGGGTGATTGCATGGCACACACGATTGATTAGTCAGCCTGGGATGTTTTACTCTGATAATGAAATTATGTTTTGGAATTAATACTCTGAATTATTTTATGCTTTATGATATGTGTTTATAAACATGGTTTTTGTAATGATTTAAAAAAAAATTGGTATGGATTTTTGGGATGTTACAGGGATGGTAGACCTGGCAAACGTGTCGTGTCATGTCGGGTTCGTGCCGTATCAAGACATCAAACGGGTTGAGAGTGCTTGACCCTAACTCGACCCGTTTAACTATCATGTCATGTCGTGTCAACCCGTTTATTTTCATGTCGATTTCATGTCGGGTTTCGGTTTAAGGTTTAAACCTTATAAATATGTTGCGTCATGTCGGTTTGAAATATTTTAAAGGTTGAAAAGTAAGGGTCATGGAGGAAAAAATGAAAAAATGAAATGCTGGTGTTGGGAGGTGGAACGGAAAAAAATTATACTAGTACATTTAGAAAGCAAAATGGAAATAGTTAAGAGTTATGAAGCAAATGAGATAGGTAGTGAGGAGGAGTAAAATTAAGTCACTTTGAAAGTTTGAATTTTATTGTTAATTCCTGAATTTGGGCCGCTTTAATGTATAATATTGAAAATATTTTTAAAAATATGAATATATATATATATATATATATATATATATATATATATATATATATATATATATATATAATTAAACGGGTCATCTTCGAGTTGGAAGTCTTGACCCTAACCCTACCCGTTTAATTATCGTGTCGTGTCGTGTCAACCCATGTACATAAACGGGTCGAAATCTCTGACCCTAACCTGCTAACTTCGTGTCGGGTTGTCGTGCCGTGCCAGATTTTGCCAGGTCTAGGGGATGGGATGGTTAAATGAAGAGGATGATGTCAATGATGTTCGTGGTGTAGAGACGATGAAAAATGTTGTGTGATTTTGGTTAAGTTGCAAATGTTAGTGGGTATGTTTGTATCTTGTGATTTTTAGTATGTATTTTTATGTGTGTGTATGTATGTATGTGTGTGTGACAGAGAGAGCGAGAGAGAGTGTGTGTGTGTGTGTGTTTTATTATTTTTTTACTTATTTAAATGTACAAGGAATTGATATCAAACTCCAATAATGAGAGTGATGTATATTCATGTAAATATATATGAGTACAAAATACAACAAACTTTCCTATGATAACGGATTACATGAATTTAAAACTAATCTACTCAATATCTAGTGGCTAGAGTTTTCGTTTATACCCCCCTTCAAGCGAGACGGTGGTAGGCTAACACATATCTTGGCCCTGAAGTACTCAAATAAAGGTCTTGGGAGACTCTTTGTGAAAATGTCAGCTACTTGTTGAGTAGTGGGAATAAACTTAGTATGCAACTTTCCAGATTGCACTAATTCACGAAGAAAGTGATAGTCAGCTATGGTTAAGTACTAGATTGCTCCAACAAGTGACTTGTAAAGAGTGGGGTCATGAAATGGTTCACCATGAGACAGAAGTTGCGATGAGGCTGTAAGAGGTGTGTAGACAGGTGTAGCATCAAGTAAACCAACACGAGATAAAATCTCAAGAGCATATTTAGTTTGTGTAAGAAATAAACCATTAGTTGTGTATACCACCTCAAGTCCCAAAAATAGCTTAAAGTTCCCAAATCTTTTATTGCAAACTCTTGATTTAATCGAGTGATAAAGTTTGCAATGGCAACCTTGTCATATCCGGATAATATGATATTGTCAATGTAGACAAGTAGATATAAAATAGTAGTGTCACGTGTAAATAAAAATAGAGAAGGATCAGCACGACTATAGTGAAACCCAATCTGTGTGAGAAACATACTCAACCTTTGAAACCAAGCTCTTGGTGCTTGCTTTAAACCATAGAGAGCTTTGTTTAATCGACAAACATAATTGGGATAGCGTGAATCTACAAAGCCTGGAGGTTGCTCCATAAAAACTGTCTCACTCATATTACCATTTAGAAACGCATTATTTACATCCAACTGACGTAACGACCAGTTTTGATGAACTGCCAAAGAAAGAATAATGTGAACCATTGAGGCTTTAACAACGGGACTAAACGTGTGAGCATAATCCAAACCGAGAACTTGAGTGAATCCTTGGGCTACTATACGTGCTTTGTGCCAATCAATAGACCCATCAGAGCGATATTTGGTGCGGAAAACCCACTTGGACCCAACAACATTAGAGTTTTCGGGTCGAGACACTAAATCTCATGTATTGTTGACACGAAGAGCATCAAGTTCATTATTCTAGGCATGAACCCACTTAGGATGTTTAGATGTTGTTTTAAAGCCTTTGGGATCATGATGAACAAGAAGAGCCATGTGTAGTCGGCTAGAAGAAAGGGTAGAAATATAAGCAAATAAGCGCTTTTTAACAATACCATTTTTACCTCGAGTGATCATTGAATGAATTGAGACTGGTTGAGCAGGTGGTGTTGGTGGAGGCAGAGTTGGCGGAGGAGGAGTTGGTGTGGGCTGTGCCGATGACGCATCATCAGATGAGTTATGAACAACAGAATCCTCGTTTATAGGAGAAGACAAAGGTGCATGGGGCTAATCATTAGGACATATAACAAATGGAGATGATGGCAAAGGTGGACTTGGGACAGCAACAGGTGAAAGAACATTTATGGACGAAACAGGTGCTACGATGGGAGCTTCTTCAAATGAGGAAACAAGAAGGGTAGCAAGATCAATTGATTTAACCACTCCAGTGAATGGAAATGTGGCTTCATCAAACTTTGCATGTTGTGTAGTGTAAATTTGAGAAGTTGCTACATCAAGACAACGATAACCTTTAAATTTGGTGATGTACCCAATGAACACGCAAGGAGTGCTTCTTGGTGATAGTGTATTTGTTGCATAATTCCATAAATAAGGAAACACCTGGCAGCCAAAGGTCCAAAAAATAGAAAATTTTGGTGAGATGTTGAACAATAGCTCAAACGGGGACTTGTTGTTTAAGAGAGTTGTGGGTAATCGATTTATGATGTAGACAACTGAAGTAAAGGCCTCTACCCACAAAGAAGCTGGAGCATTTGCATTAAACAACATTGCTAATGATGTTTCAGTAATATGTCGGTGTTTCCGCTCAGCACGACCATTTTGCTGAGGTGTGTAAGGACATGACACACGATGGTGGCTTCCATTTTCAGTAAGCAAGGTAACGACTTGATTATTTAAAAATTCTTTACCCCCGTCTGTTTGAAACACTTTGAGCTTGCGAGAAAATTATGTTTGAACAAATGTAAGAAAAAGTTTTAAGAACCATCGCGAAATCAGATTTTCTTTTTAATGGGTAAAACCACATGAACCGGGAGAAGTCATCAACAAAGACAACATAATAAACACATCCGTTTGTAGAAATGACGGGTGGAGGCCCCCATAAATCACAGTGTACCATATCTAAAACATGCAAATACCTTTTTTCATTAACATCAAATGGAAGTCTATGACTCTTAGAGAGTTTACAAGAAGAACAAGTACTAGGCTTGGGTAAAATAGACGTAACAGATAAATGCCCAAGTTTATTTAACAAAGAAATAGTAGAAAATGACACGTGTCCCATTTGATTGTGCCAGATTTCATAGGATGCATGAAGCCTGGTGGAATTGAGTTGGGACACCAAAGCTTTGTGAGCTTGTTCCAACACGTATAAGCCATCATCAACCCTGCCCTTGGCCAACACCTCCTTGCTTTGACGCTTCTGAATGGTAAAGTATTATCGTAAAATAAAACATCAACATGTGAGTCTGCTATGAGCTTACTAATGGAAACAAGATTCTTAGTAAGACGAGGAACAACAAGCGCATCAGCTAAGTCAATGTTCTTTGTAATAGAAGCATTGCCAATGTGAGAAATATTTAAAATATTACCGTTTCCAAATGCAACATGATCATTGCCTATGTATGGGATGGAAGTGGTGAGATTTGAGGCAGAAGAGGTAATGTGGGCAGATGCACCCGAGTCAACATACCAGTCCAGAGAAGAATCAGTGGTGTTGTAGTTGTAGTGAAAAGCATGTGCCAAATTTGCATGAATTGATTGGCCACGACTTGCAAATGTGGAGAGGTCAGGGCATTGACTGGCATAATGGCCATCTTTCCTACAAAGTTGATAGTGAGGTGGTCTGCGACCACATCCCCTGCCACCTGAACGACCACTGCGTCCTCCTCGATTTGAATTCCACGGTTAGATGATCCTGAAAAATGGGATGGTTGAGCATTGAAGGCAACTGCTGGCGGGGACGAACCATGAATAGATTTTAGAAATAGTTTGTGTCCTTCGGCTTGAGAAAGAAGATCCGAAACGTGGGTCTTGGCTTAACAGTTCGGTGAGCAGTAGAAAAGGTTTTAAAAGTAGAGCCCAGGCCATAAAGAAAATAGTGATATTTGTCATCATCATCAACCAGATGCCCTATTGCTGCAAGTTGATCACACAAGGACTTAAACTTACGACCGAATTCAAAGACAGAGAGAGAACCTTTGTGGAGTTGACGCAGAGAATCACGGAGATTCTTCATCCTTTCAACAGAGTTGTGGTTGTAGGCTGACTCTAGAGTAGTCCAAATTTCACGAGAGGTTTTGGTGCCAAGAATTTATGCCATCGCTTCTTCAGTGAGAGAAGATTGCAAGATAAGAGATGCACGTTGATCAGCTTCAATCCATAAACTGTAAGCAAGATTGGCAGTGGATTTTTCTTCCACAATGAGGATTTCTGGAGGAATCACATAAGTACCAGAGACATGATCAAATAGTTTTTGGTATTTCAATAAGTAGGTGATCAGATTTTTCCACAATACATAGTTTGTGGATGACAATTTGATTGTCAACATGTGGAGAATGGTGTTTAGGGAGAGAGATCCATCAGAGGAAGACGAAGCCATTGAGAAAAAATGATTAGGGCCGGCTAAAAATTTAGAGAGTGGAAGAGATATGATCGATAGGCTGATACCATATAAGGAATTGATATCAAACTCCAATACTCAGAATGATGTATATTCATGTAAATATATATGAGTACAAAATACAAGAGACTTTCCTATGATAACGGATTACATGAATTTAAAACTAATCTACTCAATATCTAGTGGCTAGAGTTTTCGTTTATAAAATGGATAAAGAATGAAAGAAAAATAAAAAAAATAAAATAAATACATAAGGTTATTTCAACAATTTCAGTTTTCAGGGAGACTAAAACCACATAGAAACATGACCAAAATGATCATGAAGCCAAAAAAGTCGAGGTTTGGGCTAAACGTCGAAAAAAATGCATACCACATGACTATTTTTGCAGTTTTGTCATTTTAAAATATGGTTTTGATGGACGTTTTAGATTTTTTGTTTTGAATATATAAATATTTTGAATTTTTCATGAACTTTAAATTGTTTTTATAGTGTTAAAATCCGTCAAACATCGGTTACACGATTTCTTCGGTAATCCATTACTGAGCTATTCCGTCGGTAACCCGTTGCAAATACATATCCATTGTTAATCCTTGATAATTATTAGTGACAGAAAAATTGGTTGCTAAATTTGTAGTATCCATCGGAAAATACATCGCAAACAATTGTTGGCAAGAATATAGCGAAGTATTTATAATCTGTTGCAATTCCGTTGGTAGAACCCGTTAGGGACGGCGTTGGCCGTCGATAATACCCTTGTAGATATGTAACATTATCTACTAACATTCCCTTCATAACAATATAATAATCTGTTGTCAAAACATAGTTTTTCCCAAATACATAGAATATCCCCAACATTCCCTTCGCATTACCACGAACAAAATCAGAATTAAGATGACCCCACAAAGATCAAACAATCGCTACACCTAAGCATTTCAAAAAGGTTTCTTGTATTCCCTAGAATTTAACCTTATGTACATACTTGTTTTTTCTGCATTCTTCTTTTAAAATTGAAAAGTATATAATATACTTGTTTCACCTTGAATAATTTACCAATCATATAAATGAATTGTCACAAAAATATCCATGAAAACACATGGTGTAATTTGTCATGCAATTTTCTTTACATTTCACATTGTACGTTCTAAGTACGTTTCCAATCATTAATATTATAATTGTTAATAAATAATAATGTCAGTTAGTTTTTCTAAATGTTTACACAGGCTTTTACAACTCGAATGTTTGTCAATATACACCCAATATCCCTTGTTACAACCTATAAAAAATATTATAATTATTTTAAAATATTTTTCTGGTATTAAGAACATTACAATGGCAAGATGTTAGATTCTTTTGTCTAGTAGAGACTACAATGATAAAGGGGATCATATGTATAGTTGTAACTTTAGGGCACACAACAACATACCTATCCAGAACACCCAACCTCAAGTAAGATTTGCATCTAATTCCTAAATGATAATCTAAACTTTCAAGATTTCACAAAAAAACAATCACAAGAACTTAACATGGGTTTTTGTTTGTTTTTCATTTGTTTGATTCCATTTGTCTAAAATAACTTATTGAAGAGTGAGCTGCTAAAAGAAAACGAAACCCCCATAACATCTGACAGTTTATCTTTGTTTGGTGTCATTCGTCCGAACCTTTTGAGCAATTGCATGTTTGATAACAAAAGAATGTGATCATGTTGAATAAATTTTCTAGTTTGTACATGTTTGTTTGATTCACTTGTTTGATCATTTTCAATGACATACGTTCAATAATAATACTTTGTGTTGTAGTATTAAAAATTGGTTTTTTGATTGTTTGTTCTCATTTGTAGTTTTTTTTTAATATCTCAAATCAAGATTCATATAATATGTGATAGGAAAAGATTAAGCCCAACTAGTGATTAGAAATTTGGGCTCCATGGATATGTAATTAGTTAATTACAATACTTATCAACCTGAATAATAGATACACCATAATCCCTTCTACTTTTTGTTTGATCCCATTATCTCAATTAAACAGATATATGTTTTAGGCAAGTAGAAAAAAAAATTATTGCTTTAATTATATGCAATGATCAACTGGGATTGTGTAGACCAAATATATTAAAATATTAATATGATAGTTATACATAGAAATGTTTGGCAAGACATAACCCCTCCTGGATTGAGATGGAATTGTCCTAACTTTAATATGCTTTTTGTTTACAACCCATTCTTTTTTCTTCTTTGCAGCAACGCTAGTGGGAATAAGACTTCTATGTCTCACATTTATTCAGCATAAAGGGGGGTTGTGAATGGGCATTGGTACAGAAGTCAAGTTAAATATATAAAAAATTTATTATATAAAATAAAACACGAGATGAGTTTATTATAATATAACATTAAAGTAAGGAAAATGGTAGACATTTGCTCTAGCCACTTTTTAAATAATTAGTAATATATATATATATATATATATATATATATATATATATATATATATATATATATATATATATATATATATATATATATATATATATATATATATCAGTGTTGTAAAACCCCGACTAGGTTCCGTTTAATATCCGATTAATACTTAGGCACTACCCGACCAACTAGAAGACGACTAACGATTAATCATTGCCTACATAATAAGCGAAATAGTAGCAAACAATGAAATTTTAACACTTTAAATAATTTATATCTCAATAAAACTTTCTAAGGAAAGATAAGTGTTGTATTCATCATATTATCCTATTTTGTTATCATATTAATGGTATTTATGGACTTTTCTATAATATTAGTCATATTTAATTTTCTAAAATTCAACGAATTAAAAATTTAAGGTCACAGATTAATCAATGCCTAGCCGATTAATTCCTTAATCCTAGTCCACCGACTAGATAACCTCAAATGTTTATTTTACAATATGTGTGTGTATATATATATATATATATATATATATATATATATATATATATATATATATATATATATATATATATGTGTGTGTGTGTGTATGTATGTGTGTGTGTTCAAATGACAACGAGTATGTAAATTATATAATCGAAAACGTAATAATGCTTGTGATGAGCCACATATAGCCCATTTATATTTTTTTTACATAAAAATCCTAGAAATATGAAATGTTAATTAAATTGAAAGAGAAAAAAATAATTGTTATTATTGGTTATAACAACACCACCACCACCACCAACCTCAAGTGGATATACTTTTATAATAATTTCATATGAATATTCATAACATATTAGATGTGAATATTCATAGGATGTTCGGATGTGAATATTCATATTTGAATATTGAATAAAATTTTCCCTTGCGAATGTAGTTATATGTTATTCATATATGAATATTCATAGTATACTTATATGTGAATATACTATATAATATTTATAAATGAATATATCGTGTATTATTTACATATAAAAGTCTCATGTAATGTTCATATATGAATATATCGTGTATGATGTATATATAAAAATCTCATGTATTATTTATATATAAAAATCAATTTATATATATCGTGTATTATTTATATATAAAAGTCTCATGCATTATTTATATATTAAAATCAATTTACGTGGTGTATTCATGTGTGAATATATCATATGAATAATACATCGCATATGCATATGCATATATGCATTTACTTATTTGATATGATATTTAAAAGTGAATGTTCATATGTGAATATATCGTTAATATTCACAAGTGAATATATCATGTAATATATATATATATATATATATATATATATATATATATATATAATTGTATATATTGATTTTGAAACTAATTACGAATTTTTGAAGAAATAGATATGGCAATTGATTCCCTTACTTAGATTTGGAGCAAACAATTATATAGTTTTAAGATAATTGTAATTTGTTTTTTTTTTTTTTTTTTGAGAATTCGAGCAAAATTTAGTAAATTTTAGAAGATTTGAACAAAATTTAGTAAATTGGTCACTTTAATGAGATATATTGAAATATTGTTTAGTAATTAATGAAATCTACTAATGAAATCTACGAACATTTATTGACTACAATATCCGTCTATGAAAATTGATATGAACATTGATAAATTACAATGTAGATCTATGAACACCAATCAATTCCATTAACAATAATTATACTCCTTTCAACCAAGCAATTTTTGAACGTTGTGCATGTTAAAACTATATAGTTAAAATTTTGATAAATATATATTATTAAAAAAATGATAATTTCATCGACATTAGCAATAAAATATTAGGTCTTGCAATATGTTGGTACATAATATTGTAACTATGTTAAATGATATGATAATTTAAATATCTATTAAAATCATATTAGTTAATGTTCTTTACATATTACTATTTTACATATATTACTACGTAAATAAAATAAAATATAATTATCAATTTAGTATTAACTTTTAAGTATTATTATAATTCTTTAATGAAAAATTTACCAATTTGATTATTTTTTTTGATTTCATCGTGATGCTTATTATTCTACATATTAATTTAGGTCATAACTTAGGAACAGTAAATAGTATTGAGCATGACTTAATTTACTTGAGATGTGACTATCTTGTTTTGAGGTTGTAGACTCGTTTTAGTTGCATTCATTTCTCCTCATTCAATATACGAATTTATGTTTGTCATTTATTCGTCCACCGTTTCCCTTACCACTATACTTCTTCCATCTTATGCTTTTTGTCTTCATAGCATAATGGACGACCATAAACTAATTCCTTCTTGCTCATCTAAACCAAGAATTTCCATCGGATTTTTTCTTGCTCATCTACTTCACTAGAGAGATGGTCGAATTTACTTCAATCGCTCACAACTTCGTTACTTTTATGTCTCTGTTCATTCTCTATTCGATTAGGGCTCCATCGATATCCTTTTGTTCTTAAGTGTATCAATTTCTACTCACCGGCACAATAAGGCAACCTCCAAATAGCATGCATTTCTAACAATTCTCATATCAGCAGATATATAACCAATATGTAAATTTTGGGAGACCACTTCCTTGAGCTCTGGCTGATTGTACACAATGCATCTTCCTTTTCTTCCTGTAAGTTCATTATTTTTTCAAAAAATTTAAAAAATTTATCAAATACTTAATTTGAGTTCAGAATCACTCACGTGTTCATCAAAATCCCTCAAACCAAGGATCTGATACCAACATGTAACGTCCCAAAAACCATAGTAAAATTTTTCATTTTTAAAAGAGAATAAACACCCAGTTTGATGAAGTTACTTTCGAGTCAAACCATGTGTTCATAAATCATAATTCAAAATCAGAGTATAAGGAAAACATTGCAAAACCCAAACGTCGAAGTTACCAGATGACCCTCAATGAAGAAAACAAAGAGACTAATGTTGCTTCAAGTACATTCCTAGTTAATCGAATTCATGCAAAGATATTATTTGATTCCTGAGTAGGTCATTCCTTTATATTGCATGAATTTGATAGAAAACTTAGATTATAACCACTTAGGCTAAGTACCCATATCTTAGTAGAAGTAGTTGGGGTAGGAATATATATCCATTAGCAATAGGTTACAGGCCATGTCAATTGATTTGAAGGAAAAAGAATTTCATTGAGAGATTTTACCATTCGAGTTAAGTGAGTTCGACGTAATTCTCGGAATGGATTGGTTGGGAGAAAACCTCACAGAAATTTTATGCTGGAGGAAGATGGTGTGTATTAATCCCCCTAGGAAAAATCCATTGATGGTTTATGGTGATAAAAGTAGAGTAAACTCTGGAATCATTACGATGGTGAAAGCCATAAAACGCCTAGCCAAGGGATGTTCAACATTATTAGGATACGTGATAGACATGAAGAAGGAGATGAGGGCAATGACTGATATACCCGTGGTGCGAGATTTTCCTGATGTATTTTCGGATGAATTGCCAAGACTACCACCAGAAAAGCATATAGAATTCAAGATCAACTTATTGTCAGGCACAACACCGATTGCAAAAGCACTGTATCATTTAGCATCGACGAAAATAAAAGAGTTAATGACACAACTCCAGGAGTTATTAGACAAAGGTTTTATAAGACCTAGTTCATCATCCTAGGGAGCTCCCTATACTATTCATAAAGAAGAAGGACAGTACTAAGAGAATGTGTATTGACTATCGAGAGATAAACAAGGCTACGATAAAGAATCGACACCCCTTACCTAGGATAGATGACTTGTTTGATCAATTACAGGGAGCAGCTGTCTTCCCCAAGATTGATCTGATCTCAAGATATCACTAGTTGAAGATAAGGGAGTAAGAAATTGAAAAGTCAGCCTTTGGAACAAGGTATCGACACTATGAATTCCTTGTTATGTCCTTTGGACTAACAAATGCTCCAACGACATTCATGGATCTTATGCATCGAGTTTGTAGCCTTTTCTCGATAAACCAATAATGGTGTTCATTGATGATATCTTGATTTACTTCAAGAACAATCATGATCACAGTAAACATCTCCGAGAAGTACTGGAAGTCCTAAAGAGGGAGAAACTTTATGCAAAGTTCTCCAAGTGTGACTTTTGGATACGGGAAATACAATTCTTGGGTCATATTTGTTGGTGATTTAATATCATCAATATTATTTAAGTGTAATAGGATTAAATTTATTGACCAAAAGTGATCTTGTTGAATATTTAACAAGTTAGGATGGTGTAGGAGTGCACACTTGTTCAAGTTTTCAAGATTCAAAGTACACTGTTATGTAGGGGCAAAGCCCTAAATAAACGAGGTCCGGGGGCAGCGCCCCTAAGAGCGGGGTTCAAGGGGCGGCAGCCCCTGTCGAGGTCCAAGGGGCAGAGCCCCTAGTTGGGGTCGAGCTGTATTTTGACAGGTTTGGTAGTTTTGACGATAGTTTGGGTTATGTTGCTAAATTAAAAAATGTATCAAAAATCCGATTTTTAGAAAATTGACCCTTTTTCCCCAAGATCCATTTTATGACAGGTTTGGTAGTTTTTATGACAGTTTATAACTGTATTGTGATAGTTTTCAGACATGAATCATATAGCTGTTTTTTGGTCATTTTTCCATGTACAATTTTGAAGAACATTTCACATACATTCTCTAATTTTGTATCTCTGAATTTCATCCAATTGAGTGTTCGATCTGTACCATCGAAATACTTCAATTTGATAGTGAATCATGACATTCAGATAATCCAAGCAATCTGTTCATCCCCCATTTCTGACAATATTGTTAACTAAGAAGGCATTATGGTTGATTGAGCAAAGATATATGTTATTATGAAATGGGAAAAGCCAAAGAGTTCGACAGAAATTCATAGTTTCCTAGGATTGGCAGACAACTATCGAAGGTTCATCCGAAGTTTCTCTTTTATCGTGGCTCCATTAACAACCTTGATGAAAAAAGGAGTTGACTATACTTGGAGATAGAAGCAAGAAGAAGCTTTTTGTGAATTTAAGAAGAGGTTGTGCGAAGCACCAATCCTCATCCTACCAGAAGGAACTGATGCCTCTGTAGTTTTTAGTGACGATTCTAACATTGGATTGGGATGTGTTCTCACACAAAGAGACAAGGTACTAGCTTATGCATCGAGACAATTGAAGCCCCACAATTAAAATTATCCGACTCACGATCTAGAGGTTGCAATTGTGGTTTTTTCCCGAAAGATTTGGAGGCACTATCTTTATGGAACCAAATTCAAACTCTATACGGATCAAAAAATCCTTCAATATCTCTTCACTCAGAATGAATTGAACATGAGACAAAGGTGATGGATGGAGCTACTCAAGGACTACAATTGCAAGATATTTTACCACCCAGGTAAAATGAATATCGTAGCCAATGCCTTAAGTAGAAAAGTGATTCTAGAAGGGAAGAGAGATAGATCGTTGAAGATTGAAGTGATCTCAATGATTGTGGAAAAGATCAAAGAAGCATAGAGAAGGGCTCTGGTAGAAGGTGATAAGAAAGAAGAATGTCTAGGCAAGACATTTGTGTTTGAAGAAGACAAACAAGGGTTGAAGACATTTAAGAATCGCATTTGGGTGCCAAAGTTGGGCGGTATATGAGATCTTCTTATGGATGAATATCATAAGACCGTGTATTCTATACACCCAGGAAGTACCAAAATGTACTTGGACTTAAAACCCTATTATTGGAGGTCAACAATGAAGTTCGATGCGACAACTTACGTAACAGGATGCGTTACATGTGCAAGAGTAAAGGCACAACATCAAAAGCCATACGGGGATTTGGAACCCTTACTGGAACCCATAAGGAAATTGGATGATGTTACCATGGATTTTATAACCAAGTTGCAAAAGACAACACTACAAGAGAAACACGATTTTGCTAGGGAATGACGCTATGGAACATATTTTCATTGTTAATCTGCAATGGACCGTGTTATGGAATGTCCTTCCGTAGCAAAGTTGCTACTACATTGTCTAAGGAATTTATTTCCGGTAGCAAGCATGGGACTTGCTAGGAAAAATGCCACCGACTCCATATCCGTTGGTATTATGCTATTGATATTTCTATGGAAAAACATTCTTAGCAATTTCGCAACGAATTTTTTTACGAAATCACTTTCCGTTGTACTATTTATATGAAATTAATTATCGTGGTTACTATGCAACAAAATTTTTCAATGAAAACCAATTCCATAGTTGCTTTTCTATGGAAGTACCATTCGTAGGTAATTTCTAGGGAATTCTGCTATGGAATTTGATTTCCTTTGCTTGTTTTGCTATGGAACAAAAAGCCTAGCTAATTTGTGACGACATTTGTTACCGAATGATGAACCAATCTTGAAAGTTTTATCATTTTAATGCATGAATCACTTTGATGATTTGATAATGGCGTAGAATAATTATACAATGGTTTAATTGAATTAGAGAATTGTAGAACACAGATTCAAAGAAAGAGTGTATGAGGGAACCTTCGACAACCCTTGATTTCGATGTGGTGGATAGATACTAGATCAAAGTATTTGGTCGATATTATTCAATACTAGGTTAAAACCCGTGTAGTATGAAATACCTACATTATTAATTTAAGTATAACGTTAAAGGATTCAATTAAATCAAATTTTCACCCATTGTCATTAAACTTACACTAAATTAACATATATGTAAAAATCGATAATTATAACACAACCATTTAATTTTACTAACATAATTTAAACACTATTATATGTATGTATGTGTCTGTGTGTGTGTGTGTGTATATATATATATATATATATATATATATATATATATTAAAGCTTGACAAATTTAGGAATAGTAAGCTTTTGTTTACTTTCAGTTTGCCGCATTAATTTCCAAACTTTTACACTTTTGGTCCCTTAATGACAACACAACATATATACTAATCAAGTAACAACATCAAGTAACTACTCAAACACCATAGCATAATAAAATGACCAAAATACCCTTTTACCAGAAAATAACAACACAAATCAAAATAAAAGTATCCAACTAGATATACAATATAATATAAACACTGATATTAATATAAACACTGATATTGCAATTCATTAATATATACTAAATAAACTATTGTTGGCCATTATCAACCATGTGTATTTAAAAACTACAAAACCTACTGTATTCCACATACCAATGACAAACCATGCAATACCTTTGTGAATCCTCATCCTCTTCATGTCCTACCACAAATGCCCCTTTAACAGAATGAAGTGCCTCTTCACATTGGAATGTGATGTTATTCGTTGTAACTCTATGAACAACATCAAAATTCTTCAACAAATCTCTGGCACTATCAACAACACCTATGTACTCCCCATGATCCGAAACTGCCCAGCCAAAATACACATCAAGTAGTTGTAAACCTACACATTAAAAAAACTATCAATTAATCCAACGTAGCAATTTCAACATAACAGTAAATATTATACAACACAACACTAAATATTAACCCCAAACTATAAACATGTATTAATTAACTATATACAAAATTTAATTTACATATATACCATGCATACCTTGATCACATTGAGGAGGCCCTCTTGAAATGTAGATCATTTCAAGCAAATAAATTGCCTCAAGATGATCTTCATCTGCTGCTTGTCTCAACAAAGTCATTCCTACATCAAAATTGCCATTACATAAACACTCCTCCTGTTAACATAATAACAATATCATTAACATCAATGACACTAAAAATTAATAAATTAAATCAAATTACATCAAATTACTGAAATTACACATATTGCTCCCTGTCTAAACATGACTTTAATGTTATTATGCACTACACATGTGTGTATAAATAAGTTAGCATTAAGATGTTTGGGACCATTCCCTTCAATCGTGTGCAGGGATGTTGTTCTGAACACTTGAGGATCATCCCCGCCACATACATCTTTTTTGAACTTCAAAAATTGAAATATACAGTTAATAACTAACAAATCAAGTTATATATCTTCAAATAAACATTCATTAGTTGATGTTTAGTGAGAATTACCAAATTCTTGTACATATGACGTCTTTTGCAGATGCTGATCCTAACATTACAACAATCCGACTCAAAATTTCTATTGGAAGATCATCCAACGAACTACAACTTCTTGTATTCGACATTCTACTTACAAAATACACATTGCATTAGTTGATTTCAATTTTTTTTAAAAAGAGGTGTAAATGTGAAAAACGGTGTAACAAGGTAAGGAAAAAAACCTTACTTTATGATGCTCTGGTCGTCGACTAAGTACCGGCATCAATATTATCAGGGAAAATCGATTTTCGGAGAGTTTAGCTATCGAAAATTTGGGGGTTTATATGTTTGTCTGTAGTTTTACCGTCGGGAAGATTTGAGACCTTCTGAATGGTTGAAGCAATGAAACGACGACATGACATCAGAACCATCATGGCGCATAAATGATGTACAATGCAAAAAGACCAAAGTGCCCTTGAAATCATTCCAAATATGTGATTACTAAGGGCAGTTGTGTCAAAACAAATTATTCAAACATTATAACCTTTTATGGGTTAAAGTGGAACTTTGAAAGTTTAAATGAAAAAGACGAAGTTAAATAAAAAGATTGAAGGAAGTAGGATTCGAACCTACGACTTCGGGAAAGAAGAAAGACATATCATCCGGCTGAACTAAACTGCTTTATGTTTCTCACAATTGAATAACTTTAATATTATATTTGTTAATGTGGATTCAAATTAATACATGGTATTTTAAGTAATTATATATGTACAATATAAATATAGCAAAGGTATCTTTACTACAAATCGTTTAACATATTATACTCAACTTATTAGACCAACTCCAATGGCAAAACATTAAAATGGTGATGTTTACATATTAAAATGGTGTTTTCAATCCAATCACACACTAAAATGGTGATTTTAATTTTACGAAATTAACATATATCTCAAAATTTGATGATTATAACACAACCATTTAATTTTAAAGGAACATACACTAAATTAACATGTATGTTAAAATTTGATAACTATAACACATCCATTTAATTTACTAACATAATATAAACACCGGTATATATATATATATATATATATATATATATATATATATATATATATATATATATATATATATATTAAAACTTGACCAAGTTAGGAATAGTAAGATTTTTTTGACTTTCATTTTGACACAATACTTTCCAAAGTTTTACTCTTTTAGTCTCTTATTAACAACACAACATATTTACTAATCAAGTAACAACATCAAGTAACTAATTATCAAGTAAATTACTATATATTCATATATTAAACCAAAAGAGTGTACATATCATTAATTGTCATAATATGAAAGTACATATCAACAAACTACTCATAAATGATCCCAAACTACCTAGCAAACCTAACGAAACAAGCATCCCACAAACAAATTTCACACCTAAACACCCATTTGTATCCATTCACAAAAGCGTCTGACACACTAATCACAGAGTTATGCATTACACAAGTTCTATGGAAGTCATGGAAGTGTACATGTTTTCTCTCGTCCCTATTTAAGTGGAGATGAAGCTTGGAACAAGTTGCTCTAAGATTCCAAGTACCTTTTGTTCTGCGGTAAGCATTGTTCAACATGTCGAAAGCTTCTTTCTTCCTCTGTCTGCCTTCTGCCATCAGAATCATTCCCAGGACAAATTTTGAATCCAAATGTCCCAATGCAGATGCTTCTCCAAGCATCGTTATCCCTTCATGATCAGCTTCCAAGAAAAATAACTTCATTTGGAAAAAAACATTATTCACATAATTTCTAGTTAAAGTAATGCAAACCAAGAAACAAATTAATTAATACTATGCATATAATATTTTACCAATCCATCTCTGAACGGAATATTTAAGTTTCTCATCTCTTTGCATTTGTCGACAACTGCATGTTTCTGGTCAGACCAACGACAAAATCGTAATCCATCTACCTCCATCTATGTATATATTTCTTCCGTTTTTTCTGCATCGTTCAAGATTCTTCAACTACAAACGAAACAAAATATTGTCCCCAAGCTGTAAGCACAAATCAAATTTACATGTGTAATAGAAGGATCGAAGACAAAACTTACACATTCTTCATCTTGAAAGCGTCGACTGCTAAAAATTCTCCCAACTCGACTATTATCTTGAAAGATGTGCTTTTTGTTGTTGAACTTGAAAAGAATTGTTTTGAGGTTGGTTGTTTTGATGGATGTTTTGGTTTTGTGGTTGTGGTTGTTGATAATTGGGTTGGTTTGGTTGATGAGGGGGTTGATCCAAAGGTAACATATCTATGAGAGGTTCTTGGTGTTGTTGTCTTGGTTGTTGGGGTGGGGTATCGACATCTTGATTGTTTGGGTTTGGGTTGGGATTGTTAGGTGGAGTGTGATTCATGGCTATGTAGTTTTCAAACGGAATGTCTTCAAAGGAATGACCAACAATTGCAGAACTCGGTTCGGTGTTGGTATCACTTGAAGTATGAACTTGATCTTCTATATTGATTAGTGGAGAAGAGGAAGAAGCTTGTACGAATTGTTGTTTCTTTACTTGTTTGGCTAACATTTTCAACCTTTTTGCTTCTTTTTCAATCTCCGGATTGTAGAGTAGTTCACCGGTTCTTGTAGACCTAGGCATAAACAATCAAATAACAATAACCAATTTCCTCGGCAACAGCACCAAAACTTGATGGGATGTCAAGTCCACCAAGAAAATTATACCATTTGTTTGCAAATAAAATGTAATATAATGGTAAAAAAGGGTATGGATCCTCGGGGAAATGGTTGTATTCAATCACCAATGCAATCCAATAGAACTAGTGTAAATAAACTAACTAACTACAATTAAACTAAAAGGGGGGGGGGGGGGTGTTGTGATTGCTGGAAAACCAAAAGACTTGAATAACTAAAAAAAAACTTGCAATTAAGCAAGATGGTGAGATGCTCAAATATTGGAGAGAATTGGTTAACCAAGGCAATTCAACACAATGAACATTTGTATGTTTATCATTAGGGTTCAATATGAAGCTTATCATTCATCCCAAATTGGTTATAGCAATCATGAAGCATGATATGCCAAGATTCCTCATAGGTATTATAGAGGTTGGGGAAGCCCACAACACACCATCTTAATCAAAATTAAGAATTCAATTGAAGCAATTAAACCCAAGAAGTTGATTAGCCTTAAGAATGAAGGAATCCCCAATTCCTAGAGGATGTCAATGCTTACACATCCATAAAGGAGTCATGATTCATAAGCTAGAGATGATTTCTACCATCATAAAGCTCTTGTTCTAAGTAAATTCAATGATTCAATGCTAAACCAAAGATATAAACCAACAATTGCTCATTCAACTACCAAGCTCATGATCAAAGTATTAAACAAGCATAAGATATATGAACTAGAATCATAAACATAAGATAAATGACAATTATGCATGAATCCTTCAAAAACCCACAAATATCCAAAGGTTTTAGCTAAAGTTAACCAAAATCAAGAAACTAGCCACTCATGGTAACAAAATAACAATCACAAAAGTGTATTTGCATCAAGAATATACCCATTACTTAGAAAGATGAGAAGAATGAGTATTAAGATCCAAAAATCGCCTCTAATTGTCTCCAATGGTGGAAAATCGAAGTTTTTTTTTTAAAGATCCAACCCCCAAGGTAAATGGTGAACAAAATGACTAAAATGCCCAAAAGTGTGCAGTTGCGTGGGTACCCTCGCAAGTGTTGCGCGACTGAGACTCCACCCTCACAAATATTGTTGGAATGTTATTGGCTCATTTTTCTCCATTACACACCCCACTACCCGAGATTCCCTTGGTTCCGTCCATGCTTCACATGAATCAAATTTGGCCAATCATCTTCAAGCTTTAAATATGGATAGTCCAAGCCTAAAATAAGAATCCATAACCAATATTCGCAATCCCACTTCATCCAAATCTTCAACTTTTTAAGCCCAAATTTCCTTTGATGGATCCGTAAAGCCCAATAATGCATTGAAAACCCACTAAGCCCAACTCCAGTCAAAGCGCAACCGCAATGAGCTCCAAAACACTGTAAATATCTCATGCAAAATAAAAAGTACCCGACACGATCCATGATAAAGAAAATAAAGAATATACAATGCAATACTAATAAAAAGAGCTAAAGATACTAAAATAAACTAATAAAAATAAGGAAATAAAATAAGCTATCAAACAACATGTCAGTTAGCAATTTGCTTTGCTTTCTTGGTTGCATCTTCGAAGAAGTATTGGCTTCCATAATATTATTCCTCGATTAAGATAATGATTCTGTAAAAACGATTTTAGGGTTTTTTGACTGTCGGAATTTTGAAATTGGGGTTCATTGCAAGTGACTGAAATAAGACTAGAGAACTGAAACATCATGATTCATCAGAAAAATTATGGCGCCTACAAGATGTTGACTATAAAATGACCAAATTGCCCACATACATACAATGAATCATATTTGATTAGTAAGGGTAGTTTTGTCAAAAATCATAATTAAAAAAAATAATCTATTTTTAAACACAACCGACACAATTGGTATATGCCTTTTTAATCTAGCAACTACCACATTGACTAATGACCCATATGTCATCCACGGGTGTTACCATGAGACTATGCAACTACCACATTGACCAATGACCCATATGTCATCCATGGGTGTTACCATGAGACTATGCAAATACCACATTGACCAATGACCCATATGTTATCCATGGGTATTACCATGACACTATTTATATCCAACTACCACATGTCGATCCATGACCCATATGTCATCCAAGGGTGTTACCATGACCCATATGTCATCCATGGGTGTTATCATGACACTATAACCAACTATAACATTGACCATGACCCATGGGTATTACCATGACACTATAACCAACTACCATATTGACCCATGAGCCATATGTCATCCATGGGTGTTATGATCATGACACTATAACCTACTATCACATTGACCCATATGTCATCCATGGGTATTACCATGACACTATAAGCAACTACCACATTGACCCATGACCCATATATCGTCATCCATACCATGACACTAGAAACTACCACATTGACCAATGACCCATATGCCATCCATGGGTATTACCATGAGACTATGCAACTACCATATTGACCAATGACCCATATGTCATCCATGGGTGTTACCATGAGACTATGCAACTACCACATTAACTAATGACCCATATGTCATCCATGGGTATTACCATGACACTAGTTATATCCAACTACCACATGTCGACCCATGACCCATATGCCATCCATGGGTGTTACCATGACCCATATGTCATCCATGGGTGTTATCATGACACTACAACCAACTATAACATTGACCATGACCCATGGGTATTGACACAATAACCAATTACCACATTGACCAATAACCCATATGTCATCCATGGGTGTTATGATCATATGTCATCCATGGGTGTTATGATCATGACACTATAACCTACTATCACATTGACCCATATGTCATCCATGGGTATTACCATGACACTATAAGCAACTACCACATTGACCCATGACCCATATGTCGTCATCCATACCATGACACTAGAAACTACCACATTGACCAATGACCCATATGTCATCCATGGGTATTACCACGAGACTATGGAACTACCATATTGACCAATGACCCATATGTCATCCATAGGTGTTACCACGAGACTATGCAACTACCACATTGACCAATGACCCATATGTCATCCATGGGTATTACCATGACACTAGCTATAACCAACTATCACATGTCGACCCATGACCCATATGTCATATATGGGTGTTACCATGACTCATATGTCATCCATGGATGTTATCATGACACTAGAAACTATCACATTGACCATGACCCATGGTTATTACCATCACACACCATATGAACCATGACCCATATGTCATCCATGGGTAGTACCATGACACTATAAGAAACTACCACACTGACCGATGACCCATATGTCATCCATGGGTGTTATCATGACACTAGAAACTATCATATTGACCCATGACCCATGGGTGTTATCATGACACTTTAAGCAACTAACTCATTGACCCACGACCCATTTGTCTTTTATATATAAATTTTGGTTCAAACATAGCATCATAAAGATGTATAGTTTATTATTGTTTAATTCTCGTTTATCATTTTAAGTTAAAATTATGCTATGAACACCTCGTTACTCTATATTCTTTCTTGACGTTATATACCCTTTCTATCAAGCTGGAACTACTTTATAAAATTTGAATTACTAAATATTTAGCGCTAATTTGTACAGTTCGAATTTTTCATTAGTGGAGCTTCAAAATATTTTGCAATTTCTTTCCCTCTAACCTACACACGCTAAGGCTAAATATTAGGGTAATTTAACTGATTAGAAATAGGGTTTATATTTTCCGTAATCATGTTCGGTGGCTAATTGATCGAAATATTTGTTCATTACGTTTCTGCACTGACTTTAGCGATATAGGTTGTCACTCATCTAAAATTTATTTTTATTTAATTTGCTATTGTCATGATCATCGTTTCTTGTTCTCTGATCATATTCATGTATATTATTATCTTAAATTACAAACCACATTGGTTTTGATTATATTCAATAGTATGCATGTGTAGTAATGCCTTCATCTATAATTTATTTTTATTGTATGATTGTTCTCTGCTCATCAATAGTTTATCATCTTTAATATATTGGTATTGACTATAGTTTTTTGTTTATTTTTAAGCAAAAAAGATGTGGAACTTGAAACCAAAAGGAGCATCAAGTGTGAAGCCAACTAAATTAATTGCACCACTGGTTTTCAATCGCAACAGAACTGCAAAATTCATAAGTAGACAATTACAAGATGAAGAAATCGACTTCCCAATATCAACAACCACATCCAACTCACCTATAGCATCTAGCACCAAAAACCCTAAACCTAAAACAATAACACCAACCATGACTACACCTTCCTCAGCATCACTTACAACATCCTCAACAAATATATTTAAAACCTCAGCAACTGGAACAATACAATCCTCAACACCTACATCGACAACCAAAACTTCAGCACCTACATCATCGAAACCATCCTCAACATCGACATCCACTACCACATCATCAACACATATATCTACTACAACAACCTTAAAACCTTCATCGACACTACCATCCTCAACAACTACAGTAACTGCCACATCCTCCTTAACCAAAAGAACTACCACATCCTTAACATATACATCTATCCCAACACCTATCCCGTAAGATACCACATCAACAGCACATATTCCAGAATCTACCCCATCACCAACACAACCAACTTGAATAGATCTATTGTGGAACATGTAGAAGGTGAAAACAATTCCTCTGGAGATTGTGGACTATATGGACGTTTAATTGTTATTGTTTGGGAAAAAATGTGAGTTACCAATCATATCTTACAACTTTTTTCTATGTATAACGTTTTGGTGTACACGTACATATGATCAATTCAAAACTAAACAGATCACATAATTATTTACAGGCTCATGCCACAAGGCCCTTGTGCACACATTATTAATTGGTCCTTTTTACAAATAGTAGATCCGTAAGGGTACACTTGGGGAAAAGTAAGCAAAGAAATGCATGAATTATATTGGGAGGAGTTCCAGGTAGTTAACTATATGTGATAAATTGTTGTTTGGTTAACATTTACATTTAAACTTATTTTTATATTGTTAATGTGTAGAAAAAATGTTGTTGGGATGAAACAATAGACTCGCTGATGAGGCAAGCTTGGGTAAGTAAAGCAACACAAATTTACAGACAATATCTCTACAACATTTGGAGTCCACAAAGAAACCCACATGCCTTTAAACCAACTCATATTGCACATGAAGTCTGGAACTCCTTGCAATTAAAATGGAATACAGCTGAATACAAGCTAAAATCTAAGCAGAACAAGAAAAATAGACGTAACAATGTGGCGGATGGAGTAGCACAACCTACCCATAACGCTAGATCTGCAAGTCATTTGAAGATGGCTTCTGATTTAGTAACTTTTTTAATGGAACATCAATGTTTATGTTTAGCTGTACATTTGACATTTTATGCTATTTATGGAGAAGAGGAAATTAGGACGTGATCCACCCTATAGTGAATTGTTCCTGTATACACACATGAAGAATCACGATGGAGTCACTTTCACAAATGAAAAAGATAGACAAATTCATGTAATATTCATTTCAGCGCAATTAAACTTTTATATTGTAGCTAGTCCATAATGTCATTCATAACTTTTATATCTTTTAACTTTCATTATTTTTATTTTGTCGACGGCCTATACAGAAAAACGAGAAGAGTTGGAAGCTAAAGGTGTTGAATTTGAGGAGGACAAACTATTTTATGATGTTGTTCGTGGTCATGACAAAAAAAAGACTTTATGGATTAGACTCTTTTGCAAAGACGGTTCTCAATATTAACAATAAAATGGATGTATCTCACATTCCAGAAAAATGATGAAATGGAAGAAATGAGGGAGCTTGTTGCTAAACAAAAAGAGCAAAACAAAGAGCTTAAAGAAATAATGAAGGCCTAAGAAGAACAAAATAACGTAAGAGTCGGGCAAATTGAAAAACAACTTAAAATGGCAATGAATCTTATTAATGTCATCACAAAATAACAACAATAGTAGGTCATAAAGTGTTGATATGTATATTGCAAAGTATTTATTTTAGATTAGCCGCTTTCCATTTTCCATGTAATAAATAATTATTGTATTATTTTATGATATAATGTTGTTTGATTTTTTTGTTATTTTTGTTTTTCATATATTACTACAAAATAATTTGGATTTAATTTATAAATCAATTATCCATCCGTCCATATGGAATCTGCTAATATACACCACGAAAATTGCTAGGGATTCACCACCACAAAATTTGCTAGGAAGTCATCAAACGGAAGTTGCAAGGGATTCATCACCACCAAATTTGCTAGGGATCCACAACCATGGAATTCATCACCACATAATTTGCTAGGGAATCACCACCATAGAATTTGCTACAGATTCATCACCACAAAATTTGCTAGGGAATCATCACCATGAATTTTGCTAGGGATTAACTACAACGAAATTTGTGATGGAAGAACTACCACAGAATTTGTGATGGAATCCTACTACCGAAATACACGACGGAATACCATCTACCATAGATTTCATTCCGTTTTCACAATTGCGATCGAATGATTGTTTCCCTAGCAAATGCTCGCTACGGGCTTTTTTGGGACGAAAATCGGTCGTGCCGAATTCCGTTGCTATTTGTCCTTTGCAACGGAATTTCAGCTATACGCAATGGATTCCTTCAATTGCAAAATTGTGTTTTTCTGGTAGTGAAAAGAGAGTACACGACATGATCTAGGTTGTAGTAGACCGATTTACAAAGAGTTTACATTTCATAGCTGCCCGAGAGAACTGGTCTATGGAAAAATTGGTAGAGACCTACGAAAAGGAAATCGTCAGATTCATGGAGTACCCTTATCAATTGTGTTAGATAGGGATAGTCGATTCACTTCCAGATTCTGGAAGAATTTGCAGGAAGAATTAGGCATGAAGTTGTGTTTAAGTACTGTCTATCATCCATAAACAAATGGACATAGTGAGAGAAATATCCAAACCTTGGAAGATATGTTGCAGGTATGTGCCTTAGAGTTTCATGGTAGCTGGGATGACCACCTATCACTGGCCAAATTTTCCTACAATAATAGTTATCACTCCATCATCAAGATGCCTCCTTATAAAACACTTTATGGAAGGAAGTGTCATACGACATCATGTTGGTTGGAAGCAGGAGAGAAACACATTACAGGTGTTGATATTGTACATCAAACCGCAAAGAAGTTAAAAGTGATCAAGGAAACGATGCTAGTTGCTCAAATTCATCAAAAAAGCTATGCAAACAAGAAGCGACGACCAATAACAATTGATTTGGTGATCAAATGTTACTTAAAGTATCACCATGGAAGGGAATTATTAGATTCAGGAAGCACGGAAAGTTGAGTCCTCGTTTTATAGGATCATTCAAAGTACTTCAAAGGATAGGGAATCAAGCTTACAAGCTTGAATTGTCTGCTGAACTGGAAGCTATCCATATTACTTTTCACGATTTTTACTGGAGGAAGTATGTGGAATAAGAAGTTGATATGCTTTCACTTTCAGAATTAAGGATTGATAAAGATAGAAGGCTGGTTGAAGAGCCTGAAGTAATCGTTAACTGTAACAGGAAGAAATTACATCAAAAGATGATTGACTTAGTTCTAGTGCGACGGAAACACATGACAAAGACGAACCTCACATGGGAAACAGAAGCGAAATGAAAATTCATTATCCTCATCTATTTCTTGATGCATGATTGCGAGACGGAATCATCCTAAGGAGGAGATAATTGTAACGTCTGCGTTTCCAGCTAGATTAGCCATAGTATGTAATATCTTTGGTCAACTATTGTAATCGTTTTATAAGAAAATAAGAAATGATTATTCATATATTTATGTGATTATGTGTTTTATACGATGTTCTATGTAAATTATATAAGTATTTAATAATAAAATAAATAAGATTAAAATACACATCGAAAATCAGATATGTTTTAGGACAAATAATATTAAACTAAGTTGTAGTATATGTAATAAGGATTTTGGAGATATAAGGAATGTTCAAATCCGGCTTTGAATGAAGAATTTATAATGGTCGTTAAACTGAGAAAAATGCATATAAAGAATGTCCAAATCTGACTTCGTATGAGGAAATTATGATTTTTCGAAGTTTTAGCACAAAAGTATATGGCTTAGAAACCGAAACTGAATTCGGTCGATTGTATGAAAAAAATATAAACGAGAGTTGAATATCTCATACATACCTATCCGTCGATATAAGGACAGTCGAGAACGGATATTCAGATGAGAGAATTATGATTTTTACACGGGCTTTAATAGTCTAAGCCTGTAAAAATATAACTTTAAAAATAAAGTCAAAATTAGCCAACAGAGTCTAAATGGAAGTTGTATATCTCGTCGATAGCTACGCATGGATATAAAACCATCGAAAACAAAGCTCAAATGAAGAAGTTATGCATTTTTTAAGAAAACATGAAATTTAGTGGGATGTTGTTTCCCTTAGAAGATAGATGATATTAGAGTATGAGATATGACAGTTGGGTCTAGATAGGAAAAAATGTTGAGGCATTAGAGAAGAGAAATAGTAAAGAAGAGACAGAGTAGAGAAGAGATAGAGCAAAGAAGAGAAAGAGAAAACAAGAGACAGAGTGGAGAATAGAAAGAGTAAAAAAGAGAAAGTGTATATAAGAGATAGAGTATGCGCAAAGCATTAGAAGATGCTAAGAAAGATTAAGAGATGAAAAGAGAATTATAGGAGAAACAGAGTAAAGGACAGAGAAAGAGATATATGAGATGAGAAAGAGTAGAAAGAAAGTTTAAAGAAGAAAGATAAAAGAGATAGATGAAAGAAGAAAGAATAGCAGAATATGCTATTAGAGAAAGATATTAGATCACATAGTATGAGATAAAAGAGAAAGAAGAAATATAAGAAATGTAGAAAGAATAACTCATTGGACATGTTTGTATGATGTAGTATATATTTTATGTTTGTAGGTTTAGGTAGCAGCAGTCGTGGTACTAGAAGAGAAGACATGAGCACAATGACATGAAATAGATAGTTGGCTGCTATTTGTGTATTTCCTTGTTCATTTAATAAATTAGAATTTTATTGTAAACCCATGATTTTTCCTGGGATGTAAAGTGTTTTAATTTGTATAGAATTCCTCATTTGTTAGATAATATATCTCTTAGATTAGATGTTAGAAAATCTGAGTTGTTACAACAAATCTCTCTTTTATTTTATGCGGATGATGTTATTTTCGTGGGAACTTGGACTCAGAAAAATGTTACTAAAATTATTATTATCTTACAATGCTTTTATTTGGCCTCATGATGAAGATTAACTTACAAAATTCTAATCTTCATGACATTGGGGTGAATTATAGTGAAGTTGTGCAGACGGCAACGATTACAAGTTGCTTATCGGCGACCATTGCGTATATTTACCTAGGCCTACAAGTTAGTGAGTGTGTGATACGTGCGACTGGTTCAAAGACCGTTACTGAGATATTTCATAAACAATTATCATCTTAGAAGGTAAAAACACTCTCGATTAGTGGTCTTTTAACCCCTATTAAATCGGTTTTGGGGTCTCTTGGAATGTTTTATGTGTCTATTTTTAAAAAGCCAACATCAGTGAATAAAAAGTTAAAATCTTTGCGTGCAAGATTTTTTAGGGTAGAGATTCTTACAAAAAGAAAATTAGTTTAGTTAAATGGGATCTTATGCTTGCTTCGAGAGAGAAAGGAGGTTCGTATATTGGTAGTTTAACAACTCTCAAACATGTTTTACTATATAAATTGAAATGGAAACTTTTATTGATCAAAATTTGTTGTGGGTTAAGGCTTGGAAAGATATTCATGGCTCTCATACAGGTTTGAGCTCGAGGTTACACTTCTTGCAAAATAAAAAGGATTTGGAATGCTATTGTTGATTCTATTAATAATCTTCATGATAATGGAGTTATTTTGCATTCACACATGTCTAACAACGTAGGTGACAGTTCCAGTACAAGTTTTTGGAAGGATTTTTGGATTTAGAACATTCCTCTCATGTATCGGCTTCTTAGATTGTTCTCATTAGAGAATGAGAGTGATTTTGTCATAAAAGAACGATGGAATCATTTGGAGTGAATTCGGAATTGGAGAAGGGAGATTAGCAGAGGGGTCGAGAATGTTCAATTTCCAGAGTTGGTGGATTGTATTGGTTCCATGGTGTTCATAGATAAGGAAGACTTTTGGCATTATAATATTGGAAGTGATGATGGCTATGTGGTTAGTGATACGAGAAGGTTTATGGATAATTATCACTTTCGAATGCAAGTATTTCAATAGGATGTAATATGTATATTCCAAAAAGTAAACATTTTGTGTTGGAGGATTCGGCTGAATACATAGTGTTATGTCTGAGCTGCGAGAAAAATCATGAAGATGTTATACACACATTCCTTAAGTGTGAGATTGTTTTAGCCTTATGGTTTTTGGTGGCGAGATGGTGTGAGTTGCAGATCTTGATCTTTAATGAGGTTGATGAAATTTTCGATAGGCTCGACACTATGCTTTTTACGATGAGTAGAAGAAAGGGGATGAAAGCTATTATTTTGACTCTCTTTTGGGTCACATGGAGATTTCGTAATAGTATCATTTTTGAATCAAATGGTATTAGAAAAGATTCGTTTGGTGAGTTGATTCAAAAAAATTCATTTCAATGGTACGAGTCGATAAATCATACGTTTAAAAGGCAACTATTTAGTTGGTTTAAAAACTTGTTAGCCATTCCCTTGTAATTTGCTAGTTCTCTAGCATTCTTGTTCATATATATTTATATATACATGGAGATGTTAAAAAAAAGTGAAATTAAATGTAGCATTATTATAAGATCATTATTTACATAATTTTGATACAACTAAAAAGAAAAAAGGGTAAAGATTCGTTGTGAGTGATGTGGGTGTCTAACACATGATTCAATTCCCCCCCATGCCGTAGAAAACTTTTTATTGATTTTGTGTAAAGATGAAAGATGCCATTGTTAGGAGTTATAATAATTCACTTGGTGGAGGGCTACCCTACCCTTTTTTCTTATAAAGAAGGGGCCAAATGTTTGAATCCCACCACCGCAAAGTAAACCCCTTTTCCTCATACTTTCAAAAAGTCTCTTTTATTAATCCTCCAAAGGTAAATATAGTGTCCTTTCAAATCAATATCAACTTACCACCTCCTCTAAAAACAAAACATCAAATAATACACCAAAACAATAAAAAAAAAAAAAAGGACTCACATTGGTTACGGGTCTTAAAATTACTTTCATAAAAAGTCGATCACCATTAGTTGTTTATGAAAGGGATACATGCAATTCTTATTATAGTAAAGGTTATCTTTTAGACGATCTTTACACAGTCCCACACCACGTTGTCTCACGAGTATCATTATATCATATGATTATATGATATAAGAGGGTCTAAGTCACAATAAACTTAAGTCATATTTAGATTAAAAGTTTTAACTGTGATTGTTCAGCTCAAACTCTCAATTTTCAGTAAAAAAGTTGTTGATATGCCAATATTTAATTGCTTGATCAAAGTTATAACGAGTTAGATACGACACAAATCGAAGATAGATTGTATACAATTGATAAATGCATATGTGAACTTTTATGTTTTATGTGATTTCTTATATGTTTTTGTTTTTAAAATCTAGTAATTGTGAAATCTATATTAATATTGTTATGAAGTTTTGGTTTAGGCCACTCTAGTTCCAATGCATGTGTTCCGTTCATGTAACACAGTGCTACACCCTAAAAGCAATATATATACTATTATTATAATCAAAACTGTTTTCTATCATTCAAACTATTTTGTGTAATATTATTGTAAGTTGCTTTTAATAAAAAATAACGTTTTGCTTTCATCCCAAAGTAGCTTTTCCTATTAGCCCGCTAACTAATGAGAATTCATTCACACTAATACGACAACAAAATAGTCAACAACACATGAAAACTTTACATCATATTTAATTAAAACCCTTAAATAATTACACCAAAAGAGATACAAATACGACAAACAACCAACACTAGCCAACAAAAAAACAAGAACCGAAAACGATTATGAAAACACATAATTCCATTTTGCCATCAATCCTAACCTTTTTCCTAATATAATCACTAACCCAAAGGAGGAAAAAGAAAGAATTAAATTTCCCTTATTATCCTCCTATTTGTTTCCTCTCTTCTAATCTATCTCCTTCCTTGCTTTCCTCATTTCTTGAAAATGTAGACATCAAAAGATACAAAAACATTGGGAGATGTGAGGAGCATGATCCTTACATTAAGGGAAAGAGGTCAAAAATTCCATATTCCAAATGTGTTGGGAGTCTTCATAAGATTTTGTCCCTCAATCTTAAAAACATCACTTCTTCTTTCCCATGATTTTGACTCACAATCCAAGAATGATGTAGTAGACCAAAGTTATAGGCAAGGCGATCAACATTCCGAAAATAACCCTGAAAAAATCGTTAAACATTTATCAATATCCGTTAATACAAATTAAAGCATATTTTTTTTAAAAAAAATTCAAAGACGTTTTGCTAGTCAAAATGTACAAATTTCAAAGTAGATAGAGACCCCTTGATATTTCGTTATCAGTTTCAATCATCTTTTATAATATTCTCTACGTATATAATTACATGTAAACATCACCTTTACAACACATTATTTTTAAGATTATTTATATAAAAAAACAATTTATTATAATTTCACAAATGGGTTTTTGATATATCTATGAAGTAATATGGTCAAACTTTATACTTACGCAGTACTAAGAATTGCTGGATGAACATTGTACTCCTTAGCGAAAACAAAAGGGACAATTCCTTGGGGCAACGCAGCCTGTTAATTTAAATAAATAATGTAAATATCAAAACAAACTAAAAAAAATAAATGGTTATTTCATGATATAAAATTTAAACAATGGCTCCAAAAATTAAATAATACTTGAAGTTAATTAGAAACCATTGGCACAAACTTGTAAAAACAAATAGTATAATTTCCTAACGATTAAAATAAACAGATTATGTCATTATATAATTTAAATTAATAACACATAAGGTGAAGGTTAGTGGCTTCAAATATTAAAATAATACTATAATAATGACTGAAAATGAAATGTAGGTAAAGAGTTGGTGACATAGATATGATTACCTGTACAATTGCGACATGGAGGAGATTGCCACGAAGGCCGACGGCGATAGAAGCCGCCGCCATCACCGCCGGTCCCGTCAGAAACCTCACCGCCATTGCAAATGAAGCAACTGAATTCCCACATGCTATGATTTTTGGTTGAAGTGCCATAAATAGTCCTTCAAAATACAAAAAACCAAATAATAAATAACATATCTCTAGATAAATGACAAACTATAAAAAAACTAATATATTTTGATTATTTATCTAAATTTTATGATCTTATTGGAGCATAAAAAAATAATATATCCATATATTAAATTAGATAAAAAAGTAATAAAAAAAAGTTACTTACCTAAGCTAAACATAGCCATTCCAAGACCAGCATCCGAGAGTATTGAGATCGACTTACTAATTATGATGGGCATTGCCAAATGCCACCTGTAATAATAAAATAAAATATTTATTTATTTTAAAGAAAATCTTATCCTTTTCTGGAAAATACAGAAAGTCGTTAAAAAAGTATGAAAGTATGAATAAATGTGAAATCGTATAATCGTATAATAATAAATATTTTAATTTAATACTCTGACTGACATGTCGGATTACCTGAACGACACGAGAGACCAGATTAGACCAATCAGACTGGAGTACGTGTTTGGGTTCCTGATCAATTTCCGCCAAACCATTATCAATATCAATCGGGTCATCACACTCGCCGGCGGCATCTGTTTTCCGGCAACACCGTCGTCCATCGAGACACCCTTTGGGTGGAGCTCGGCCGTGGAGCTTGAACCGAGTTTGTTAAGTCCGATTTGAGCCTCTTTATCCTTATCATCATCTCCATCTCTATCTCCACCGAAAGTGAAATCTTCTCCCCCCAATGCATCTACACCCAACAGATTCATCAGTTTTGATTTGAAAATATCATAAAAAGATTTGAGATTTCATGATTTTTAATGATTTAATTACCTTTGGTTTCACCGTTTTGGTGGTGATCTGAGGGGACTAACATCCTGATCTCCTTCGCACCACCCTGTTGATCTGCACCTGCACGACCCGGCTGCTCCGTCGTAGCTCCGAAATCATTACCTCCGAAGACGTGAAGCCCGCCGCCCTCGGACACCGGCGAAGCACTGGAGCTCCAGACGAACATGTGAAGCTCTTTAGCGTCATGATTAGTTTTATTTTGAGCGCCATTTTGTAACGGTTGTGGCTGCGGTTGCGTCAGTGGTTGTTGACTTTTAGCAGTCTTCGTAACGGACGAAGTAATTTCCGGATTCGGCGCCGGATAAGCTGCCGGAACTGTCTGCGGAGCTGGGTAAAATCCAAACCTCGGAGAATTCATATTCAGAGGTCCCGGAGCTGTACTCTCCTCGAAATTCGAAGGTCTGGGTGTCGGACCTCTTGATGACTGAACTGAATAAGCATCCGCAGGACCGAAGTTCGATAACCGGCCACCGGGAAACCCCATCATAGAGTAGAAATCCGAGTGATTAAAGTTTGAACCTCTCGGAGTCGGGTTTCTCGACGAGCTTAAACTGTAAATCTCCGCTCCGGTGAGATTCGACGGCCGTGGAGTCATTGAACCAAGCCCAAGAGATCTCCTCGACGCGTTTGATTTTCTCACAGTCACATGAAGCTTCCCGTCGTTCCCGATCTCCGCATCGGTTTCCAGAAAATCATGTCCGTCAAGCGAAACGACATCAGACTCGACCTTGAAAGAAACAATGGAAGCTGCCGTTTCCGGGAACTGCTCCATTATCAACATCTTCGCGCCACGATACTCAAACAAGAACAGAAGCAGAGTGTACCATATAATACACTGCAACACCACAACTTGCACCATTAAAGATCCTGAATATTCACCATACATAGCAATCAACAACGGAATCCCCATAACCAGTGTATTGGGAAGCGTCGAAAGCGAGAAAATCGTTATCATCCATTCCAAACTCCCATTCTTGGTAAAATTAGCCCACAACCCGAGCACCACCAGCATAATGACTTTCTGAAGAGTGTCGGCGGCGATGAAGCGGAAGTTCATAGCGTAAGGATTGTTCATGGATATAAAATGGAAAGACAGCAAAGGGACGGCGAAAATGGCGACGAATCGGTTGATGCCGGAGCACTGGTCGGGAGTGAAAATCTTCCACCACCGCACACTGCCGTAGGCGAGTATCATGGCGACATACAACGGCACCATGGCGGACATGACGGTGTAGAAATCATGGCCGGTGATCATTTTTTCAGATAAAGATAGATAGGGTAGGGGAGAAGTGAAAAAACCGTTATCTTTTCTGACAGATTTTGTTACCGAGAGATTTACGGCGGATTGAACAGAAGACAGAGACACAAGTACTAGAAAGAGAGAATTAGGAAGGGAGGAGGGGACTGAGAAGTGTATATATAGGGAAGAGTGGAAAGGAGGGAGTGTGATTGTAATTATTTTATCCTATGAATTTATGGATTTTTTTTTTTTTTTTTTTAATTTTAATAACTTTTTTTTGTACATTGCATAACATATATTTTAGTAAATTTTAAGAATGTAATCTACCATATCAAAACGGAAAGTTAATGATTAATTTATTTATATATTGTTTAGATTAGATCCCAAGATCGTTTTACGTTTGATATGGTAACTTTCTGGTGTTTGTTTTTTATTTAGAAGTTTTTATAACTTTTTATTTATGTGGATAGTTATACCGATGGTTATTTAGAAGGCTGTAGACGTTAAAATAAAGATGAATCATCTATTTTTCATCTATTTTTCTTGTACACAGTGGAAAAAAATTTGATTTTTCGATTTTTTAACCTATTTTTTTTGCACCTACAAAACTTACCTCAACTCGCAACACCTATTATTGATTCTTGCGTCCACCCCTACGTCAAAACATCAGCTCGTCCTCTTTTCTTAGAAGACATCGACCAAGCACTTCTAGGCAGTGTTGTTTTTTGTTTAGAAACTCTTCTAACCTCTTATATCATTAAGCGAGTAAACATTTTGGTTTCTGGACTGTTTGTTTTTTAGAAACATTAGACGTCAAAACCTTTAAGCGTCGTCTTTTCCTAAAATACATGGACCAATCACCTCTAACCTAAAAAATATGCCTACCTTGTTTATTCATCCTTTTCTACAATGTTTTGTTGGTCGCTTTCATCATTCTCCCTTGCTCCATTTCTACTACTCTGACTACGTGAAGACCGACGTTTCTGCCGACACACTAGGTGATCAGTGAATTTTGTGTCTTCCTGATGAAATACGATTACAGAGAAAGTCACAAAATCTTGACACTTTAATTGCGTACAAGTCATACCATAAATTTATAGGTTAGTGATTTCTTCTTAATCACGACTTGTACTCATAATGATCAATCTCATCGGTAGAACTTGACATTTTAAGTGTTCAAATCAATATCGGTTCATAGACTGTTTCCTTGATCATCTTATTCGTCATCAACAACATCAAAAAACTAATCCGCGGTTTTTACTTCATAGACTCGTATGAATTCCCTCAAGATGTGATAATCGTCAAAATTGTCACCAATCGTCGATCTCAAACCCGTTGAACATTAAATATAATAGATGTAACACCGTAAATTTTCAAACAAAATTATCATTTTTAAAATCACATAAATCTCATCAGCACGTTTCACAAATCCCCAAAATGTCAAATTATAAAAAAACACATATTCATAATTGTTTGAATAAAATACAGGATCCTCAAAAACATAAATCCATCTCGTGTGTACAATCAAGTCGGCGTCTTCCCGTGATCCTGAAAAGTACCTGAAACACATATCACATAACACTGTAAGCACAAAGTTTAGTGAGTTCCCCAAAATACGACACATAAATCATTAGCCTCTCATGGCTATATCACAAATAAGACCCTCTGGTCGATGTGTCTCAGTAGGACCCTCCGGTCCCACAACTCGGGTGGACCCTCTGGTCGTAACTCAGTAAAGCTAAACATAACACACATCATAAATCACATAGACATAATGCAGAATATCACAATACTCAATATAAGTACACAAGATCTTCCGGTCACACAAAGTTACCACTCAAGGTAAGTATAAGGAGAAGACTCACCTCGTAAGCAAGCAAATAAACCTCGTACACGAATCACCGATCTAGCCTCCACTTAACACATACGATAATTATCTCTAATTAACACTTAAATCACAACTCTAAATAGACCAAGCTATTTTCTCTCTCTAATCTCTTGGGATGGGTAAAAGACCATTTTACCTCTCCATGGTCTCCATAATCCCTGTCTTGACGAAACCTTAAAGTCAACCGAAGTCAACACTCGAGTCAACAGTCCATGTTGACCCAACTCGTCGAGTACATCTATGTGACTCGACGAGTTCCCTCGTTTCTTCATCAATGTCGCAAAAATCCAACTTAACTCGTCGATTTGTCTCATCAACTCGTCGAGTTACATATGTTCAGACTCGTCGGGGAAAACCCTAGCCGACTCGTCGAGTTGGATCATTAACTCGTCTAGTCCCTTAATTCTATTTCTCATCCAGACGTTTTAAGGCAGAGTTACACCCCCAAACTCTAGATCTAACCTTCCAAGGCTGAGATACCATGTAAAGCTGCAAGCTTTACATCCATGCATGGCACCTAGGGCTTAAAATGTCAAAACAAGCTCCATTTTGAGTTGGATGCACAAAAGCTTGCCTCTAGCTCAATAAAGCTTGGATTTTTGGGCTCACAAGACCTCCTACAGTCCAGATATGAGGTTTCAACCTCATGATATGCTCAAGTGACTCAATAAAAAGATGGATGTGAGAAAACCCCAAAAACTCCCTAAACTAAGATCTCACAAAGAAATGATCAAGATAGTACCTTTTTACCTCCACACAGAAGCTAATCACTGAAGAACACTGGATCCACAACCCTCCTCGATCTACTCCACAGTGCTCTCCAAATCTCCTTCCAAAGATGCACAAGAACACTTAATCTAGCCTCTCTCTCTCTCTCTCACACACACACACAACGAGCGAAACTGGTCTAGGGTTTCTCACAGAGCTCTAAGGTGAAAAGGGTGGCTGAAATGATGGTTTAAGGTCTTTAAATAGGATACAAATCCGGAAAATTAGGGTTTCCTCTCACAGCGCCAACTTATCTAGTTGGTCCCTCCAACTCGTCAAGTTGGTCGTACAACCCACGCGGCCAAAGCCCTTCTATACTCGACGAGTTGGGGCCTCTAACTCGTCGAGTTGCTCAGTCAAAATAATGAAAAACATATACATATTATACATGGGAGTTGGGATGTTACAATTATCCCCCACTAGAATCAGACTTCGCCCTCGAAAGTCATGCTTCGGAAACAACGTTGGGTATTGCTCCCGCATCTCGGACTCCGACTCCTAATTCCACTTCGATCCTTTCCGGTGCTCCCACTTCACCTTAACTAGTCGCACCTCCTTGTTCCTCGGGGTCTTAATTTTCCTATCCAAAAATTGCTATTGGTCTCTCAATATAGTTCAGGCTTGCATCAACCTGAATGTCCTCTAAAGGTACCACTGTCGTCTCATCGACTACACACTTCTTCAATTGATACACGTGGAAGGTGTTATGAATCTGGCTTAACTCTACAGGTAGCTCCAACCGGTAAGATACCTTACCCACTCGGGCGATCACCCTGAAAGGATCAATGTATCTAGGGCCCAGCTTGCCCTGCTTCCTGAATCATATCACCCCCTTTCCATGGGGATAACTTCAGGAGGACAAAATCTCCGACCTGGAACTCTAGTTCGGATCGTCGCCAGTCTGCGTAACTTTTCTGGAGACTCTGGGTACTGCCCTCGAAGTCATGCTTCGGAAACAACTCTGGGTATTGCTCCCGCATCTCGGACTCCGGCTCCCAATCCCACTTCGTGCGGTGCTCCCACTGCACCTTAACTAGTCACACCTCCTTGTTCCTCAGGGTCTTAATTTTTCTATCCAAAAATCGCTATTGGTCTCTCAATATAGTTTAGACTTGCATCAACCCGAATGTCCTCTAAAGGTATCACTGTCGTCTCATCGGCTACACACTTCCTCAATTGATACACGTGGAAGGTGTTATGAATCTGGCTCAACTCTGCAGGTAGCTCCAACCGGTAAGCTACCTTACCCACTCGGGTGATCACCCTGAAAGGATCAATGTATCTAGGGCCCAGTTTTCCCTGCTTCTTGAATCAGATCACCCATTTCCATGGGGATACCTTCAGGAGGACAAAATCTCCGACCTGGAACTCTAGTTCGGATCGTCGCCGGTTTGCGTAACTTTTTTGGCGACTCTGGACCGTCAGTAACCTCTGTCTGACCTGCTGAATCTGCTCAATCGTCTTGAGCACTATCTCAGTGCTCCCTATCACTCTCTGCCCTACCTTACTCCAACAAATGGGAGTTCGACATCTCCTCCTGTATAGGAGCTCTAAGGGAGGCATGCCGATACTGGAATGATGGCAGTTATTGTACAAAAACTCAGCCAAGGGAAAATAAGTGTCCCAACTTCCACCGAAGTCCATGACACATAAACGCAACATGTTTTCAAGCATCCGAGTCGTCTACTCACTCTGCCTGTCTGTCTGTGGATGGTATGTGGTACTGAAGTGCAACCGGGTACCTAACTCCTCATGAAACTTCTTCTAAAATCTGTAAGTAAAGCGCACATCTCAATCTGACACTATCGATGTCGGCACTCCATGTCGTGCTACCACCTCTCTCACATAAATATCGGCCAATTTCTCTGCAGAAGAGTTCTCACTGATAGCCAAAACGTGAGCACTCTTAGTCAACCGGTCCACAATCACCCAAATCGTGTCGACACCTCACACGGTTCTCGGTAATTTGGTGATAAAATCCATGAAATATGTTCCCACTTCCACTGGGGAATCTCTAGAGGTTGCAACGGGCCATGTGGACGCTGGTGCTTCGCCTTAACCTGACGACAGGTCAAGCACCTCTCAACTACCCATGCCACATCTCTCTTCATATAGGGCCACCAATAATCCCTCTCCGGATCCAAATACATCTTAGTGGCCCCCTGGATGGATCGAAAATCTCGATTTATGTGCCTCTTCCATCAATATATGTCGAGCCCCGCCTATATAAGGCACCCAAATCCTCCCACAAAAAGTCATAAGCCCCGACTATCTGTCTCAAACTCGGGAACCTGTCCGATCACCCGCTCCCTCTTGTGGTTCTCTGGCCTCATAACCTCCAGCTAAGCCTCCCGGATGGTATCTAGGACTGGAGTAATCACTGTCATCCTCATACACACATCTCTAATCGGAGCACTCTCTGCTCTACGACTCAAGGCATAGACTACCACATTAGCCTTACCTGGGTGATATAAGATCTCGCAGTCGTAGTCTTTCACTACATCCAACCACCTCCTCTGTCTCATATTCAGGTTAGGCTAATCCATGAGGTACTTTAGACTCTTATGGTCCGTGTATATGGTGCACCGGACTCCATACAGATAGTGGCGCCAAATCTTGAGGGTGAACACCACTGATACCAGCTCCAAATCGTGGGTGGGATACATAGTCTCATGAGGCTTAGTCTCATGAGGCTTCAACTGTCTCGATGCGTATACTATCACATGCCCCCTCTGCATCAACACCGTACCCATCCCTGATATAGAGTCGTCACAGTAAACTACAAAGTCCTCCACTCCGTCGGGAAGGGCTAAAATTGGAGCTTCACACAATCTCTGGTGAAGAGTCTCGAATGAGCCTACTGCTGGGCCCCTGGAAAAAGTAACATCATTCCGGGTCAATCTGGTAAGAGGAACAACAATCTTGGAGAAATCTCTGATAAATCTCCGGTAGTATCCGGCCAAACCCAAAAAACTCCTGATCTTTGACGGGGATCTCGACACCTCCCATCGCATAACTTCCTCAATCTTAGCCAGGTCGACCAAAATCCCATTCTGATTAATGAGGTGCCCCAGGAACTGAACCTCTCGTAACCAAAAATCACACTTGGAGAATTTGGCGTAAAGCCTATCCGCCCTTAATACTCCAAGAATCTCCTAAAGATGCTCCTGGTGCTGCTCTCTGGACCTCGAGTATACCAGAATATCATCGATGAACACGATCATCGTCTGATCCAACATGGGCCTACACACCCGGTTCATGAGATCCATGAACACTGTCGGTGCGTTGGTGAGTCCGAAAGGCATCACCACAAACTCGTAGTGCCCATAACAAGTCCTAAAGGACGTCTTTTGGATATCCTCCTCGCAAACTCTCATATGATGATATCCAGATACCAAATCAATCTTGGAAAACCAAGATGCCCCATGCAACTGATCGAATAAGTCATTGATCCTCGATAGTGGATAACGGTTCTTGATCGTCAACTTGTTCAACTCCCAGTAATCGATGCACATCCGGTGTGAACCATCCTTCTTCTTGACAAAAAGGATCAGCGCTCCCCACGGTGACCTACATGGTTTAATAAAACCCTTCCCCAACAGCTCCTCGAGTTATGAGGATAACTCTTGCATCTCAGGTGGCGCAATGCGACAAGGTGCCTTGGCAATAGGCGCCGCACCCGGGACCAGATCAATCTGGAACTCCACCTGCCTCTCGAGAGGCACACCTGGAAACTCCTCGGCGAAAACATCTAGGAGCTCTCACACTATCGGAACCTCGGAGGTAGAACTCGGCCTCTCCGTAGCAACCCGCATATCCATCACGTACGCCAAGAAGCCCATGCAACCCTGCTGTAGACTCTGTCTCGCCCTGGCAGCAGAGCAGAAAGTTGATCCAGATCTGGTACCCTCGCCATACACCGTAAGCACTCCCCCACTAGGGTCTCATATGGTCACCATCTAATGCTCACAGCCGATCCAAGCTCCAAACCGACTCAACCAATCCATGCCCACTATGACACAGACATCACCCATCGCTATCGGCACCAAGTCTATCGGGAACTCAACACCAAAAATCTCAATTACACATCCCTGGAATACATCAGTGGAAAAAACCGCATGCTCGTCGGCTATATAAACCCTTAGGGTTCGACTCAACGCCTCACGTTTGATACTGATGTGATGACTAAAAGCTAAAGACACGAAGGATCGACTTGAACCCGAGTCAAATAACACCAAAGAAGGTGCAAAACTCACAATAAAAGTACCAATATACAACACAGTATAAGCACAAAAAATCTCAAATAATATAAATAAGGAAATACGTACCATCCACGACATCAGATGATGTGCGGACCTCCTCCTTTGTCGGCTGAAAAGCTCTCCCACGAGCCTTCAGTGTCTCGACCTTCGCTAACTGACTATCAGTAGCACGTAAAACAGCAGGTGCAGAACCCTGGGTTGATCCCTGAATGAGCTAAGGGTACTCAACCTTCCGATGGCCAGTGTGGTTGCGGTGAAATCAAACTACAAACCCCTTGGGGAAATCCTTCACCATGTGCCCCTTTTTGCCACATTTGTAGCAAACCCCTGCCCAAAACGATCCCTCGTGACTCTTGCCGCACTTGCCACAAGTGTGGCCCTTCTAGCCCCCAACTCTCGCATCAGTGGGCTTTGCCTGCTTCGTCGCCGGCTACAACTGTATCGGTCTCCAGTCTCTACCCCGGGACTCCTCCTCCTCTCTAGTCTGCAACTCTCACTCAATCTCCCTCCTCCTGGCATTGGTCTGAAGCTCAGTCAATGTTTGGTATGAAAAGTTCGCCGCTAACTCCTATATATCCCTCCACAGTATGCTCATATATCGGCTCACACGTGCCTGCTTAGTAGACACAAGCTCAGGGCAAAACAGCGACTTCTAGTGGAGCATCCTTGAGATCTCAGTCACAGTTTCTGTCTTCTGCTTGAGTGACAAAAACTCATGGGCTAACCGTTCCCTCTCCACCGAGGGAACATACTCATCTCGGAACAACTTTGTAAATCTCTCCCATGTCACTGCAGCGTGATCTGCAGGAGTAAAGTTGGCTATTACAAACTGTCACCGGTCCTTCGCTCCCAAGCGAAGCTGATTCAACGCAAACCAAAATCTCAGGTGCTTAGGGCATGAACACGTGTAAAAACACCCCTCAATGTCGGAGATCCATCTCATAGCAGCAATCGGATCCTTTGTCCCATCAAACTCTAGTGGCTTCGTGTTGCTGAACTCCCGGAACAACAACGAGTCACCTCCCTGTGGCCTAGTAGCAACTACAGTTGCGGTTGCTGCAGCAGTAACAACCTCAATAACAACAACATATCGCTCATCAAATGTCTCAACCAATGTGGTCTTGATAGACCCAAACATCTCCGGTATCGCCTCTCGGATAGCGGTGGACACCTCCTCATGAATGGTCAAGCAGATCTCCTCGTCACTGGCACTACCACGCTCGGGGTTGTGGCGTGTACCCACCATGATGTCTCTGAAACACAACATAAATATCATCAAAGACTCGTTTGAGCATACTCACACTTGATTTCCCGCCCCTACATGATCCTTAGCACCCTAAGGATTCTTACTTGGGTTGCATACAGATTCGGTGCTTTCAATAGTACGGGCCCAATACTACCTTCCACGCCAAGCTTGTAACGCCCGCGTTTCCAGGCTAGGCATTTTAGTTGATGTAATAGTCTAGGTTAACCCTTGTAACTCTTTTTGAAGTATTAATGACGAAATATTTGAGTATTAGGTGAATTATGTGTATTTGTGTGCTTATTACATAATTATAAAGATATAATTAATAAAGGATAAAAATAAGCGTCAAAATTAAAGTGTGAGATAAGCCGATATCTATGGATAATGTTGTGGTGGTTGAAACGAGGTTTTCGAATATATAAAGAATTCCGAAATCCGAGTTATAACAAAGAAGTTATGACTTGTCGAAGTTTCGCGACAGAACCGGCACGACCCAGCGCGACGTAAATAGTGAATTTAAGGTAGATAGATATCTATCCTTAGTGATCTAAATGAGAATTGAAGATCTCATCGATATTAGTGCAACGACGGAAAAACGGACGAAAACGGAGTTCAGATGAAGGAGTTATGAATTTCGAACGGAGTTTTCCTGTCCCGGCCTACTAAAAATAATATATAAGTAATATAATTATAATATATTAAAAATAAAGTCAAAATTATCCAATGGAGTCTAAATGAGAGTTGTAGATCATAATCTCACCTTCGCGTTGATATAAAGAACGTAGAAAACGGAGTTCGTATGCGAAAGTTATGAATTTCTGAAGTTCGGGGCGCGAAACCCCAAAACTGTCAGAGACCACGACGTGGAAAGCAGTGCCACGACGTGGCAAGTCTCCTGACACCTCCAGGTGTCCCCCAGATGCAACTTGCGATGACGTATGCAATGACGACCAAGCCCACGATGTGGAAAAAGGATCCTACGACGTGGCAAGGGCCAAATTTGCCCTATAAATAGATTTAAAGGGCCAGCCGACTATGGTTGCTCCATCCCTTCTCTCCCACTCCCGATACACCCTCTAAGCCCTATTTTAACCCCCCGAAGCCCCGGTATCAACCCCAAGACCCGAAGCATGTTCCGAAACCCGAAGATCCCAAGAAGAAAACAGTTTCCGAGCCGAAGCTCTGCCCGCGAGAAGTTCGATTTTTGTGAAGATCTTCCAGATCTGCTGAGGATTACTACTACTGTAAGCAGTAGTACTGTACGATCATCTTCTGATCAAGTGAGTGTATGGTTAATTTCTTCTAACGCATAATTATAAAGTATTTTATACGAAATACGTGTTATGTGTATATTTTGTGTTATATGTGTGAATGTATATTCACTCTCTTCTATCTCATGGATCTGATTTGTTTTCTATGAAATATGTGTTATGTGTGTGTGCCTCATCTGTTATGTGGAATATGTATTGATTAAAGCATGCTATACAGGTTTTTAAACTATGTATAAAAATGTATATTTTTATCTACTAATATGTTGGGTAGAACATGGGTAGATAGTTGGTGTGTAATAAACAGATGAGAGGCCTCGTTGTTGTTTGATTTAGTCATCTAGCGGAGTTTAGATGATGACCACAGACTTTTCTAGACAGTCATGTGGAACATTAGCAGGCTCGCCACCTGTAGGTGTTAATGAACTTGGGTGTTCATTCGCTGTACTCCATCCCCCTCATGGTTGCCTTATTTGACTTATATTGCTGAGGAACCCCCGAAGCATGTGTTGTCATCCCGATGAAATATTCTTAGACTAGGTCCCTTGTGTTAGTTATTTTAGGGACATAAAGTAAGAATAACGGGAATGGGTAATTGGGTTATTGTTGGTTGGTGGAAATTAAATATAATTATTTATTGTGGGTTGAAAACCCTATATGCTCACCAGGCTCCCAAGCCTGACCCACTCAGTTTTATTTGTATTACAGGAAGTGGCGCAAGGGCATAAGATGGATGAACCATCAAGTTGTTTTGTTTACAAGTCTGTATATGTATATATTTGTTGAATGACTTGTAATGTTATCGTTTATGCTTATTGGTCTGTATCGGAACATGACACCCCGAGTTTTGATTATATAATGAAAATACATTTCTTTTATGAAATGCTTTGGTAAACATTGTTTTATCATGTTTTGTTTTTGGGAACAAATTCCGCAACTCTTTCAAATCAAAAGGATTTACTCTGAAATTATTTTAAAAGCATAAATGAAAATCGGTCTTTTCTGGCCGAGATTTTGGGGATGTCACAAAGCTATAGTCACCTCAAGTCCTCCTCCTAGGGTCCCAATTTACAAGTACTCTCTATCTCATGAATATCAACTACTCTCTCAATAGACCCCCCATATGCGCATCCAGGTATCTCTCCTATATTATCTCTCGACTCAAAACTCTTTCTAAGTGATTCCTGCTAGATACTCTTACTTAACACATACTCAAAGCAAGTAACAGATAACATCGATCAACAACATCTCCTAAGCTAAGGCATCACAAATCAGGCAACTCTAGCCCTAAGATATGAAATACCTAGCCTATCCTCTAGCATGCATCCCTAATATCTCATGAATATCTCATAACACAAATAAGTAAGGGTATTTTAGGAAATCACCGTTCAGGCTCTGGCTGATTGTACACACTGTCCAACTCGCTTTTCTCTTAAAACTCTTTCTCATTTTGGAAAAAATCACTTCCTTTGAATTTTTTTTCTCAAATCCTCAGTTTGAGTCCAGACACACCTGAAGGCACATCCGAATCCCTCAAACTAAGGCTATGATACCAACTTGTAACACCGTAAATTTTCAAAAAAAAAAAAAAATCATTTTTAAAATCACATAAATCCCATCAACACGTTTCACAAATCCCCAAAATGTCAAATTATCAAAAACACATATTCCTAATTCTTTGAAAAAAAAATCCAGGATCCTAAAAGACATCACTCCATCTCATGTGTACAATCAAGTTGGCATCTTCCCACGATCCTGAGAAGTACCTGAAACACATATCACATAACACGGTAAGCACAAAGCTTAGTGAGTTCCGCAAAATACCACACACAACTCATTAGCCTCTCATGGCTATATCTCAAATATGACCCTCTGGTCGGTGTGTCTTAGTGGGACCCTCCGGTCCCACAACTCGAGTGGATCCTCCAATCCTAACTCAGTAAAGCTCAGCATAACACACAACATAAATCACATAGGCATAATGCAGGATATCACAATACTCAATATAAGCACACAAGACCCTCCGATCACACAAAGATACCACTCAAGGTAAGTATAGTGAGAAGATTCACATCGTAAGCAAGCAAATAAATGGTGGTTGTGGAGGCCAACAAAATTAATAACCCTAAATATTTCACACTAAATAGTGTATAGTGGTAAAGGGTTCGAATTCATGGCGATTGGTTCAATTTTATAGCTCTATGAAAAATCTCTTTGTAAAAATAGTTGTAAAAATGACAATAAAAGTGAAAATGGGGGGTTTTGATGTTTTCAAATACTTGAGATAAACTAGAATTAAACTAAGATTTAAATGGACAGTTTCCACAAAAACAAGAGCTTGATATAAAATCAATAAGAGAAAGATGGTTGACTTAAGGTTTCCTCACTTTGACTTTTTGATGAACATATCATTAGAATCCAATGTGCAATACTTTTTTAAAATCCTTAATTTGGTTATATTAATCCAAGAAGCTTGAGATTACCTAGACTTTTCTTAGTTGTTAAAATGGTTGCAGAAGCTCATAAGAATTCCCTTAGTTGTGACATCCCCATTTTCACGGCCAGAAAAGACCGATTTTGTTTATGCTTTATAAAAATCAAAGTACTTCTTTTAATAAAAATGTTGCGGAATTTGTTCCCAGAAAAACGTGATAAATGCATTATCAAAGCATTTCCGAAGAAATGTATTTTTATTCATTTTAAAACCTTGGGATGTCATCGTCAATACAGGAACATAAGCATAAACAGAACTTACATTTATTTACACTAGTGATATACATCCCTTTTAAATCTCTCAGTGCAAAGTAGCTTCGTATCGACACCTGTGATACAAATAAGCTGGAGTGGGTCAAGTTGCAAAACCTGGTGAGTACATAGGGTTTTCAACCCACAATAATATAATTATTATATTTAATCATCAAACAATTAACCTGATTACCCATCCCCATTGTCTTTATTATTCATAAGGATCTACCATAGGAATCAGCTATTCCTCATTCATTCATTCCTAAGGATATTCCTAAGGAATCGGCACGAAGTCCATCGTCACCAGGGTTTAGGCGCTAAGTCTGCATAGTCGCCAGGGTTTATACAACATGCACTAAGTCTGCATAGTCACCAGGGTTTAGGTACTAAGTCTGCATAGTCACCAGGGTTTAGGCATCAAGTCAGCATGATCGCCAAGGTTTAGGCACCAAGTCTGCATGATCGCCAAGATTCGGGCACTAAGTCTGCATAGTTGCCCGGGTTTAGAGTACACCGGGTGAACACATCGTTCACAACACCTACAGGTTGCGAGCCTGCTATTGTTCTACCGGATTGTTTAGAATAGTTCGTGGTTGTCATCCATACTCTGCTAGATGACGGGTCCATCATTTGGGTAAAAGGCTTCTCTCATTGTTCACCTATCACCCTTACCTCATGGTCTGTATCACCTCTCATCTCATCACCCAACTCATATTTCATCTACCCATGTTTTACCTAACAAATTTTGTAGATATAAAATACACATACAGTTTAATTTATTTAAAGGATGTATAAAATCGTTCATCCAGCATAGACAACAAGCATTCAGGTAATATGCAAACCTAGCATGTAATTTATATAAAATACTTCATATCTATGTCTAAGATGAAGGTAACTATGCACTCACTTGAAAAGGTAGTGATTCTGCCCTTGAGCAACGCTTCGTTATCTCAAAACAATTATCCCTCGACAAAACCTAGTATGAATATCACTAGGGTTTAGTCTGACGTTAACCGCGACTAATTAATAGTCTAACCATTATTACTATTATATAAGCGTGACACAATACTTTTCACCCACTATATACAGACAAGGCCAGACATGGAACACCGGTGGGCAAGATCATTTTGGCATATAAGCATTTCTGAATCCAGCAACCCAAGCGGCGCTCCAAACCGGAACCCCCGTACCGCGAGTGGTTAAAAAGATATTATAACAACATTATATAACCCATAATAATAGCCCAATTAAATATTCTAAGGACCTAATAACATTACTATAATTATTTAAAAGCTATATTAAAAATTTCATAGGCGTAGCTCGCTTACAGCGGGTTTTAAAGAAAATCGGGCTTTGCTTGGAGTAGCCTTTCTAAACCGAAAGACCCTTTTTCTCGGGACTCCGGGAGCCTCGGGGCTTCCTTCGGGTGCTAGGGGTCCACCTAGGCTTTAGGGGGGGGGGGGTTAGAAACCCTAGAGAGAGAAAGTACTTAGATAGAGAAATAGATTTGGTGTGAAAAACTCGTAAGAATTCGCAGCTATTTATAGGCTGTAGCTCCTCGGGCTATGCTGGGCGTAACTCTGGATAGGGTTGCAAGCTCGCACTAGCTGGCTCGCACCTCGCACGGATAAGAACCGAAGTACGATGGGCGTACATGGCCTCGGACGCGGGGCGTAGCGAGGGTGGCGTGTCGCAATCCGAAGCGTGTTTCGTGATCAGCGATGGATGGCCCAGATCGAGCCACGTCATCAGTTTCGCTATAGGCTTCGCAAATTCAAGTGCAAACTTTAAGAATTCATAACTTTTACGTACGAGCTCCGTTTTTGATATTCTTTATATCTACGCGTAGGCGGGAACATACTCTACAACTTTCGTTTAGACTTCGTCTGCTAATCTTGACTTTTTTTTAAAAGTTATATTAGTAACAGGCTGGGACAGGATTGGTCTGTTAAAATCTCATAACCTCCTTCATCCGACGTCCGTTTTCGTCTGTCTTTTATCGTTACGTTACTATTGACGATATCTTAGATTTTCGTTTAGGTTGTGTCGGCTAAAACCGCTCGATCTAATATTCGAACTTCGGGCTGTACACTGCTAAGCCGAAACTTCGAAAAATCACAACTTCCTCATACGAAGTCAGATTTAGGCGTTTTTCTTATGGACGCTCTCGGTTTAACATATTCTACAACTTTCGGTTAGATCGATAAGGCTAAAAATTGCTCTATAGTAATTTCACTATTCACGCTTCCCGGTGCCGTGTCGGTTCCGTCGCAAAACTTCGACATGTCATAACTTCTTTGTTATAACTCGACTTTAGGCGTTATTTATATGGACGGAACCCTTGTAACATATACTACAACATGGTTAAGATTAATCATTCTAAATAATCTTCCATCAAAAACTCATTTTTTATGCTTATTATCTCAAAATTGACTAGCCCGAATCTGCGGGCGTTACAATTATCTCCCCCTTAGGATGATTACGTTCTGAAATCATCAATGAAACAGGGTAGTATAATGACTCCATACATTATCTCTTCATCTTATGCAATAATCGTAACTTCCTTGTTCCTTCGAATGAGTATCTAACTCTATGACTTCTTGACTGTAGGCGGTGCCCGATCTTGGACCCGCTCTCTATCTCATGTTAGACTTTCAATCATGATCTTCATGTCACGATCTCGATCTTTATTGGAGACTCCTTCTTCAACAAACTTGAGATAAGTTTCTTCCTTTGATTATCATAATAGACCGATGGGTCATGTTCTAATGACCTCTCATCGTATGATGCATTGCTTGGACTCAGGTCTTTTAGAGTCAAATTCTAGAACAGACTATACCTTCCTTCATGTTCTGATCATATCTTAAAAGGTAGCATTTCTAGCTACAAGCAACTATCGTGATACCTCTACCAATCGCTTTGATTTTCTTTTATTTCAATCTTCCGACTTAAGTCAGATGTTACATCAAACTTGGTTCTCTGAACCATGTATCATACTCATCGTAGTCGGACTCAATTCGATATGACCACTAGGGTCATAATAACAATCATCTTCTTAGTCATTACCGAAATGATGGTAACGACATATTTAAATAAAACGGTATCAATTACTAGCTTCTTGGTAACCTTGTGAATTTCCCTGGTCCAAGTGCGAGTCCTATGATTTCGGTAGTATAGGCCTCTACTACTATTCATACCTACTCATACTCATCCCAAGTATTGTCTCGCAGTTTTCCAAGTCACCATACAAGAAAATCACATAACAGTTTAACACACCAGATAACAAAACAAAGTTTTTATATTTTTTCTTGAAATGATTACATAGGTGTTCAAGTTCACCCTAAACTATGCCTCTAATAGGCTACATCATATGAACTCCTCTCTTGGCTACTTCGTAACTCGATCTTCGGGTATGAATTCCTCATCCTCGATTCCTTGCATTGTTTTCTGCTTGTCGAGGATCATGTGGAATGCCCTCGGCCTTGGTGGCGTTTCTGGCCTTGCCGCCTCGTTTTTCTTCGGGCAATCTTTAGAAACATGCCCTTCTTTGTTACATCTGTAGCACACCCACTTGTTGGATGTACACTTGATGGCGTAATGCCCTGTCTTTCCACATTTGTAGCAAGTCACCTCCTCGCTACATTTCCCGAAGTTGTTCTTTTTACACTTCTCACACCACTTAGCTTCACCTCCTCCTCCTCCTCCAGTCTTTGATAATTTCCTTTCTTTGTTGGATTTTGAAGATCCTTCATATTTCCTTTTCTCGCCAACTTTAGCTTTCTCCAGACCCTTTCCCAAATATGGGTCTCAACATTCCTGGCTGCTCTAATGGTCGTTTTCAAGGTAGTTTCCATTTTGACTATTGGGCCAAAGTCTATGGGCAGTCCGTTAGCAAACCTATCGATCTTAGAGAGTTCAGTAGGCACCAAGCAGGGGAATAGCTTCATCCTCTCAGTGAATGAGGTGGCATACTCATCCACACTCATCTTTCCTTTTTTCAGGTTCTGAAATTCGTTACCTAGGTCTATCAGATCTATCTCTGAGCAGTACTGCATTTTCAACTGCTCCACGAATGCTTCCCAAGACATTTGCATGGCTTCTCCTCGTGGCATTGTATCTGCCTACAACTTCCACCAACTTAGCACTCCAGTCTTTAGTTATCTGACTATAAAGACGGCTTTTTGACTGTCTCTCATCCAAAAGCTCCAAGATACCCTGCTTGATCGTACCGAAGATCACAGGAGTCTGGTTAATGATATTGCGCATGACCTGAGATGAAATGAACTCTCTCATCGTCTCATCTAGCTTTCCTGTAACATCCCAAAAATACGGTACAAAAATTTCATTTTTGATATAAAGATTCATAAAACTATTTTTAAGAGAACATCATCAAGTTATTTCATATCATAAAAACCATAGGTCGTATGTCTCAAAAGCGTGTTATAAAATAGTAACAATGTCAGAGTACATTCGCAAGAATCTCATATGCGGAAAATCGTGTGCGTGATGCGCTGCTACCGTGCCGGCTCCTTTCCCTTCGAAGAAGAAGGATCTGAAACACAAATTGAAAACCGTAAGCACAAAGCTTAGTGAGTTCACCCATCGTACCACATACAATACAAATAACATACTGCCAAGCATATATGGGTGCTCAGCCTACCTTGTTGAGCATATATGGGTGCTCAACCTACCCTTGTCAGGCACACCGGGGTGCCTGACCTACCCATGTCAAGCATATCTGGGTGCTCGACCTACCCTGCCAGGCATATCTAGGTGTCTGACCTACCCTCCGGTTTATTTCAACCGGCTACGGGGAATATTTCACCACCTACCACTACCACATAATAACAACGCATAACATACTGTCATGCATATCTGGTGCCCAACCTACCCTGCCTGTTTATCTCAACCTGATCTAGGGACTAGCCCCTTAACTACCACTAAAACATAATCACATAGCATACTAGCAAATAAAGCATAACATATAGTGGCATACCAGACAATTATCACAAAGACAATCATCTCAACTATAAACACCTACGAGTGGGCCGGCCTAGGTGCCTTAGACCCACTTCTACTGGAAGGTAACTCACCTCAATGTCGTTAAGTAGTTGAACTGTCCTCGGTGCCAGGATCAACTCCTACACAGGTTGGCACCCTGGTCAACTCAGGTCAAAGTAAAAGTAAAAGTCAACTCCAAGTGTGAAGGTCAACCTTTGGACAAAGTCAACATATGGTTGACTCAACTCGCCGAGATGGTCCATCAACTCGCCAAGTTCCATAATCCATAAAACCCTGAAGTTCCGCTCCTACTCGTCGAGTTCTTTCATGGACTCATCGAGTTCTTCCTTATAACATAGTCGGGACCTTTGACCCCCAACTCGCCGAGTTCCTTCTTGAACTCGTCGATTTCTCCTTCATACAGAGTCAAGACATTTTGTTTATAACGCGCTGAATTCCTCCTTGGACTCGTCGAGTTCTTTAATCTTGAAACCCAAAACATGTCCAACTCACCGAGTCATCTCCTAGACTCAATGAGTTTACTCAGTAACAGAAAAGGTTAGGGGACCACGACCCAACTCGCCGAGTCGTATGAACAACTTGTTGAGTTCCCTATAGTTTAAATCCATACAGTCGTTTTTAGTCAGGCTTAATGCATCCAAAACATAGATATGGTTCCCTAGGGTTGATATATCACGTAAAGTTTCTAACTTTACGTGCATGCATGGCTTATTTAGCTCAAAAAGCCCAAAAAGTGGTTCATGTGATCCATGGGACTCCCATGGCCATAAAGTTGGCACCTTTATGCCATGGAGTCCTTCAAAGGATCTGGATCTGAAGTTATTATCCCAAAACATGCTTGAATCCATGAATGGTTCCATATTATGCTCCATATGGTCCTAAACTACCCCATGAAGAGATCTAGTAAACAAATAGACAAGGTATAGACTTTATACCTGAAATGAATTGGAAATGAAGTTCTTCTTCTGGATCGAAGCTTCTTCCTTCAACCAAGCACTTCTAGCTTCCACCCCGTTAAGAAAATACTAAAGAATCACTCCTTTTTCAATCACACACACTCACAAAGCTCAAGATCACGAATTAGGGTTTGCTAGACTATGGGAGGTGATGAGGGGGCCACAATGGGGGTGTTAAGGTCTTTAAATAGGGTGCAAACCCTGAAAATTAGGGTTTCAATTTGGCAGCCCTAATCGTCGAGTCGAGGCTTTTCGACTTGTCGAGTAGACTTCAGGCCCCGCATCCAAAAATCCCATTCCTACTCAACATGTTTGGGGCCTCCAACTCGTCGAGTCCCTTTGCAAAAAAGAATAATTATTTATTAAAATACATACCTGGAACCAGGCATTACAAATCTCCGCTGCTTATTTTAGACTTAGTCCTCAAAGTTTGTTGCATCTGGAAATAGCTTGGGGTAGTGCTCCCTCATCTCTTCCTCCAGCTCCCAAGTCCATTCTGACCCCTTGCGGTGCTTCCATTGCACCTTCACCAACTCGATCTTCTTGTTCCTCAGATCCTTTGTCTTCCTGTCGAGGATGGATACCAACCACTTGATGTAGTTTAGGTTGTAGTCCACCTGAATATCCTCTAAAGGTACCACCACGGAGGCATCTACCAGGTACTTCAGCAGCTGGGAGACATGAAAGGTATTGTGGATCTTACTAAGCTCGGCTGGCAGATCCAGCTTATACGCCACCTTACCCACCCGAGATGCAACCCTAAAAGGACCATTGTACACGGGGCCCAACTTGCCCTGCTTCCTGAACCGGATGACACACTTTCAAGGTGATACCTACAGGATAACTATATCCCCGACCTAGAACTCCAGGTCCGATCGGCGTCTATCGGCGTAGCTCTTCGGCCAACTCTAAGCAGTCTAAAGCCTGCTTCGGACCTGCTGAATCATCTCTGTCGTCTTGAGTACCACTTCGGTACTCCCCATGACCCTCTATTTAACCATACCCCAGCATATCGGGGTTCTGCACTTCCTCCCATATAACATATTAAAGGGATGATGGTCAATACTCGCGTGGTAGCTATTATTGGAGGAAAACTCTGCCAAGGGAAGGTAGGTTTCCCAGCTACCACCAAAGTCAAGGACATATGCCCACAACATATCCTCCAGAGTCTGGATGGCCTGCTCATTTGGACCATCCGTCTGTGGCTGAAAGGCCATGCTAAAGTGCAGACGAGTACGCAACTCGTCAAGAAATTTCTTCCAGAATCTGGAAGTAAATCGTACGTCTCTGTCATAAATCACGGAGACTGGCACTCTGTGTTGAGCTACTACCTACCTGATGTAGATGTCGGCTAGGTTCTCAGCCTAGATGCTCTCCTAGATTGGAATGAAATGGGCACTCTTGGTCAACCGATCCATGATAACCCTAATCGAATCCACTCCCCGTGCGGTCTTGGGAAGCTTAGTGATGAAATCCATAGTAATATCCTCCCATTTTCACACAGGGATATCTAATGGATGCGTGTTGTTGTGAGGACTTTGGTGCTCTGCCTTGACCTTCCTGTAGGTCAGGCACCTTTTGACGTACCAGGCTACATCCCGCTTCATGCAGGGCCACCAGTAATCAGGGCGAAGATCTCAATACATCTTCGTCACCTTAGGATGGATGGAAAATTTGGACTTGTGAGCCTCATCCATCAAAATTTGTCGTACTCCGCCCAAGTATGGAACCTAGAACCTCCCATGCAGGGTCAGCAGCCCACGACTGTCATAGTAAAACGAGGCCAATTGGACTATGATTCGCTCACACTTCGGACGCTGCTCCTTCATAACCTCAATTTGCGCCTCTCAGATCCGTTCCAAAAGTGGAGTCACCATCAACATCCTCAATAAAATGTCTCTGATCGGGGATGCCTTGCGGCTAAGCGCATCGTCCATAACATTGGCTTTCCCCAGGTAGTAGAGGATCTCGCAGTCGTAATCCTTCACCACATCTAGCCACCGATGCTGCCTCATGTTCAGATTTGGCTGATCCATGAGGAACCTAAAACTATTTTGGTCCGTTTAAATGGTACAACGGACCCCATAGAGATAGTTTATCAAAATATGGAGGGTGAAAACAACCGCCCCAACTCCAGATCATGCGTCGGGTAGTTAGCCTCGTGAGGCTTAAGCAGCCTCGTGGCGTAAGCGATGACGAGCCCCCCTCTACATCAATACTACGCCCAAACCCGAGATGGACGCATCACAGTACACTAAAAAATCCTCCACGCCCTCTGGTAGGGATAAGATAGGCGCATCGCACAACCTCTGCCTCAATGTCTTGAACGCTACCTACTGCTCAGTCCCCTAACAAAATACAACAACCTTCTTCGTCAGTTGTGTCAAGGGTACCGCTATCTTGGATATGTTTTGTATGAATCTCTGGTAATTGCCTGCTAACCCAAGGAAACTCCGAATCTCAGATGGAGAGTTCGGAACCTCCCATCTCATCACGGCCTCTACTTTGGCCGGTCAACCAAAATCCCATTGTGGTTGACAAGGTGCCCCAGAAACTATACCTCGCGCAACCAAAAATCACACTTGGAGAAATTAGCGTACAAGCTCTTCCTCCTCAGGGTATCCAACACCTCCCGCAAGTGCTCCTTATGCTGCTCCTGCATCTTGGAGTAAACCAAGATGTAATCTATAAAGACTATCACAGACCGATCCAAAATCGGTCTATATACACGGTTCATGAGGTCCATGAACGCGGTAGGGGAATTGGTGAGCACAAAGGGCATCATAACGAACTCGTAGTGGTCATAGCGGGTCCGAAATGCGGTCTTTTATACATCCTCGTCTCTGACTCGCATCTGGTGGTAGCCTGAACGCAAATCTATGTTGAAAAACAAGATGCCCCATGTAGCTGGTCAAAGAGATCATCAATCCTCGGGAGTGGGTAAGGGTTCTTCACCGTTACCTTGTTCAGCTCCCAGTAGTCTATACACATCCGATGCGACCCATTCTTCTTCTTCATAAACAAAATCGGGGCTTCCCAAGGCAAGCTACTTGGCCTAATGAATCCCTTGTCTAACAGATCATACATTTGTGTAGATAACTCCTGCATCTTGGGAGGAGCCAACCGTATGGTGCCTTGGCTATCAGAGCCGCACTAGGGACTAGGTCGATAATGAACTCCACCTGTCTCTCCGGAGGTATCCCAGGCAGCTCCTCTGGAAATACGTCTGGGTACTCTCGCACCACTGGTACGTCACTCAGAGTCGCCTTACCCACCTCTCGGGTATCCATAACGTAGGCGACATACCATGTGCAACCCTGCTGAAGGTAGCGCCTAGCCCTCGCTGCCAAACACATAGCTGGTCCACGCTGCGGCCTCTCGCCCTGAATCACCAGCTCTCCCCCACTTGGGGTCCTATCACGCACCAACTTCTACACACAGTCGATCACCACCCCATTAGGGCTCAGCCAATCCATGCCGATGATAACCTTGTTCCTACAAAACGAAATGGGTACCAGATCTACAAGGTAACGCTCGTCATACATCCTCAAAATGCAATCTCTGAAAACCTCTGATGCCCGGCCAGATCGGTCGTCAGCTATCTCAACCTCTAAAGGACAATCCAATATTCCTGAAGACTCGGGAAACCTCTTGCTAAGAGCAATTAAAACAAATGATCGGACAGCCCCCGAGTCAAATAACACCAGTACTGGAATGTCGTTCACATGGAATGACCCTAATCAAAACACATAAACATAGCACATAAATATCGTAAACGACATATAATAAGATTTAGGGAGAAGAAAAAATACCCGTCACCACATCCGATGTGGCACGCACCTCCTTGGCGGTGAGCTGGAAGGCTCGGCTCCTCACCATTGGAGCCTCTGTCCTACCCTGTCGGCCATCCCTGATCTGTAGGGTCGCTAGAGCTAGCGCTGCCACTGGCGCTCCTGATGTCAGTCAAGGGCAGTTGGCCTTTTTATGGCCCATCTGATTGCAATGAAAGCAAATCAGGTCTGACGTCTGAATGGTAGGGGTAGGGGCTGTACAATCCTTGCTAAAGTGCCCAGCCTTGCCACACTTGTAGCAGCCCGAGCCCCCATCTCTGCAAACTCGCTCATATGGCCTGCCGCATTTCCCACAGCAGCTCCGACCCCGCTAGCCCTTCTACATAGAGTCGGATCCCTTGGGTTTCATCCCCGAAACCCCATTAACATGGCCAACCTCCTCCTTCCTCTTCCATAGGTGCTCGATATCAATCTCCCTCTCTCTCTCGTTGTGGCTATCATGTCCTCCAAGGTCGGGCATGGTGAGTAGCTGAAATGTTTTCGTATGTCAGCGCTTGTTAGGTGCAATTTGTGCACCTTTTTGCACACCTTTTAGTCCCATTTCATGCATATATTTAGCATAATTGTCCTTCATTTGTCTTGAATTTAATCACATTTTATGTTAGTCTCTAGAACAACCTTATTTTCACATTTTCATGTCTTTTTCAGGTAAACCGGAGGTTGGAACGCGCTTTGAGAAGTGTTTGGGAAGCATTGGTGAAGATTTCGGGATGATCGGGCGAAGAACGAAAAAATTGGAAAAATCAAGTTTTGGAATTGGAGTCAGAGAGGTACACGGGGCGTGTTGAATTTACACTGAAAAGTGGGCACGGGGCGTGTTTGACCAAACTGGGAGCTGTTGACCATGCTGAACACGGGGCGTGTCAGTTTAGTGCAAATCAACACGGGGCGTGTTACTGAATACGACCCTTGTCAGTTTAGCCTATTTTAACACGGTCCGTGTTCGACCCAAAAACCAACTTTTGGCAGTTTTTCCTGTCTTTCATATTACGGGTTAAGAGCCATTTTTTAGAGACACACAACATATCAGAGCACATTTGGAGGAGGATTTTCAAAGGTTTTTGCAAGGGTTTGATTAGCAATCATTTGGAAACATTATTTCTAGTATTTGTAAGTTGTAATTGCACTTTAATTCCATCTTTTATTCTTGTGATCTTGTTCTAGCCATGTGTGGCTAGAACCCTAGTTTCTCCAATTTCATGTTTTGACTTCTTGGTAGTGACTTCAATCATATGACATGATGTTTGTTCTTAATTTCTATCTAATGAATTTGATTTTGCTTCAATCGAATGTTTGATTCTAATTGTGATTCTTATTGGCCATTTGAATTATGGTTAGGTCATTCAAGTTATCTCTTTTACAAAATCCGTAATTGTTTTGTGACATTGAACATGTAACAAGCATTAAATTGATCTCTATTGAGTGAATTTAGTGTAAATCTTATTCATACACTTTTACACTCCCGAGCTTATGAGGAGTATTGGGTGTTGTTGGGAACATTCACATAAAGCTTCATGAAATCTTATAATCTAATTCTAAGAGCTTGTTTAGATTAGGTTAATAAGGTTAGGGTTAATCAAAGAGCTTGTTTTGGTTTATTAATGTGGTGAATGGGAAGTGTTAGAGCTTATTAGCACTTTCAAGTACCGAATTAGATAGAACTGAACGAATATTGTGTCATCTTTGAGTCACATTGCAAAATTGTCATACATGGAGTTGGAGTCCTTACAAAATCTGAACTTAATTCATTAGTTTAGTTGTCTACTCGTGTTTTTAATTTGTTTTTTTAGTCATTGCATTCTAAACCCCCCTTATTACTGTTGGTGACCATAGTACTTTGTAGACTAATTATCCCGTGTCTCTGTGGATCGACCCTGCTTGCCTTGTACTACCTTTTAGTGCAATATAGTGGGATTATTTTGGAGTATATCGTACCCCTTTATTTGTTGGGTTTGACACGCCTAACAAATTGGCGCCGTTGCCGGGGACACGGTGTTACTAATTGTTTATGCCTAGATTTTTGTGAGCAGGTGCATCTCTATATAAAAAAAAAGAAAAAAAAGTGTCGCTCGGAAATGAATACTCCTTACATAGAAGACCAACTTTCTGAGCTAGCTCAGTTAGTTATGATGATTGGAAATGACCAAAGTACGCAGCCCATATCTATTCCTTGCGATTTTTGCACTCAAAATGGACATCATTCCGATATGTGTCCATATCTACAAGGAGAATGGGAAGAAGTGCAAGAAATGGGAAGCTACTACTGGCCAAACCAATGGAGTTATGATCAACCTCAACATGATCAATGGTGGGAAAACAACCAAGCTTGGGGAAACAACCAATTCCAAAACCCATACCAAGCTTGGGAAATGACCAATACCAACTAACTCCACAGTGCCAACAACTATATTCTCCACCTCCCCAACAACCTGAAACATCGAGCAAGTCCTTGGAAGACATTGTCAAAAGCATTGCCACTACTACCCAAATCTTCCAAGAAACAACCAAAGCTAGCCTCAAAAGCTTAGAGCAACAAATTTCACAACTTACTCAATCTGTGAGTATATTGGAAACTCGGGGAAAACTACCATCGTAGACGGAGGAAGACCCAATGCATATCGTTTCTTCCATCACCTTGAACGATGGGAGAAATGTTGATGACCCAAGATTACAATTGGAAGATGGGGAAGAGGAGGAAGAAGTAGAAGTGGAGAAGGTTGTCAAGGAAGAAGTAGAAATTAAGAATGTTGATATGGAAGTTGTAGAGGAGGTGTTGGAGGTTGACAAAAAAGAGGCTGAGCCACCCACTACCAATGAGAAACTCCTTTCACTGGTAGACCAACCACAAGAGCCAAAAACGATAAATTTGCTTGACCCTTCAAATGATATGTACCCCGAGAAGGTCGACACCCAACCGGTCATCAAATCGACCACCTTATCAAAGAAGGAATATTTGACCACCTTACTAGACAAGTACAAGAAAGGTATCGGCTGGACGATTAGTGTCATTAAGGGTCTAAGTCCAACATGGTTCCCACGCAAAAAGAAAGTCAAGTACAAGATAAGTGTTCCATTGATGGAGATGGCGAAAAGTTTAGTCAGTTGGAGAGCCCCACATACTTAGATTTATGCATATTCAGGGGTCATGTCGAGCTAACGACTTTAAAAAAGGGCAGCTAACCGAGAGGCAACCCGGGGGTATTTTTGTCTTTTCTTTTAAAACTTTCTAGTCTTTGGTAAATTTCAAAATTTTAATATCCCAAATGGTTTTAAACTTGTTTTGGCCTGGAAAATGACTCTCGGGCTCTAAAAATATTTCACGGATAGCTTGGGGAGGTTGAAGAGGAGGTTCTCACCACCAATTGCAAGGCTCCAAGAACGATTCGGTAAATTCTTTCCATATCTTTAATTGTTCATATGTTGCTTTAAAATTCAATATGTGTGCACTTGTGACTATTTTAGACTCTTACCCAACCCGACTACCATCCCGCACCACCTTCCGGTGATTAGGTTGTTCCACCCTCTCCGAGCATCGGGGACGATGCTTATCTTTAAGCTTGGGGAGGGGTAGAGTTATACATTAGGTTTATCCATGCATTTCATGTTCATATTCATGCATTAAAAAAAAACTCAAAAAGATTTTAGCCTTCTTATTATCTTTTTCTTGCATTCTGCATTTTAAAATCTACAAAACCCAAAAATATTTTCTAGTTTTTGCATCCCATTTTCATTCATTATTTCCAAAAAAAATATATGAGATGAATACAATCTTTACATACAATAGCTCCATGAAGTGGGAAAATGAGAATTCAACTGAAAAAAAATATGAGGCGACCGGATAGTTACCAGAAGTGTAGAATCAGCTGTCATAACTAGGGGGCCCAAACACCGTAATTCGAGACCCCAGCCTTAGATAATAAAAAAATGGCATACTGAAACGTTTTTGTGGGTGGTAATAACAACTTTAGGATGATTTGCTTTTGAATGTTTAAAGAGAATCCTTATCAACAACTCTGAACCCATAGAACACGGACCTATTTGTTGACACGCGTTACCCTTGCGGTAATAGAGAGCTTAAGTATCAGATCCACACTGTCAAGAAGGAAGAAAGGGTACAACTGTCATATTCAGTACCCAAATCAGAATTTCAAGTACTCAAATGAAGAAATTTTTAGAAATTCAAAAGATTGAAGAACTCAAGCTCAAAACGAAGATACAAATCCAAGTTCAATAAAAAAATCAAAAGCCATCTCAAAGTCAAATCTGGCGAATGAAGAACTGTGTGATATGATACTTGTGGCTCTCGAAAAAGTGAAAGCATAGGAGCTGGGCCCCTTCGGGTGGGCTCACTGTTTCAACAAAAGTTGATTCGCCGTGACGGGTTCTTAAGGATGCGTCGATTCTGATTCTTGACTATCTAGTCTTAAGGACATGAGATCCTGAACTGTGTTATTTTCGCTCGCAAAAGCTAATTAAGGTATGAAGTTTAAATAAAATTATGGTTGGATTATTGGATTACACCGTTTCGTGGTCTTCCTCACTTTGGGAGTCTGTGATATGTGGAAGGTAGCAGGATGGTCGCCTAGGTATTAATGATTGGAGCCCCATTGATGTAAATTCTGATCGTATATGTCCATATTTATAAAAATAAATAAAAAATATTACTTGTGTTCTTAAATTTTTTCTTTGGTTCATCTTTGTTCCTTAAGTATCTTTTGTACATATGTTTCTTTCTCATGGTCTTCATTGCTTGCTTTCATTCTTAGCTTTTAGGATCTTTATATCCCTATTTGTTCTATATTTCTTTTTTCCATCTAGAAATCGTCCTGTTTGTCCGGTTCTTGTTCTTTCTTGAGGACAAGAAAGGTCTAAGCTTGGGGAGATTTGTTAGGTGCAATTTGTGCACCTTTTTGCACACCTTTTAGTCCCATTTCATGCATATATTTAGCATAATTGTCCTTCATTTGTCTTGAATTTAATCACATTTTATGTTAGTCTCTAGAACAACCTTATTTTCACATTTTCATGTCTTTTTCAGGTAAACTGGAGGTTGGAACGCGCTTTGAGAAGTGTCGGGAAGCATTGGTGAAGATTTCGGGATGATCGGGCGAAGAACGAAAAAATTGGAAAAATCAAGTTTTGGAATTGGAGTCAGAGAGGTACACGGGGCGTGTTGAATTTACACTGAAAAGTGGGCACGGGGCGTGTTTGACCAAACTGGGAGCTGTTGACCATGCTAAACACGGGGCGTGTCAGTTTAGTGCAAATCAACACGGGGCGTGTTACTGAACACGGCCCGTGTCAGTTTAGCCTATTTTAACACGGGCCGTGTTCGACCCAAAAACCAACTTTTGGCAGTTTTTCCTGTCTTTCATATTACGGGTTAAGAGCCATTTTTTAGAGACACACAACATATCAGAGCACATTTGGAGGAGGATTTTCAAAGGTTTTTGCAAGGGTTTGTTAGCAATCATTTGGAAACATTATTTCTAGTATTTGTAAGTTGTAATTGCACTTTAATTCCATCTTTTATTCTTGTGATCTTGTTCTAGCCATGTGTGGCTAGAACCCTAGTTTCTCCAATTTCATGTTTTGACTTCTTGGTAGTGACTTCAATCATATGACATGATGTTTGTTCTTAATTTCTATCTAATGAATTTGATTTTGCTTCAATCGAATGTTTGATTCTAATTGTGATTCTTATTGGCCATTTGAATTAGGGTTAGGTCATTCAAGTCATCTCTTTTACAAAATCCGTAATTATTTTGTGAAATTGAACAAGTAAAAGCATTAAATTGATCTCTATTGAATGAATTTAGTGTAAATCTTATTCATACACTTTTACACTCCCGAGCTTATGAGGAGCATTGGGTGTTGTTGGGAACATTCACATAAAGCTTCATGCAATCTTATAATCTAATTCTAAGAGCTTGTTTAGATTAGGTTAATAAGGTTAGGGTTAATCAAAGAGCTTGTTTTGGTTAATTAATATGGTGAATGGGAAGTGTTAGAGCTTATTAGCACTTTGAAGTACCGACTTAGATAGAATTGAACGAATATTGTGTCATCTTTGAGTCACAATGCAAAATTGTCATACATGGAGTTGGAGTCCTTACAAAATCTGAACTTAATTCATTAGTTTAGTTGTCTACTCGTGTTTTTAATTTGTTTTTTTAGTCATTGCATTCTAAACCCCCTTTATTACTGTTGGTGACCATAGTACTTAGTAGACTAATTATCCCATGTCTCTGTGGATCGACCATGCTTGCCTTGTACTACCTTTTAGTGCAATATAGTGGGATTATTTTGGAGTATATCGTACCCCTTTATTTGTTGGGTTTGACATGCCTAACAGCGCTCAACATGTCGTGATACCGAGTTGTCCTCATCTCCTCGTCCCCTTCATACTGAGGCACCAGTAAGGCCCTCTCCCTAAACTTGGCGGTAATCTCTGCCACCGACTTAGTCGCATGCCTCATATTCAAAAACTCCCTGGCCAGCTGCTGAATCTCTATAGCCGGCGCAAACTCAGCCCTAAAGCTGGTCTCAAATTATGACCAGGTCATAGCCTCAATGGTTGGGGATCCCAACGAATCACCGACCGCCTCCCACCAATCTCTAGCTCTATCCCTCAAACACCCTGCAATATACCGGACCTTCGACCCCTCAGGCCAGAAGCTTGATTTGTGTGAAATGCAGTAGTTTTAATCCTATTATTTTAAACACAAATTAAACACATGAAGGCAGTGTACCTATCGATTAGCAATATAGTTCAAGCAAGTAGGTATCAAACATAAGGAACGGTAAAAATTAAATTAACTACTAGAATTATCTAAATAAAAACAAGTAATAAAAAGAAGGGGTTTCTCTAGTTTTTCAATACTAGAAACTTAAGCAATTAACTAACACTCAAACTAAGACAATTAATACATAAAGCAAATAGGAAGTAACTAGATTCAATAATAAAAGAGACTTCTGCTCAGGTTCGACTCACTTATTCCTATGGTTGATTTTATGGAACGTGCAATGGATTAATTTATCATTGGGAACTGATTAATGTGATTAGATTCATGTTCACTATTACTAAGCCTTAGCAAACAAATTAATTCAAACAGTGGCCAATTGGTTAAACTAACAAGTTTCCTAGTATTTTGATTCGGATCAAGTAAGACTTGTAATATTAGCTAATTAAATCTTGCAATCCAATCTCATGTATGGTTGTTCATCATACATGCTTACACATTAACGTACTTATTTTCTAGTTAATCCTGGGTTCATGTTCACTAATACTAGGCATACAATGTTGTGTTCACAAAATTATATGATACAAGCAATTAAGGATATGTTCATGCAACTTAATAGACTTTATAATTAACAGAAAATAATTATTATCAACACATAAGGGTCTTTAACAAGCTTAACTAGACAATTCATCAAATCAATTAATCCATACCATAAAATCAAACCATATTAACGAGTTAATCTACCCTAAACAGAAGTGATGAGTTTTTAGCTCATATCTACATCAATTAACATCTCAAAACGAAATCTAATGATAACAACATAATTTATATAAAAGATTAAAAAAAGAGTATGTGTATTGCCTTTGATCTCCTCCAAATTGATCTCTAAGCTAAACTATCGAAAACCAAAGCTCCATAAATACTTCTGACTGCCATTTAGTCACAAATAATGTGACAACCCGAAATTTCCATTCTGTACAAACCATATCAAGTCAATAGAAGTTAGAACAGTTACAGTGAATTTCCAAACTTTTGGGTATAAGTTTGAGTATTTCAGGATTTACACTTAAGGAGATATCAGGAGAGTGGATGCACTAGGGTTTTGTGCAACTTTGTTATTCCAAAACTCTATGATATTAGAGTTCATTTCGTGAATAAAATATTTTCTGCCAAAAATCGCAGGACTATATATAGGATTCTAAACCATATTTATTCATTAGTTACATTTCCAACTAGAGAAAAGCCATTTTCTCTCTCACGGATCTTCGGGTTTTCATCCCAAATCATGAGTACCTCTATCTAGTTGTATTATATAGCTTATTATGTGCTTAATAACCTAGATTACATGTCAAAACAACAAGATTTAGGAGTTTATCGCCCAAGAACATCTTGGACCGTAAACTCTCCTTTAAGGCACAAATGGTGCCTAGTCCCTTCCTTAAGCAATGAAACTAGTTTGGACTTGTACCCTAATATGCTTAGGGCTAGAAAACAACCTTAGAACACCAAGAGTAAGGTGTTCACGGCCCAAGAAGTTCCAGGGCCGTGAACTCCATTTTAGGGTGCCAAAATGCCCTAAATGCCTTCCATAAGACAAGAGACAAGCATAACACTTTATCATGATGTGTTTAGGACTCAAAGCAACCAAAATACCAACACCCATTGGTGTTTACGGCCGCAAACACATGACCAAATGGTCCATGGGCCGTAAACTCAAGTTAGGGGTGTTTTGATGCCACAAACACTTCCTAAGGCATAGGCTTGAATTTAGAATGCTTCCTTATGACCTTTAGGACCCTCATAAACATAAATGGCCATGGGTTTATGGCAGTAAACTCATAAGGTCTGTGAACTCCTCAAAAACTCCAAAGAAGGTGGTCTTTTTCATCATAGGTTAGAGCTAATGTCCCTAAATCATTCCCTAGCCTTCAAACTTGCATTCCCACATGAGTAGCCATGAGTTTACGGCTGTAAACTCCCTTGGGCCATGAAATCATGGTAGTAAACTCATGTGAGTGCCTTTATACTTTCTTATGTTGAATCACATGTGATTCCAACACTTGGTCCAGGTGTTTCCTAGTCCCAAAAGGTGTTTCCTTTCATATAGATGCTATAAACACTATATTCATGTCAATATGCATCCTTATATGTCATTTAGGACTTATTGTGTCTCGAGACTTCATTCGTGGAACTTCTCATCCCTACACGCATACCCGTTAGAACCACTCACAACAGGTGAGTTCATACCCCTTAATCAATGTTTTAAATGAATTTAAATGCTTTAATGGGGGGGGGGGGGGGGGGGGGAATACAAGTAGAAAACAACATGTTATTAAATCTATTCTTAGGTCTTTATAACTGTGTTTTCATCCATCTGATTTCACAGGCTTCAAAATGTGACGTATGAAATGGTTTTCTATCTTAAAAATACCATGTTCTCAAAAGTATTACGTTTGAAATGTTTATTAAAATGACATCAAGTCATTGTTATTTATTGTTCAAAACTCTTAGATGTCATACAAAACCATTTCTTTTACCTTCTTGAACCAAACTATATCTATATACTTATGTTCTTATATATGTATTGATATTATAGTTTTCATCCTTCATTCAGTTTTCCCACACTCTTGTGTAGCAAGGGTGTATAAACCTGCTTGGACAATCAATTACCTTCCAGTTAACTACTATAGGGATAATTAGGAGACACAAAACATTATTCCTTTTACAAGGAATTACACCAGAATCAGTTCATTCATGAGTCTATACTATACATTACATGTTACATGAATACGTCTACATAGATACGCTTACATGAATACCTTTACATAGATACATTTACCTGTATACACTTACATGGATACTTGTACCTAGATTCACTAGGATGATTTACTAGTACATTATGTGTAGATTGTCCTGCCTATCCCAATTCAACGGGATATCTAGACGAGACTAACCATTCCGGAACCCACCTATTAGCAACAGTGGTAGATGAACATCCACGGATGCCTATGGTTATTACTTATATTAGGGGTACCTTTACGGGACTAACCATTCCTTTGGCCTACTGTTCGCTACAGAGGTAAATGACCATCTATGGATGCCTATGGTTAATACTTATATTAGGAGTACCTTTATGGGACTAACCCTTCCGTAAACCTACTGTAGCTACAGAGGAAAATTGAACAATCTACAGATGTTCAAAGGTTATACATGTCGCTATTCGCAATGTTGTATTAATCCTAATACAAAAGGATAACACTTACATGATTATATTTTCCTTTTACTTTATTTTCGTGATACATTTACGTAAACGATCAGTTAGACTAAGTACTGTTAGTAATAGTCAAAAAGAAGGAAAACCATCTTTGTTATAGCAAAACACATGAGTCTTGGTAGAATACTACTTACAAAACACACGATTCTTAGTAGAAGACTACTTACAAAACACACGAGTCTTGGTAGAAGACTACTTACAAAACACACGAGTCTTGGTAGAAGACTACTTTCAAAACACATGAGTCTTGGTAGAAGACTACCTTCAAAACATTTAGGTCTTGGTAGAAGGCTACTCATTATACTAATAGAAATCATAGGGATTTGTTAGAGTATTCAAACGTTTTCAACTGCTTTCAAACAATTCACACTTATATGGTCTTTTTCCAAAGGTTTACAAGTCCTTACTTTAATGTTTTACAAATCAAAGACACATTAATACTTATGAATTCACCATATTTACGCTGATACTCGCTTTCAAAATAACTTGTATTCTCAGGTCACCAGTTAGACAAGTATGATGGCCAGGTTTTGAGAAGACGGAGCACAGACAAGACTCGTCTTATTCTGATTATTCATTTTATTGTTGTACATTATGAAAGAGCGCACATGTATTAAAACTTTACTTTTAATGCAATGGATGATGTTGTTGCTTGTTTACTACTTTACACTGTTATGATACTTCACATGACGTCCTCCACCCCGGAACGTTTCCGCCGTTCTTGGTTTTGGGGTGTGACAGATTGGTATCAGAGCATTGTTTATAGTGAATTAAGTATATTATCCCATAAAAGATATACTAACTATAAATACATTGGGATTAAAACACTCTGTCTAAGAGTTTATACTTTAAATAGTAAAATATTTAATTTAGTATACGTGCCTGCATTCATACTAAAATTCGTGTCACAATGACAAGAACAAAAGTATTACGATTGTTGAACATCACAAGTAAGCCTGGGGATGTATGGTCAGTCTTGGGAGTAGCATAGCCTGATCAACTATGCTGGTCCGAGGAGTGATTAGCATATGCCCAAGAATGGTTGTGATATGGCAACAAGTCTAAAAACTTACCAACAATACCACAATGAGAACAGTAGAACATAACATTAAACTTAAAATACTATATGAGTAGTTGGTGTTACTATAAGTACTTTATACTTGAGAACTAAAACGGGATCTTCATTACTAAGTTGATAGTCACTAAGTGGATACACTAAAGTTATATGTAACTAGGATGTTATAGACTTAGAATCGGTGAAATTTTTGTTTTACCCCTATTCCTGGTGAATTTGGAGTTAAGGTCACTTATTCGAAGGCCTATCCTGTGTTGATTACATATAACTGGTATGCACTTTACAAATAGCGATGTAACTAATGAAGATTTTCTAATAATTATCTAGATAGTTCGTCTAATAATTATTTCCTTACCCAAATTCTCGCGTAGATAGCATGGCTGGACTCCATCCCCACGGCAACCCGTACCTTCCGAACGAGGTCATTGCTGGATGGTTTAGAGAAGAACCGGAGAATGATCATCCTATCCTTTGAATGATCACCATGATGAATACCTTTCGGACGATGCTAACTCCGAACCCGAGGTTGAGAACCTACCCCAGGCAGCTCCCTTTCCAATTCCTAACCCTCGTCCGACTTTTCATGGCCCGACGCCTGAGTGGGTGGAATGTTTGGAAACATGGAGCCAAGGACAAGATCAGCCAATGCCATTTAATGGTGACCGAAGCTTCTATGACCTAAGCAATGGGGGCTCAGCAGACAGAATCTTCCCAATCTTGGTCCGCAGAGTGGCCCGAAATGAGATTCAAGGCAGGACAACCCTACATCAGATCACTGAAGTTGTCACCGATGCGAGAATGCATACCCTCCGCACCATTCGTCTATGAGACGCTCGTGAGAGATCTGAGAGAAAACATGAAACCCTGCTGCAAGCACTGGCTGAATCACGAGCCGAAGTCCTAGAACTTCGAGTACGCCAGAGGGTGTACGAAAGACACCTACTTGATGTGGAACGCTAACTGGATGGACTGAGAGTTCACCAGAGGGATGACCGTCGCCAGTAGTAGATGCTTTACTTTATTTTCCTTATTAGAAAGGAATTGTTTTTCTGTCTATGCCCGATGTGGCATTTTCTGTGAAACTATCTTGTACTGTAAGTACTTTAGTTAGGTCTTTATGCTGTCAAGAACTATCTTCTCTGGATATGATGTAAGACCTTTTGCAAGGTCATTTTCCCGAACTTGTACGTCGTGAATATCAAAGATATTGACAGTCGGCTAACTTCTGTGTCATTTTCCTTATTCAAGTATTATTATCATACTTCCAATAGAGTTTATCTGAAACATGCTTTAGTCAAGTCATTGGACTATAACAATTTAACTCCAGAGACATTTCCAAGTCTCTTTTAGTGATTGGATCATGTTATTCACCAACCAACGATACCTCGGCCAGAACGACAAACATCTGGAGACCATTGTACGCACTTACTTCCAATCTTTGCTAGGACTGCATCATAGGGATGTAGGTCAAACCTTCGTGAACATACTTCCATTCCGTACTAGGACTGCATCATAGGGATGTAGGTTAAACCTTAGAGAACACACTTCTATTCTTTACATGAGCGATCTAACTACGTCTAGGTTCAACCATACTCGCTCACAAATTCATTTTCTTTCCGTGAAACAGAATCATGTCGCCAAAGAAAAATGATCAACCCCTCAACCAAACACCAACTCTTCAGATTGATGCAGCAACCTTTCAAGCTGCAGTCTCGGCTGCCGTGTCAGCTATTCTGACCCACCTTAACGCTAACAACGCGAATTAGGATAATACCTTGGATGTTCATATTTGCATGTATAATAGATAAAACATAGATCCAAGGTATTTAGGGTTGCATGTACACTTAGGAGTGTTAGAATGCTCAAAACCCAACAGTGGTATCAGAGCCTAGGTTTGTTTTCAATTATACTTGATGCAAATTGCTGAAAAATGCTGAAAAACTCGATTTTCTGGCTTTCTGGGCACTGGACTCACCGATTCCACTGATGAACTCACCGAGTCCATGAGTAAAATCATCCTACTCGTCGAGTAGGTTCAAGCACTCGACGAGTAGGAGCCCCAGACAGCATATATTCGAGTTTTTTTGGCTAGAAATGGACTAGGAACATTACCCTAAGTTGTTTTTGAACTTATAAACTTGTTTTTGATGTGGTAATGTTCATGATAATCCAATTTCAAAGATAATTGTCAATAGATTCATGTTTTGAATTAGTTTAGTGATTAGGCTAATTACATGAAAAAGTTTGATTTGAGTTATCTTGTTCTTATGAGTTGCTTAGATTAATAGAAAAGTTGAGTTTCAATCCAAATTAATCTAAGAGTTGATTCTAAAATGTGTTTTTGTAACTTGTCCTCAAGTTATATGAAAAGTCACATTTAAGTTTCATAAAACTCATAAAAGTTGGCAAATGTTACAAAATGAAGAGTCTTGTCTCATTGAATGGTTTTATGACTCCATAACTTGTCCTCAAGTTATGGAAGTTCAAGAGTCACTTCATTAAGTAATAAAATGTGTAACCTTAATTAATTTCATAAGTTATAAATTAAAGATAAGTTAATTCTTTTATTAGTTTAAAGTCTTCCATAACTTGTCCTCAAGTTATGGAACTTGAAGAGTTTTTGGATTAAAACTACTTTAAACACATAAGTTATGGAATTAATTAGTTTTGAATAGTCTCAAAACTTGCCCTCAAGTTTTGGAATTTGAAAAGTTTTCACTTATGAATACTTTAATTCCAAGTTAGCCCTTAGAATTTTAAAAGTTAAAATTCAACCCTTATACTTTATAATATTATAAGTTAATAATATTTATATATATGTACAAGAGTAAAGTCGGTCTTACCGTTAGTAGGCCTCATTCACGAAGCCGGTCTATAAGGGGGGTATAAGGTTACTGCCTATAAAATGGCAGTTTAATGGGTGTCCACTCTCACCCACCGCTTCCTTGACCGGTGGAGGGTCGTTAGCCGAACAGGTAGGACAAGGACTAGAATTCTCCCTTTATTAAAAGTATTAATGATAAATACTAAGTAACTAAACTCTTAATAATACCCAATCTTGGTTACTTAGGAAAATGTGAATAAGGTGCTAATCCATGAAATTATACTTTGCACTTTGTTTAAGTCGGTTAGTGGAGCGTGTGTGGTTAACCGGCACACTAACTCGTATTTAACAAGGTAGGAAAAGCGTAACTTAATGTTTATCTTGGTATCGATGGAGCGTATGTGGTTAACCGGCACATCGATTGAGGGGTAAACACTTAAGGGTACCAAGTAATTTGCATGGTTACTTCACACCTTGTTTTGTGATCCTCGGCATCCTAGTCACAAAACCTGAAGGGCACACTCGAGATTGAAACATGCCATTGAACAGTTCAATGAATCTGAAAAGATCTACGAGTTTCAAATCCAATTAAAACCTAATAATACATTTCGTTTATCTTGGTGGAAATTGGTGAATCGTCATTCACCTACCTTCAAATATTTGATAGCTTGGATTACGGCATCCCTGTTCTAAGTTATAAAATAGTTTGTTGGGTCCTAGACTTAATATTTCATATTGGGTGTCATATTAAGGACTTAAAATCAACTATCTTGAATATCTCCCAAAAGATGTCTGGTTTAGACATCTATGATCTTCCCAAATCTCTTGAAACAAGTTTTCCTAAATGAAGATGATGTCCCATGGAAATCATACTTCTTTCACCTCCTCCAATTATTCTCCCTAACCCACAAGTTCCTGAAAAGTTTAAGGTCACTCAAGCCCTAGTGGCAAGGAAAGGTCTAGGTGTGATCAAATCTTGGAGATGAAGTCACATATTGACAAGCCGGGAGAGTTGGGTGTCAAAGTCTTGAGAAAGTTGGTGGTTCAATCACTTTCTAAGTCACATAGTGAGTTCCTTTAGGACACCTATGAAATAAACTATGACAAGACCCTTAATGATCTTATACAGTTGCTAAGATCAACTTCCTAGAACTTTATGGACATTGACAATGATGACACTGGATATCTAGTAAAGCTTTCTCTTCCCAGTGGAAAGGGATCGGCCATTGTCAACTCGGTTGACCAAATGGTAAAGAGAAAGGCTAAGTCTGTGATACTCCTATGTACCATTATCAAAGGTTCCATATGTTTATATTGCCAAAGGAAGGGGCATTAGTTACAAAGCTGCCAAAATTTACCTAAGGATGTTAAAGTCAATAGGTTTGACTCTACTTCAGGTAAAGTCCACTATCTAACTCTGCTAAGTTTCTATTCTGAGATTCTTGATACATGATGTGACTGGGTCACATGGTGATGTTTTAAGAATCAAAGAAAAGTGAAGAAACTTAGAGTAAGAATATGTTGAATCTGATCGCGTAGATGGATTTCTATCGCATAGTTTGAAGATCGGATTCTTGAGCTACTTCTTAGTAGTTATGATATTTTGCTTAGAAATAGATAACAACAAGTTTTCATATGGATTGTAAGGATACGTTTTTCCGCAAAGTTTTAAAATAAAAGGAAAATTTTTGAATTTATTTATTTTAAAATATCCTTACAATGGCATTTGTGAAAATTTTTGTTGCTTATAAGATTTCATTAATAGCAAGAGTGGAAATATGAAATTGATTCTTTCATATGTGGTAATGTCTAAATTTACCAAATAAGGAAAGATTCTCATCACCCAAGTTTCAATTGGACCGGAACTTGGAATCATGCAAGTTGTATAGCATGATGAATGAGAACTTTCAAGTATTGGAAAATTAAGACTAATTACTTGTTCACATGGATGTGTGAGTCATGTAAAGGACTAAGGGATCGAGTGCACATTCTTGTGAACTGATTAAGTCCACCACAAAAGATCGATAAGACTATTCGTCATAGTTTACTAAAGCTCAGTAAATATGATTATACTTACAAGCTTAAGTGTAACTCTGAGAAATTGGAAAAGGTTCCAATGTATGACAGAGCGAATAAGAAGAATCAATTTCGGCAGAAAGATAAAAGTTTCTCAAATCTGGAAAGATGGGAGAGTACTTTAGTATCAGTTGTTGTAATCATCTTAATGATTAAGAAAGCATATCACAATTAGTTCTCTAAGGAAATCTTAGGGCATTCTTATGACTAAGAAGAGGATCTTGAATTGTTGAAATGGTTAAATCAAGAAGATGAGTCATACTTCGTTCCAATACAAGTCTTAGAGTCATACTCCAAGATTGTAACTTGAGTGACATGTCTTACAGAAGGTTTAAAACACTTGTCAAATGCAAGAGTAAAAGTTTTCTACTCTTGTACATTTGAAATTGGTAAGTTGTGATGTTTTGGATAAAACAAAGACCGACTTAGGCCAATTGTGTGAAGTGTCTATCTTGATTAGAATCCACACTATCTCTTGAATATCTGACAAAAAAGTCTTATATGTCAAGAGGACAGTGGGAGTCTTAAAGGTCTTGAAAGTCTCAAGAACTAGTCAACAATAAAACCTAAAGTTCTTCACTAGCACACGACTTGAGGTTTATAACCTATCGTGTTGACATATTCTGTGCCCATTCCAGGTAAAGTTGCTTGTGCATATGAGTTCTTAGATTTCTCAATTGGTTGCACAACAATTTGGAAGCAATGGCAGGCCCTTGAGCTGCCAGGTGGCATGAAATTAAGATTGAGTTCAGTCCATATGAGTTTGAATTTTTCATTATCCTTGTCTTGTGACTATGGTTTTGACAATTCACATGGATAAAAACACATACACCAGTAAATCTAAGTGTCATAAGGTTTCTCTCCGATTCATGAAAATGATGGTGAGGAAACACTTCTACCAAGTAGATTTGAAGTAGATAGCAATTCTGATATTTGCATTCTCAAAGTCGTTAGTGGAGCTGTGTGGTTAACCGGCACAATAACATGGACTTGTGAGAAGTGGCAAAATGGTCTAAACAATTCAGACTATGATTACGACATCCCTTTTCATAGTTCTAAAATTGTTTAGACACACAAGTGTGCTATCTAAGGGAAGGTGTATGATTTTGATAAAGTTTTATCAAAACAATATAGTATCAGAAATCTGAGCTTTGGTAAGAAAGTCAGCTGATTTCTGAGTTCATGTCAAAGCTAGTGGGAGCATAAGTGTTATGATAATAATCATTATGTTAGTGGGAGCATGATAATTATGATAAAGGTTGCAAGTTAGCAATGTTAATTATAGAAAACAAAAGTTTCAACTGGGAAAAAGTTGTTTTGCTATAATTAAGGGAGAGGAAATTATACTTCATTTCAATTCTAAAAGCTTAGATTGAGATTTTAATCATTTAGTCAAGGATATATATATATATATATATATATATATATATATATATATATATATATATATATATATATATATATATATATATATATGAATTTCATGTTGGAATGGCTCAACATTAGGAAATTCTGTATATAGGTCCATTATTTGCGTTCTAAAATTAGATTATGATTACGGCATCCCTTTTCATAATCTGAATTATGAGAACTTGGCAAATTGAGATGGAAATATTATAGTAAAAGACTAGTTTAGTCTTTAAGTGAGACATCATGAATCGTGTCCCATATGATTCAGATATAGGATCGATTACATGTGCTATATTCATCCTTTCTAAAAATTTTCCAAATGTCAGGGGCATTAAGAAGGGAAAAGTTTTAGAACTGGATATGACTAAAAGGATTAAGCAATTGTCGAGGTCAATCTAAGGTTTACCAAAGATTGGTTGCTCAAGGACAGTTGGAAGTATATTGATAATTCTGGAAGGACCATATTGACATAATCTGTAAGGAGGCAACTCTTGTTCAGAAGTTATAGTCAAAATGGAATCTGGAAATGTTTCAAAGTTAGAAAGTATTCAATCTGTGTAAGATTAGGAAACTTAATGCAAGAAGGATGTTTCCAAGGAGCTGATCTCCTTTGGAATACTCTGTAATGATTGTTGCCAAGTCTTTGTGAATTTGTGCATAATCATTACAAGAAGATCAATGCATATAAGTTTAGAATCTAACAGATTTCAATAAATCGTATGAATTTGGAATTCTTGCATTTGCAGTAAGGGTTTGGGACTGTGAAAAGAGGATCATTGGAGTTATGTTCAATTGATCTAATTCACAAAGTGAAGATCATAGACAAACATAGTATGCATACTTGGTGTATGGCATGACTAGTGTTTAGAAAACGTAGTGTACATGCTTGGAGCATGGGACAACTATTGTTTTAAATTCAAGAATAAAGTTGATAGCTGAAATAGTATACAATGAATAATGTGTAATCATATGGTGATAAATAAAAGGTGTTTTATTTATGTTCATAGGTTTTGATACTATATTGGATTCGATTATTCTTGTGTTTCATTTTGCATGTTTTGACTTCCAGAATAAACTAGGTTATTCTTCCGGAATGACTAAGTTATTCAAACCATCCACAGTCGGTCATATGTCAGAAGTAGATATGAATCAAGACTGTCATGGGTTGGCTTGTAGAGGTCCAAGTTGGTGGACAAAGTTATGCTATAACACTCATGAGTACTCATAAGTTATGAGTATTAGATTCAACCCGCGCTCATTGGAATCACTTCATGGATTTTATCACGAGTGATCATGAGACGATAATATCTTATATTCTTCAAACCTAGAGATATGAGTTGTTACTATGAGTTGGTTGTACATTGATTGCACGAAACCGCATTCGGTAACTCGGTGTTATAAAACGTGTCTTTGTGTATGATTCAACAAGTAGTAGAACAAGCCATATGAGTCGAAGTTTATCCATTCCTTTTATCTTAGGGATAAAAGCGATATTTGTGGGCCCCTCGATGATTTGATGATGACAAATGGAAGTGCTCGGCCGGGCCAGGACTGATTTGATTTGTTCAATTAGTCAGTCATCATAAATCGGAAATCGGGAAACAACAAATGGACAGAGAGAATGATTATAATCCATGTCTCAGTCCATATGATATTTAGAATGGAGGAATATATGATCCCTTATCTAATGGACAAGTCTTTGACAAAGGTCAGAGTTCATCGGCAAAGTCAGAGTTCGACGGAAGCTTTTGAGAGCTACGATTTCCAGTCGGTTCTTGAAGTCATACTTGCAATAATAGTTTTAGACTTATCCAAGTGGGAGACTGTTGGATTAATGTCTAAGTCCATAACTATAATTGGTAAGACTTGACCCGACCCGGCATGGTCCATTTGGGTTGCATGGCATCATGCACTTGGATAGACTAAATGAGAGAAATAAGACACTTATGGTTATTAATATATTATAAGTTCTAGTATATTAATAATAAGAATAATAAGATTATTTAATTAGTATTGATCAAGAATTAATCTAGGATTAATTAAGTGATCAAAAGAAGACTAATTAAATATATGGGTTGATTGTGTAAATCATCCATACTTATATAGTGGGCTAATGCTCCATGGATTATCTAGTTGGGCTAAAACCCATATGATGCTTCATGGATGCTCCATGGTGTATTTGTACCCATGGATCATGGAAATGAAAGGCCATGTCAATTAGGGTTTACATGGTGTAACCCTAACTATATATGCATCTTATTCTTGACCAAAATCGACACAAGTATCATTCTAGAGAGGGCTAGCCGATTTCATGATGTGTAGATTTCTCTCAAGTTATTCCAAGTGTATTTGGTGTTGTGTGAACCATTTGAGGTGTCACACTTGAGGCACTTGGCACTCAAGCTTTATGAAGACTTTCTACATCAAAGAGGTATGTGTTCTATCTTGTTATATTCATTGTTTTGTATGCTAGATTAGGATAATACCTTGGATGTTCATATTTGCATGTATAATAGAGAAAACATAGATCCAAGGTATTTAGGGTTGCACGTACACTTAGGAGTGTTAGAATGCTCAAAACCCAACAGTGGTATAAGAGCCTAGGCTTGTTTTCAATTATACTTGATGCAAATTGATGAAAAATGCTGAAAAACTCGATTTTCTGGCTTTCTGGGCACTGGACTCACCGATTCCACTGATGAACTCGCCGATTCTATGAGTAAAATCATCCTACTCGTCGAGTAGGTTCAAGCACTCGACGAGTAGGAACCCCAGACAGCATATATTCGACTTTTTTTTGGCTAGAAATGGACTAGGAACATTACCCTAAGTTGTTTTTGAACTTATAAACTTGTTTTTGATGTGGTAATGTTCATGCTAATCCAATTTCAAAGATAATTGTCAATAGATTCATGTTTTGAATTAGTTTAGTGATTAGGCTAATTACATGAAAAAGTTTGATTTGAGTTATCTTGTTCTTATGAGTTGCTTAGATTAATAGAAAAGTTGAGTGAAATAGTTGTTTTCAATCCAAATTAATCTAAGAGTTGATTCTAAAATGTGTTTTTGTAACTTGTCCTCAAGTTATATGAAAAGTCACATTTAAGTTTCATAAAACTCATAAAAGTTGGCAAAGGTTACAAAATGAAGAGTCTTGTCTCATTGAATGGTTTTATGACTCCATAACTTGTCCTCAAGTTATGGAAGTTCAAGAGTCACTTCATTAAGTAATAAAATGTGTAACCTTAATTAATTTTATAAGTTATAAATTAAAGATAAGTTAATTCTTTTATTAGTTTAAAGTCTTCCATAACTTGTCCTCAAGTTATGGAACTTGAAGAGTTTTTAGATTAAAACTACTTTAAACACATAAGTTATGGAATTAATTAGTTTTGAATAGTCTCAAAACTTGCCCTCAAGTTTTGGAATTTGAAAAGTTTTCACTTATGAATACTTTAATTCCAAGTTAGCCCTTAGAATTTTAAAAGTTAAAATTCAACCCTTATACTTTAGAATATTATAAGTTAATAATATTTATATATATGTACAAGAGTAAAGTCAGTCTTACCGTTAGTAGGTCTCATTCACGAAGCCGGTCTATAAGGGGGGTATAAGGTTACTGCCTATAAAATGGTAGTTTAATGAGTGCCTTTATACCTTCCTATGTTGAATCACATGTGATTCCAACACTTGGTCAAGGTGTTTCCTAGTCCCAGAAGGTGTTTCCTTTCATATAGATGCTATAAACGCTATATTCATGTCAATATGTGTCCTTATTTGTCATTTACGACTTATTGTGTCTCGGGACTTCATTCGTGGAACTTCTCATCCCTACACGCATACCCGTTAGAACCACTCACAATAGGTGAGTTCATACCCCTTAATCAATGTTGTAAATGATTTTAAATGCTTTAATCGAGGGGGGGGGGAATACAAGTAGAAAACAACATGTTATTAAATCTATTCTTAGGTATTTATAACTGTGTTTTCATCCATCTGATTTCACATGCTTCAAAATGTGACGTATGAAATGGTTTTCTATCTTAAAAATACCATGTTATCAAAAGTATTACGTTTGAAATGTTTATTAAAATGACATCAAGTCATTGTTATTTATTGTTCAAAACTCTTAGATGTCATACAAAACCATTTCTTTTACCTTCTTGAACCAAACTATATCTATATACTTATGTTCTTATATATGTATTGATATTATAGTTTTCATCCTTCATTCAGTTTTCCCACACTCTTGTGTAGCAAGGGTGTATAAACCTGCTTGGACAATCAATTAATTACACCAGAGTCAGTTCATTCATGAGTCTATACTATACATTACATGTTACATGAATACATCTACATAGATACGCTTACATGAATACCTTTACATATATACATTTACCTGTATACACTTACATGGATACTTGTACCTAGATTCACTAGGATGATTTACTAGTACATTATGTGTAGATTGTCCTGCCTATCCCGGTTCAACGGGATATCTAGACGGGACTAACCATTCCGGAACCCACCTATTAGCAACAGTGGTAGATGAACATCCACGGATGCCTACGGTTATTACTTATATTAGGGGTACCTTTACGGGACTAACCATTCCTTTGGCGTACTGTTCGCTATAGAGGTAAATGACCATCTACGGATGCCTACGGTTAATACTTATATTAGGAGTACCTTTACAGGACTAATCCTTCCTTAAACCTGCTGTAGCTACAGAGGAAAATTAAACAATCTATGGATGTTCAAAGGTTATACATGTCGCTATTCGCGATGACGTGTTAATCCTAATACAAAAGGATAACACTTCATGATTATATTTTCCTATTACTTTATTTTCGTGATACATTTACGTAAACGATGAGTTAGACTAAGTACTGTTAGTAATAGTCAAAAAGAAGGAAAACCATCTTTGTTATAGCAAAACACACGAGTCTTGGTAGAAGACTACTTACAAAACACAGAGTCTTGGTAGAAGACTACTTACAAAACACACGAGTCTTGGTAGAAGACTACTTACAAAACACATGAGTCTTGGTAGAAGACTACCTTCAAAACATTTAGGTCTTGGTAGAAGGCTACTTGTTATACTAATAGAAATCATTGGGAGTTGTTAGAGTATTCAAACGTTTTCAACTGCTTTCAAACAATTCACACTTATACAGTCTTTTTCCAAAGGTTTACATGTCATTACTTTACAGTTTTACAAATCAAAGACACATTAATACTTATGAATTCACCAGCTTTACGCTGATACTCGCTTTCAAAATAACTTGTATTCTCAGGTCACTAGTTAGACAGGTACGATGGCCAGGTTTTGAGAAGACGGAGCACAGACAAGACTCGTCTTATTCTGATTATTCATTTTATTGTTGTACATTATGAAATAACACACATGTATTAAAACTTTACTTTTAATGCAATCGATGATGTTGTTGCTTGTTTACTACTTTACACTGTTATGATGCTTCACATGACGTCCTCCACCCCGAAACGTTTCCGCCGTTCTTGGTTTTGGGGTGTGACAAATAATATTCTGAAAAACTTAGGGTCTCGGGCAATAATGTCCTTTATATAGATTTCTGAAAACAGGGGCAACTCATTGAGTTCCTTCGACAGACTCGACGAGTTTGTCACTTAAAATCCGTGTACGGTAAGGTACGAATGGTTCGCGAATATTCCCATTACCTCATCAAGTTGATGCCAACTCACCGATTTCTTCACATTTTAAGCTTTATTTCTTCAAACTGTAATTCTCAAACTCCCAAACACTTATCCCGCTTCCTTTTTCGCTCGAGGACGTCTTTTAGGCTGAAAATATAATTTTAACATAATTAAGTACCTCTTTATCAATATTTGACACAAAATAGCCAAATAGTATTAAGATATTATATGAAATATATAACTAAATACGCACATATCAAAGCTCGCCAACTGAGCAGACTCCATGTCTGCAATCCACCTCCTAGCCACAGTGGGATCCTTCACCCCGTGGAAGCCTGTCGCACCACATCCCCTGAAATCCTTAATGGAGAGTGTGCGTGTCCCTGACTGGGAAGATGTCGTGTCGCTCCTAAACTCCCTGAGGCAGTTCTCCATCAGGCACATAAGGCATCTCCCTAGATCCTTAGCCCTAATCTAGCATGCAGTTCTCATACATATAAATTGGCCTTATCTCCTAAAATGCGCCTTCCCTTAATCCTAAACATGTCCTTGCCCATTAACTGACTTCTGATGGCCCATTAAGGACCAATAGCTGATAATTCCAAAGATTGGCCCAATCTGAGGCCCAAATGACGTAAAGCCTATATTAAAACACATAAATATAAGTGACAATCAATACAAATAAAGAGATAAAGAGAGAATACATACCCGTCACAACATTAGGAGCTGCACATGCCTCCTCTGCAGTAAGCTGGAAAGCCATACTCCTCGTCGTAGGTGCCTCAGCCCGACCCTGATGGCCATCTGTAATCCTCAACGTAGCAGGAGCGGGCGCCACCACCTGTCCTGCTGTTGCTAAACTCGGACATTGGGCCCTCTTGTGGCCCCTCTTATTGCACTGAAAGAAAATCATATTCGAAATTGCTGTGGTGGTGGTGGTAGCAGTACAATCCCTGCTTATATGACTAGTCCAACCGCATTTGAAGCAGCCCGAACTCCCCACCCTGCACGCCCCCTCGTGCATCTTATCGCACTTGCCACACTGGTTGCGACCTAGCTCCTTGATATGTGATCTGATACCTTGGGCTATTTTCCCGAACTACCTGTCTGAACCCCATCTGGTTTCCTCTTCCTCTCCATCTCCAAATCCAACTCCCTTTCCTGAGCTCTTGCAATCATATCCTCTAGCGTCTTGCAGGTGGATCGACTCAAAAACTGTCGTATTTCTCTCCTCAGCATCGCATGGTATCGGGCATTTTTCATCTCCTCTCCCGCCACATAATGCGGAAGAAGAAGGGCCCTCTTCCTGAACATAGCGGTGATCTTGGCCACCGTCTCCGTAGTTTGCTGGAGTTCCTGGAACTCCCTCGCAAGCTGTTGTACCTCAATCATAGGTGCAAACTTAGCCATGAACTTGGCCGAGAAATCGCTCCAAGTCATCGCATCAATAACGACATCATCTCCAATAGCTCTCCCAACCTCCTCCCACCAATCTCGCGCCCTGTCCTTTAGGAGGCAGGAAGCAAGAAGAACCTTGTCCCCCTCGGTACATTTGCTGGTGCGAGCCCCATGATAATTGAGAGCTCCATAAGCTTTGAAGTCCCTGAACGTCAACATGCGCGACCCCATATTAGCCGCCACCTCGGTGCGGAATCCACTCAGTCTCTCATCCAAAAGCTCAAAGATACCCTCCTTGATCGTACAGAAGATCACAGGAGACTAGTTAATGATACTATGCGTGACCTGAGATGAAATGACCTCTCTCGTCGTCTCATCCAACTGCCCTATAACATCCAAAAAATACAGACCAAAAATTTCATTTGTGATATAACTGTATCACCCATAAATTTCAAGCCAATTTAAAACTTTTTAAAACATTTAAAACCATTAAGTTATTACAGTTTACTTTTTAATAATTTAAAAATCATAGTATCCCCAGAATCAATCATGAAAATGTAAGGAGGTGCACGATCACGCCTTCGCCTTCCCGCGATCTTCAGAATACTGAAACAAGAATCGATAAATGTAAGCTCGAAGGCTTAGCGAGTTACCCCCAAAATACCAACCCATACTAACCAAAAAAATATCATATCAATACAAATAAAGAACAACATGCATAATGAGCCTTCAGCATGACTGGGCCGCCTCCTACGGGCCTACAACCTGTTCGGACCACTCGCTGGGCCTTCAGCATGACTGGACCGCCTCCTACGGGCCTACAGCCTATCCGGACCGCCACGGGTATGTTGGCCTCAACCGCACAATGCAGGACACCGCCTCAACCCAACCTATCCATGTATGTCATTATATAAATGGCACATAATCAAGCAATGAGAACAGATCATACTAACTGCTAAGCATAGCACCATATTATTATTTAGTCCATTTACTTATTCTTAGGAAGCCCATTAATAGCCAATAACCAAAACCCAACAGAAAGGCCCAATTCAAGGCCCGAGTGAGATTAGGGCTTTCACATGAAATGATGATTAGGGTTAAGTGTTTGTTACTTAACCCCTTAAGGACTTAACCCATTAAGGACTTAATCCATTAAGTCCATTATTGCTAAGTTAGTTTGCCAATGATTATTAATTATTATTTTAGGTATAATAATTAATTCACGTGTGTCCCAGACGATTCCCACAATTAGGGTTTTATGCCCTTAGGGTTTTCCAAACCCTAATTAGGGTTATCCAACCCAATACTAGCTCATTAGACCATTGATTGAGCTTTTAGGTCACATTGGGCCTTATCGGCCCATTAGGGTTCCAATGGTCCCACATTGCCCAAACATCCCCCAAACGAGGTCCAAACGCAATCAAAGCACACTGCCACCCGACATGGTGGTCGGTGGCGGCAGCCACCACCTTACGGTGGGGGTTAAGGATTTTTTGTTATTATCCCGACACCATTTACAAGTTACAACTCAATCCAAGTATAACACTCACACACATGCTAATAAAACACACACACACACACACAGCTGCACATTGACGGTAGGTGGTGGTTGGAGGTGGCGGCCACCACCTCATGGTGGTGGTGGTGGCTCACTTTTACTTCCAGTTTACACAAACCACACACACACACACTCCTAATGAAATACAACAGCAGTACAATCACACACACACCTAATCACATAGAAAAGCACACACACAGCCACCTCCCACGGTGACTAGTGGTGACGGAAAATGGCAGCAGGCGGCGGCCATGGTGGTTCTTTTCCTTGGTTTCCAGCCAATAAACGACCACCACACGAATACTTGGGCTCTTGCAGAACACGAACCCATCTCAACCACCATCAAGGTTACAGGCGGCAAGCAGAGCGGAAACATCATTGGTAAACGGCGGCAATGGCTTGCCCTTCTTTCCTTTCGATGTTCCACTGTCGATCTTCTTCTTCAGTCACGACAGAAGCAGCGATGAATGGCGGCATCGGATGCAAGTGCTTCTTCAACCGATAGCGGCGGTGGTCGTGGATGAGGTGTTGTGAACTTAGGATGGAGAAAGGTGGCGATTAACGGCGGCTAGTTGCTGTGGGACGAGCTTCAAAGCGAGCAGTAATTGAAACCGAACCGGTAATAGTCGGGGGTGGATGTGAATAGTGACAGAAAAGAGAAGGAGAAGAAAGGAACGATGGAGAGGGAGTCTTCGTTGTTGCCGGCAGTAGGGTATAAGGGTGGTGTTTCAGCGACAGGCGGCGTTGGAGGTACATGAAGGTGGGTGGCCGGTGGGAGACATAAGGTGGGGGCAACATTCTTTTTAGGGTTAGGGTTTAGGTTAGAGAAGGTGACGGGTTATATACCCGATCCCTTCAAACTTTATTCCATAACAACACATTTGGTCCCTCCTTCACCCTTTTCTTTCAATTTCGATCCAAAATTTACCATTTCAACCCCTCCTTCTGAAAACCCTTACAAATCAAGTCCAAATAATACCAAACACCACTTGACATATGAAAATATTTACAAATTAAGTCCCAAAATTATACTTTAACCCCTGGAGATTTGAATCTTGTCATTTGGCATCCCGAAACCAACACTCTAGTAATTATTATTCGAGTTTGGGCTATTATAATATATAATAATAATAATAAAATTACTTCTCAGGGTCCCACATTTATTATGTTAATTATTCTTCTTAAAATGGGGTGTTACAATAACGATTCATCAAACAATTTTTAAGAAAACATCATCAAGTTATTTCATATCATAAAACCATAGGTTGTATGTCTTAAAAGCTTGTCATAAAATAGTAACAATGTCAGAGTACAATCCTAAGAATTCCATATGTGGAAAATCATGTGTGTGATGCGCTGCTACCATATGACCATTCTAACCACATTTGAAGCAGCCCGAACTCCCCACCCTGGACGCTCCCTCATGCATCTTGCTGCACTTGCCACACCAGTTGTGGCCCTGCTGGCTCCTCGATCTGTGATCTGATACCTTGGGATTTTTACCCGATCTACCTGTCTGAACCACATCTGGTTTCCTCTTCAGCTCCATCTCCAAATCCAGCTCCCTTTCTCGAGCTCATGCAATCATATCCTCTAGTGTCTTGCAGCTGGATCGGCTCACAAATTTTTGTATTTCGCTCCTTAGCATCTCATGGTATCGGGCCTTTTTCATCTCCTCTTCTGCCACATACCGCGGAACAAGAAGGTCCATCTCCCTGAACATAGCGGTGATCTCGGCCACTGTCTCCGTAGTTTGCGGGAGGTCCTGGAACTCCCTCGCTTGCTGTTGCACCTCAATCACAGGTGCAAACTCGGCCCTAAACCTAGCCGAGAAATCATTCCAAGTCATCGCATCAATAGCAACATCATCTCCAATAGCTCTCCCAACCTCCTCCCACCAATCTCGCGCCCTGTCCTTCAGAAGGCAGGAAGCAATTCGAACCTTGTCCCCCTCGCGGGACATCTGCTGGTGCGAAAGGCGTTGGCGACATCTGCCAACCACGTGCTGCTAGAAATGGGGTCCCGAGCACCATGATAGTCGGGAGCTCCACAAGCTCTGAACTCTGAACGTCAGTGTACGCGACCCCATCATGGCCGCCACCTCGGTGCGGAATGCATTCAATCTCTCATCCTAAAGCTCCAAGACACCCTACTTGATCGTATCGAAGATCACAAGATTCTGGTCAATGATAATATGTGTGATCTTATATGAAATAAACTCTCTCATCTGCTCATCTAGCTGCCCGGCTCCAAAGCCTGAGACTGATCCTTCACCGACGCCTGATGTGCCAACTGGTCTAGTGCATAGCGTCACCATACTGAAAATACACCATAACAAACATCAGAATACTCGACATACATTGAGGGATCACACACACTACAAGTTCCCTGGGTTCATCTCAGCCTTCCTAGGTTCGAGTACGGATCCTCTGCTTTCAGTAGTACTGTAACGTCCCAAAAATACGAGCCAAAAATTTCATTTTTAAAACATATACTTAGCAAAACATTAGAAATAAAACATTCACCGAATATGTCCTTTCATAAAAGATATCGCGTGTCTGGAAAAACATTTTATAAAACATAATAATGTCAGAGAACAAATCCCCAGAAAGATCTCATAGTGCGGAATACAAAGCATGTATGTGATGTGCCGCTACCGCGCCAGCTCCTTCCCCTTCGAAGAAAAGGTACCTGAAACCAAAACTGAAAACTGTAAGCACGAAGCTTGGTGAGTTCCCCCACTATACCACATACCATATAATCACATAACATACATATATTGTCGGGCATATCTAGGTGCCCGACCTACCCCTTCGGTCATCTCGACTGAATACTGCCTAGCATATCTGGGTGCTAGCCTCCCCTTCGGTCCTCATGACCGGATACTGACTAGCATATCTGGGTGCTGGTCTCCCCTTCGGTCCTTACGATCGGATATTGCCTAGCATATCTGGGTGCTGGCCTCCCCTTCGGTCCTTATGACCGGGTACTGGGGACTATTTCACCCCTACTGCTACCAAGTAACACATATCACATAGCATCATATCATACTAGTGTTGGGTATTGAGCAATCTAACACTTCCTAAGTGTTCATGCAACCCTAATAAACCTTGGATCTATGTTTTCTTCTAAAATACATGCAAATAATAACTTCCAAGGTTTCTTCCTAACTAGCATAGCATAAGGATTATGAATCATAAAAGTACTAGTAGAAATACATACCTTTTGATGATGGTTGATTGTTTGGAGTTTGAGAGCCAAGCACCAATAGTGTGAATGCCTCAAATGGAATCACAAATCACCACAAACTCTTGGAAAACTTTGAGAGAGTGTATACACACTTATAAAATCGGCCACACACACAAAACCACACTAGTGCCACTAGTGGCTATTTCATTCAACATAAGCATGCTTATATAGTATACATGATTAGGGTGAAACCCTAATAACCCATGACCTTTCCTTTTCCAAGGATCCATGGGTTAAAAGCTCCATGGATCATCCATGGGCTTCCATATAAGCCTAGCCCATTAACAAATGAGTGTTAGCCCACACCATATAAAACAATAGCCCACAATTTAATTAGTCTTCCTTTTAATATCTAAATTAATTCATAATTAATTTAAGACTAAGACTAATTAAATAACATGACTTCATATTAATATATTATAACTTATAATATATTAATAAACATATGTGTATAACTCTCACAAAATTATCCATAAATAGTTTGGATGAAATGCAACCCAAATGGACCATGCCGGGTCGGGTCAAGTATATACCAAATAAGTTATGGACTTAGACACCTTATCCAACAGACTCCCAATTGGATAAGTCTAATAACTATATTTTCATATGTTACTTCAGGAACCAACCAGCAATCGTAGCTCTCGAAAACTCTGTTGAATTATGAAGCGCCATTTTAGATAAGTGATCGTATAATCCTCTGTTCTCATGATATCAGCCGGACAAATACGTGGAACAACGTCGTACTTATTGTCCAGCAGTTTGTTTCCCGATTTTCGATTTGTTTGACAAAGAACTTAATCGAACACATCAATTTAGTTCTGACCGGCCGGTACATAGGTCACAACAAAATCATCGAGGGGCCCAGATATCGCTTCTATTTCTAGAAGGAACAGATAAACTTCGACTTATATGCTTGTTCTACTACTTGTTGAATTGTACACAAAGGCACGTTTTATAACATCAATTTACTGATGCATTTATGTGCAATCAATGCACAACCAACTCATAGGTAACAACTCATATCTCTAGGTTTGAAGATTTATATGATATTACCGTCTCACGATCACTCGAGATAAATTCCATGAAGTGATACAAGTGAGCGTGGGTTTATTCCAATACTCATAACTTATGAGCACTCATGAATGTTGTAGCAATCATTGCTATGACTAAACCCATTTAGCCATCTACAAACTCGATTCATGACAGTCTTGATTCATACCTACTTCCAACATATGAACGACTGTGGAGTGTTTAAATAACTTAGTCATTCAGAAAGAATAACCTAGCTATTTTGGAAGTCAAAACATGCAAAGTGAAACACAATAATAATCGAATCCAATATGGTCTCAGAACCCTTTTGAATATAAATAGAACCACCTTTTATTTATCACCATATTGATTACACATTATTTATTGTATAATGTTTCAAACAATCAACTTAAGACTTGAATAAAAACAACAGTCGTCCTATGCTCCTAGCATGTACACTTTGTTTTTCTAAACAATAGTTATGCCATACTCCAAGTATGCACACTATGTCTGTGTAGATCAATTGAACATGATTCCATTGATACTCATTTCACAATCCCAAATCCTTATTGTAAATGTGAGAATCCCCGATTCCTATCATTTACCAAAAAAAATCTGTTAGATTTTAAACTTTTATGCAATGTTCCTCTTGTAATGATTATGCACAAGGTCACCAAAACCTTGTCACCAGTCATTACAGAGTATTCCAAAGAAGGTTAACCTCTATGGAACGGAAGTCTCATATTCAAAGTACATTGCTTTGAACATCCTTCTTGCATTAAGGTTTTCTAATCTTACATAGATTGAATAACTTCCACCCATGGAGACATTTCCATAGTCCCATTTTGACTATCACTTCCGAACAAGAGTTACTTCTTTTCAAAATATGTTAATATGGTCCTTTTCGACAACTTACATCATACTTCCAACTTTCCCTGAGCAACCAATCTTTGGCGAACCTCAGATTGTCCTCGACAATTGCTTAATCACTTTAGTCATATCCAGTTCTATACTTTTCCCTTCTCAATGCCTTAAGCATTTGGAAAATTTAGAAAAGATGAATATTATAACACATGCAATCGATCCTATATCAGAAGCATATGGGACGTGATTCATGATGTTTGACATAAAGACATGATACTAGACCAATCTTTTGCTACAATATTTTTTATTTGCCATGTTTTCAAAATTTAACTATGAAGAGGGATGCCGTAATCATAATTGAATTTTGAAAACGCAATATATATAGAATTTCTTCAAGTTGAACCATTCCAGCATAAAATTCATATATATATATATATATATATATATATATATATATATATATATATATATATATATATATTCTTGACTAAAGATGATTAAAATCTCAATCTAAGCTTTAGAATTGAAACGAAGTATAATTTCCTCTCACTTAATTATAGCAAAACAACTTTTGAACCCCTGCAACTTCACGAATTGAAACTTTGTTTTCTATAGTTAACATTGCTAACTTGCAACACTAAATGTAATAATCATGCTCCCACTAACATGATGATTATCAGCATAACACTTATGCTCCCACTAGCTCTGACATATTTCCAGAAATCTGCTGGACTTCTGAAATTTAGATTCATACACCCTTTCTTAGATAGCTCACATGTGTGTCTAAACAATTTTCAGGACTATGAAAAGGGATGCCGTAATCATAGTCTCAATTGCTTAGGCATTTGCCATTTCTCACAAGTCCATGTTAGTGTGCCGGTTAACCACACGCGCTCCACTAACGACTTTTGAAAATGCAAATAACACAATTGATATCTACGTAAAATCTACTTAGTGAAAGCGTTTCCTCACCATCATTTTCATGAATCGGAGAGAAACCTTATGACACTTAGATGTTATAGTGTATGAGTTCCTATCCATGTGAATTTGTCAAAACCATAATCACAATAGGTTAGTGACAGATTCAGGCTTACATGGATTAAACTTGTTCAATTTTAGTTTCTTGTCACCTTCGTAGCACAAGGCCCACCAATGCTTCCAAGTTGAACTCTGATAACTCACATGCAAATTCAACTTATTTGAAGTAGGTACATAAACAAGAATTATGTCAACACGATAGGTTGCAAACCTTAAGTTGTGTGCTAGTGATAAATTACAGGTTTTACTCTTGATTAAATCTTGAACCTTTTTCAGGATCTTTAAGGCTCCCACTGTCCCCTTGACATATAAGTTTCCCCAGTCAAGAACCATTCCTTGACAAAACAAATATTCAAGGGATAGTGCGGATTCTTATCAAGACTAACACTTCACACAATTGGTCCTAGTTGGTCTTTGTCTCATCCAAGACATCACAACTTACCAATCTCAAATGTACAAGAGTAGAAAACATTTTACTCTTACATTTGACTAGTGTTAATAAATCTTCATTTATGTCACTCAAAGTTACAATCTTGGAGTATGACTCTAAGAATTGTTTTGGAACGAAGTATGACTCATCTTCTTGATTTTAACCAATCCAAAAATTCATGACCTTTCTTCTTAGCCATAACAATGCACTAAGAGTATGAATTTGTGATATGGTTTCATAATCATTAAGATGATCATGAAATACGATACTAAAGTACTCTCCCATCCTTTCAGATTTGAGAAACTTTTATCTTTCAGCCTAATTTGATTCTTCTCATTTGTTTTGTCATACATTGTAACCTTTCCAATGTTACAGAATTATACTTAACCTTATAACTATAATCATATTTACTAATCTATAGTAAATCATGACAAATCAATCTTTGTGGTGGACCTTGACCAGCGCACACCCAGTGTACCTAATTCCTTAGTCCTTCAATTGACTCACATATACATGTGATCAAAGAATTAGTTTTAATTTTCAAAGATGAAAATTCTCATTCATCATACAATACAACTTGTATGATTCTAAGTTTCTGTCCAATTCAAACTTGGGTGATGAAAAACTTTCTTCATTTGGTAAATTAAGACACTACCACAAATGAAAGAATTAAATCCACTTTCCAATATTGCTATTACTGGAAACATATAAGCAACAATTTTCCACAGATGCCATTGTAAGGATATTTTTAAAATAAATAAAATTAAAACCCTTTTTCTTTTATTTTAAAACTTTGCGGAAAAACTTATCCTTACAATCCACATGAAAACCTTGTTGTTATCTATTCATAAGCAATATATTATAACTCTTAAGCAACAGCTCAAAATTCTGATTGCCGAACCATGCGATCGAAACCCACCTTTGCAATCAGAATCAACATATACTTACTTTAAGCTTCCTATCTTTTCTTTGATTCTTAAAAACATCAGCATGTGACCCATTCACATTATGTAATAAGAATCTCCAAATAGGAACTTAATAGAGTTATATAGTGGACTTTACCCAAAGTAGAGTCAAACCTCTTGACTTGATCAACCTTATGACCTTTCAGGTGAATAGGGCAGCTTCGCAACCAATGCCCCTTCCTTTGGCAACAAAACACATGGACCCTTTGGTAATGGCACATGGGACTATCTCAGACTTATCCTTTCTCTTTACCATTTGGTCAACCGAGTTGACTATAGCCGATCCCTTTCCATTGGGAAGAGAAATCTTTTTCTAGATATCCAATGCTACCATTGTCAATGTCCATTTAAGACTTGGGAAGTTGTTCTTTTAATCAAATTTGCTTTACTAGTGTTCCAAATCATTGTTGATTCCACAACACCAAGCAAATAGATAACATCATTAATGGTCATGTCATAGTCTGTCTCATAGTAGTCCGAAAGAGACTCACTATGTTACTAAGAAAGTGATTGAACATCCAACTTTCACGAGACTTTGACACCCAACTCTCCCGGCTTGTCAATATGTGACTTTATCTCCAAGATGTGAGCACACATAGACTATGCTTGCCAATAGGGATTGAGTGACTTTAAACTTTTCAAGAACTTGTGGGTGAGGGAGAATAATTGGAGGAAGTGGAGAAAGTGAAGCATGATGTTGAGGGACACCATCTTCAAGAGATTTGGGAAGATCATAGTTGTCTGAACCAGACATCTATAATGGGAGAAAATCAAGTTAGTTGATTCAAAGTCCTTAATATAACACCCAATATGAAATATTAAGGCTAGGACCCAACACAATATTTTATAATTTGGAAGAGGGATGTCGTAATCCAAGCTATAAAATATTTGAAGGTAGGCGAATGACGATTCACCAATTTCCACCATAAAAAACGAAATAATTTATTAGGTTTTAATTGGATTTGAAATTCCTAGATCTTTTGAGATTCATTGAACTTTTCAATGGCATGTTTCAATCTCGAGTGTTCCCTCTCAAATTTTGTGACTGGGATGCCGAGGATCACAAAACAAGGTGTGAATAACCATACCAATTCACTTGGTACCCTTAATATTATCACCTAATCAAAGTGCCGGTTAACCACACACGCTCCAGTGATCTATGACAAACATTAAGTCACCCTTCGTGATCCTTACTAGTCCAAGTTAGTGTGCCGGTTAACCACACACGCTCCACCAACGACTTGGTAAGGTAGAAAGTGTGAATTCCATGGGCTAGCACCAAATTCACATTTTTCCTAAAGTAACTAAGATTGGGAATTAAATAAAAAAAATATTTAGTTACTTTATAATAATCATTATACTTTTAATGAGGATTTAAAGACATTGTCCTACCTGTTCGGCTAACGACCCTCCACCGATCAACTAAGCGGTGGGTGAGAGTGGACACCCATTAAGTTGCCATTTTATAGGCAACAACCTTATACCCACCTTATAGACCGGATTCGTGAATGAGGCCTACTAACGGTAAAATGACTTGTTCTTATACATATATATAATAATTAACCATTAATCTTATAATAGTATAAGGGTAGAATTTTAACTTTTAAAACTTCTAGGGTATGGAATTAAAGTTTGTGTGAGACTTTACAAATTCCAAAACGTGAGGGCAAGTTTTGAACAATTCATAAACTTTTTGATATTCATAACTTATGAGTTTTAATTAAGTGTTTAATACTTTTAATGAAGAGTCTCTTGGAAATCCATAACTTGAGGACAAGTTATGAAGTCCATAAAAGCATTTACTAGAAAAACTCTTCTAAAGTGTAACTTATGACTTCTTAAAAAACATTTAAAAGAAAAAACTTTTGGAATTCCATAACTTGAGGAAAAATTATGAATTCCATTAAAACACATTAAGATCAAGAATTAACCTACAAACAATTTGCAAATATTTCCTATGATCTAACAAAACTCATATGAACATGAACATCCACATCAACAATTTCAAGAATCATATGAACACTTATAAACTTGAAATTTTGATTATAACTTTAAAATTGGTCCACCATCATCATTACCACATCAAAAACAGGTTTTATGAGTCCAAAACAGTTTAAGGTAATGATTCTAGACCAATTCCAGCACCAAACCCGAAGATATGCTGTCTGGGGGTCCAACTCATCGAGTCCCTTCATGGAATCGGCGAGTCAGCTGTGCACACAACATAAAATCTTCGATTTTCAGCAATTTGCATCAAGTATTCAAGAAAACAAGCCTAGGCTCTGATACCACTGTTGGGTATTGAGCAATCTAACACTTCCTAAGTGTGCATGCAACCCTAATAAACCTTGGATCTATGTTTTCTTCTAAAATACATGCAAATAATAACTTCCAAGGTTTCTTCCTAACTAGCATAGCATAAGGATTATGAATCATAAAAGTACTAATAGAAATACATACCTTTTGATGATGGTTGATTGTTTGGAGTTTGAGAGCCAAGCACCAATAGTGTGAATGCCTCAAATGGAATCACAAATCACCACAAACTCTTGGAAAACTTTGAGAGAGTGTATACACACTTATAAAATCGGCCACACACACACAAAACCACACTAGTGCCACTAGTGGCTATTTCATGCAACATAAGCATACTTATATAGTGTACATGATTAGGGTGAAACCCTAATAACCCATGACCTTTCCTTTTCCAAGGATACATGGGTTAAAAGCTCCATGGATCATCCATGGGCTTCCATATAAGCCTAGCCCATTAACAAATGAGTGTTAGCCCACACCATATAAAACAATAGCCCACAATTTAATTAGTCTTCCTTTTAATCTCTAAATTAATTCATAATTAATTTAAGACTAAGACTAATTAAATAACATGACTTCATATTAATATATTATAACTTATAATATATTAATAAACATATGTGTATAACTCTCATAAAATTATCCATAAATAGTTTGGATGAAATGCAACCCAAATGGACCATGCCGGGTCGGGTCAAGTATATACCAAATAAGTTATGGACTTAGACACCTTATCCAACAACTAGCACATAAACATAACACAGGTAGTAACAACCCTAGATGAATATCACAGAGACAATCATCTATCATACAACTCCTACTGGTGGGACGGCATTGTGGCCGGAGACCCACCGCTACTGGAAGGTAACTCACCTCAAAGTAGCTGCTGATCTGCATGGGAACTGACTATCTTCTGCTGCTGCTGCTACCCCGGAAATTCTCCGGCTATAACTCCCACAAAACACTCAGTCAAATATTGCTAACCGACCTCAGGGTAAAATGACCATTTATCCCTAACCAAGCCAAGAGTCAAAGTCAAAGTCAACTTTCAGTTGAATTGACTCACCGAATCGGCTTGCCAACTCGCCGAGTCCCTATCCATTCGATTGACCATAATCTCGTCTTTACTCGTCGAGTTAGGCATTGAATCGACGAGTTTTCCTTCTAAACCAATGTCCAATAGTCATTCATCCTACTCGCCGAGTTGTATGAACAACTCGTCGAGTTCATCTTCATCCGAAGAACATTCTATGCTGAGACTCGCCGAGTTGTATGAACAAGTCGCTGAGTCTGTTCTTGAGACAAGAAGATTGCCTTGAACTCGCCAAGTTTCTCCATGAGTGAGTCTGGCTTCCGACCCACTGAGTCACACCCCATGACTCACTACTCCACTCAGCAAGCACGAAAAGGGGGAAAACTCGGGGACTCGCGACTCAACTCGCCGAGTCCGATGAATGACTCGCCGAGTCTACCACATGCAATTTCGCTTCATAAAGGCAGTGGATCCGAGCTCCTGGAGCTCAATCATGCCTAGATCTATAGGTTAATCAGCTTATCACAGACCCTAATTCATATCTAGGCTTGGGAAATGGCTCAAGAAGGACTTTAATGGAGCTATAAGGGACTATAAGCATGGAAACAGAGGGAAACTGAGTTATACCTCAAGGGGATCACTGAAATAACACCAAGATGTCTGGCCTCCTTCTTCTCTTCTAGATCTACTCTTCTTTTCTCTCAAAATCTTCAAGAAAACACACCAAAGCACTTCAATCTCACAAGGAACAAGGGTTGGATGATATAGGGAGCTCTGAGGGTGAAGGGGGTGAGGTTGGGGGGGCATAAGGTTGGATTAAATAGGGTGCAAACCCTTGGAATTTAGGGTTTCATCAGACAGCGGGGACTCACCGAGTCCAGAATATGGACTCGCCGAGTCACCAACTTAAACGTGTTCCATATCCCGTCTCTACTTGGCGAGTCGGGCCTACAACTCGCCGAGTCCAAGGCTAAAAATGCAAAATACTTAGATAAATTTCACATACCAGGAACCAGGTGCTACAAATCTCCCCCACTTATTTTAGACTTCGTCCACGAAGTCTGCTGCTCGATCCTGAAACAGCTCGGGGTATTGCTCCATCATTTCTTCTGCCGGCTCCCAAGTCCACTCTGAACCCTTTCGGTGCTGCCATTGCACTTTCACTAATTCCACCTTCTTGTTCCTCAGATCCTTCGACTTCCGGTCTAGGATTGCGACTGGGCGCTCAATGTAATTCAGGTTGTCATCAACCTGGATATCCTCTAACGGCACCACCGCTGAATCATCCACTAGGCACTTCCGCAGCTGGGATACATGGAAGATGTTGTGGATCTGGCTGAGCTCGGCTGGCAGATCCAGCCTATATGCCACCTTGCCTACTCGGGCTATAACCCTGAACGGACCAATGTATCTCGGGCACTTCCGCTAAATCATCCACTAGGCACTTCCGCAGCTGGGATACATGGAAGGTGTTGTGGATTTGGCTGAGCTCGGCTGGCAGATCCAGCCTATATGCCACCTTGCCCACCCGGGCTATAACCCTGAACGGACCAATGTATCTCGGGCCCAACTTGCCCTGCTTCCTGAATCGAATGACGCCCTTCCAAGGCGACACCTTCAGGAGAACCATATCCTTGACCTGGAACTCCAGGTCTGACCGGCGCTTGTCGGCATAACTTTTCTGCCGACTCTGCGCAGTCTGCAGCCTGCTTCGAACCTGCTGGATTCTCTCGGTCGTCTTGAGCACCACCTCGGTGCTCCCCATGACCCTCTGGCCAACTTCACCCCAACATATCAGGGTCCTGCACCTCCGTCCGTACAACATCTCGAATGGGGGACGGTCAATACTCGCGTGGTAGCTGTTTTTGTACGAGAACTCAGCCAAGGGAAGATAGGTATCCCAGCTACCACCGAAGTCTAGCACGCTTGCCTGCAACGTATCCTCCAAAGTCTGGATGGTCCGCTCGCTATGACCATCCGTCTACGGGTGAAAGGCGGTGCTAAAATGCAGACGAGTGCCCAACTCATCATGAAACTTCTTCCAAAACCTGGAAGTGAACCGCACATCTCGGTCTGATATCACTGACATTGGCAACCCGTGTCACGCCACTATCTCCCTGATATAGATATCGGCTAACTTTTTGGCCGAGATACTCTCCTGGATCGGAATAAAATGGGCTATCTTGGTCAATCGATCCACGATGACCCAAATCGAATCTACTCCTCGCGCAATCTGGGGAAGCTTTGTGATAAAATCCATCGTAATATCTTCCCATTTCCACAACGGGATGTCCAACGGCTGCATCTTGCCGTGCGGTCTCTGATGCTCGGTCTTGACCTTCCTGCAGGTCAAACATCGCTCGACATACCAAGCCACATCCCGCTTCATGCAAGGCCACCAATAGTCTAGACGAAGATCCCTATACATCTTTGTCGACCCTGGGTGAATAGAGAATCAGGATTTGTGTGCCTCCTCCATCAAGATCTGGCGCACGCCTCTATGATACGGCACCCACACCCTACGGTGTAGTGTCAATAATCCTCGGCTATCATAATCGAAGGAGGTGACTTGACCCACTATTTGCTCGCTCTTCCGATGTTCCTCCTTCATGGCCTCCTCCTGAGCTTCCCGAATCTGCTCTAGCAGTGGATTCACCACCGTCATCCTCATACACACATCCCTGATCGGTGCCGCCTTACGGCTAAGCGTATCGGCCACCACATTGGCCTTCCCCGGGTGATAAAGGATCTCGCAATCATAATCCTTCACCACGTCCAACCACCGATACTGCCTCATGTTTAGATTCGGCTGATCCATGAGGTACCTCAAACTCTTGTGGTCCACGTAAATGGTACATCGAACCTTGTAGAGGTAATGCCGCCAAATCTTAAGGGCGAAGACCACCGCCCCAACTCTAAATCATGCGTCAGGTAGTTCGCCTCGTGAGGCTTCAGCTGCCTCGAGGCATAAGCAATGATATGTCCCCTCTGCATCAATATTGCGCCCAAGCCCGAGATAAACGCATCACAGTATACCACAAAATCCTCTACGCCCTCGGGCAGGGCTAAGATTGGCGCCTCGCACAATCTCTGCCTCAGAATCTCAAACGTTGCCTGCTGCTCAGGCCCCCATCGAAAGACCATGGCTTTCCTAGTCAACCGTGTCAGGGGTACGTCTATCTTGGAGAAATCCTGAATGAATCTCCGATAGTAGCCTGCTAATCCTAGGAAACTCCGAATCTCGGATGGAGACTTTGGAACCTCCCATCTCATCACGGCCTCCACCTTGGCCGGGTCTACTGACATCTCGTTCTGGTTGACGAGGTGCCCATGAAACTGCACCTCGCGCAACCAAAACTCACATTTGGAGAACTTGGCGTACAAGCTCTCCCTCCTCAAGGTCTCCAAAACCTCTCTCAGATGCTCCTCGTGCTCCTCCTGCGTCTTGGAATAAACCAAGATCTCATCAATGAAAACTATCACAGACCGATCCAGCATCAGTCTACATACGCGGTTCATGAGGTCCATGAATGCGACAGGAGCATTGGTGAGCCTAAATGGCATCACCACGAACTCATAATGGCTATAACGCATCTGAAACGCAGTCTTCTGCACATCCTCCTCTCTGACCCTCATCTGATGATAACCTGAACGCAAATCGATATTGGAGAACCAATATGCTCCCTGCAATTGATCAAAGAGGTCATCAATCCTTGGGAGTGGGTAACGGTTCTTCACCGTTACCTTATTCAGCTCCCGGTAATCTATACACATCTGATGCGACCCGTCCTTCTTCTTCACAAACAGGATTAGGGTTCCCCAGGGTGAACTGCTCGGTCGAATGAATCCCTTGTCTAACAGCTCCTGTAGCTGTGTAGACAACTCCTGCATCTCAGGAGGAGCCAACCGATACGGTGCCTTGGCTAACGGAGCCGCACCAGGAACTAGGTCAATCCTGAACTCTACCTAACGCTCCGGAGGTATTCCAGGAAGCTCCTCCGAGAACACATCAGCGTAGTCTCGCACCACTAGAACCTCGCTCACCGTCGCCTTACCCGCCTCCTGGGTATCCATAACGTACGCGAAATATGCCGCACAACCCTGCCAGAGGTAGCGCCTAGCTCTCGCTGCTGAACATACTGTGGGTCCATGCTATGGCCTCTCACCATGGATCACCAAATCTACCCCACTCGGGGTCCTGATTCGCACTAGCTGCTGTGCGCAATCTATCACCGCCCCATTAGGGCTCAACCAATCCATGTCTATAATCACCTTGTTCCCCCGCAACGGGATGGGAACCAAATCAACCAAATAGCGCTCCTCAAATAACCTTAGAACACAATCCCTGAACACTACTGATGCTCGCACCGATCGATCATCGGCAATTTCTACCTCTAAAGGGCAATCCAACATGCCCGAAGACTCAGTAAACCTCTTGCTAAGCGCAAGGGAAACAAATGACCGGGTGGCACCCGAGACAAACAACACCTAAACTGGGATACCCGTCACCATATCGGGTGCGGCGCGTGCCTCCTCTGTAGTCAGCTGAAACGCCCGGCTCCTCACCACTGGAGCCTCTGCCTTGCCCTGTCGGCCATCAGTAATCCGCAGGGTAGCTGGAGCTGGCGCCTTTACTGGCGCTGATGCTGTCAACTGGGGGCAATTGGCTTTCTTGTGGCCCCTCTGGTTGAAGTGGTAACACAGAAACTCAGACGTCTGTATCACAGGTGTAGGGGCAGTACAATCCCGGCTGAAGTGCCCTGACTTGCCGCACTTGTAGCATCCTGACGATCCCATCTTGCACGCTCCCTCGTGTGCCCTGCCGCATTTCTTGCAGCGGCCCCGCCCTTGTTGGCCTTTCGACCCCGCATCCGATCCCTTGGGCTTCTTCCCCGAGGCCCCTATAACATGCCCCTCTTCCGCCTTCCTCTTCCGGATGTGCTCCAGATCTATCTCCCTCTCCCTTGCCCTGGCAATCATAGAGTCCAGGGTAGGGCAAGCTGAAAAACTGACATGCTCCCGAATATCAGCTCGTACCATGTCATGATAGCGGGTCCTCCTCATATCCTCATCACCCGTGCACTGGGGCACCAGCAACGCCCTCTCCCGGAACTTGGCGGTGATCTCCGCCACAGTCTCCGTCGTTTGTCTCATATCCAAGAACTCCCTGGCCAGCTGCTGAAGCTCGACAGCCGGCGCGAACTCTGCCCTGAACCTAGTCGTGAAGTCTGACCAAGTCATAGCCTCGACAGCCGAGGCTCCCAACGAGTCACCCACGGACTCCCACCAATACCTAGCTCGATCTCGTAAACACCCTGCTGCGAACCTCACCTTCGACCCCTCAGGGCAGATGCTAATCATCTGTGTAGACTCAATGTCTACAATCCATCGGCTGGCAGCTATGGGGTCCTTCGCCCCGTGAAAATCCGGCGCACCACTGCCCCGGAAGTCCTTGAAGGACAATGTGCGAGATCCCGACTGGCCAGATGCCATGTCGCTCCTGAATTCCCTGAGGCGATCCTCCATCAACTCCAATATCCCTTCCTTGATCGACCCGAAGATAATGGGGATCGACTCAAGGATGCCTCTGGTGATCTCTGACGAGATAAACTCGCGTAGCCCCTCATCTACTAGCTCGGAACCTGATCCTGAACCCAATCCCTCTCCTGAACTGCCAACTACTAGCCTCGAGCGTAATACCCCCATTCTAAAATACATAAATAATAATTGTTAGCGATACTGATACCTCTAAAGGGATCACACCTACTACAAGTTCCTTGGTCTTATCTTAGCCTTCCTCGGTTCGGGTACGGATCCTCTGCTTTCAGTAGTATGGGCCCATACTACCTTCCACATCTATCCGTACCTTTTCCAAGGACTGCCTTGACTCCACCAGGTCCCTTTCACTACTGCTAATCACTGCTATACTCATCCTAGGCTTGCCTTAGGAAAATCTCTAACTCCTCCCTACCCGGTACTCAGCTGCTGAAGGCCTCATTGTAATGCCAATTAGTCATTACCTAAATACCATCACATGCGGTGAGGCTCAGATAATCCTTCGAGTAACAGACTCAACTCTACACGGTTAGACTCAGACAAGAGTTGCGCAGTAGGGCCAAATCCAACACTCTAAGATTATTCAACCCTGATCACATGTGACGTGACGTATTCATCAAATGTCTAACTCTTATCACTCAGAGTCCCACGAAGCACAAAGCAACCAACATTTAGACAATAGGAAACAATCTCAAGCCAACCCGTCCTCATAGAGAAAAGTTGAACTAGTATACAATGCTAAACTCATACTATCAGGCATAACCCTAACAGGCTATCCTACTGTTGTCTACTCAATTCTAGCATGCAATTTTCATACACTGAGCACATAAAGCAGGAACATAAGGCATCACTCCTAGATCCTTAGTCCAATTCTAGCATGTTGTTCTACCGAAACTGATAAACATAACATAAGCTGGTATGGGTACTTTGGGGAATTCTTACTTGAGCTCGGTCGGTCGCGCACATCACACACTTCGTTCCTTCTTCAAACTCTTTACTTAGCTTTTTAGAAAATATTTCCTTCTTTTAAAATCTTTTAATCCCTCGATTTGAGTTCAGAAACCCCCGAAGGTGTGTCCAAATCCCACAAACCAGGGCTCTGATACCAACTTGTAACACCCCAAAATACGAGCCAAAAATTTCATTTTAAAAACATATACTTTGCAAAATATTAGAAATAAAACATTCACTGATCATATCATTTCATAAAAGATGTCGCGTGTCTAGAAACCATTTTATAAAACATAATAATGTCAGAGTACTAATCCCCAGGAAGATCTCATAGTGCGGAATACAAAGCATGTATGTGATGTGCCGCTACCGCGCCAGCTCCTTCCCCTTTGAAGAAGAGGTACCTGAAACCAAAACTATAAATTGTAAGCACGAAGCTTAGGGAGTTCCCCCATCATACCACATACCATACAATCACATATCTTACATACTGTCGGGCAATTCTTTGTTAATTCCTTACGTCTTTCAGTATAAGGATGTTCGATATTTTTTATTCTTTGGTTTAGTGGATAGATTCAAGAACATGTCATGAGTCAAGATTTTGACCCATTTATGAGGGGATTAGGTGTCTCCATTGTAGATTGAGAGTTTGATTCCAAAGGCTAAACCAAGGTCCAACGGAGGAATAGAGAAAATTATGCACTACCAGGAACCAACAACATATTATAGAATTCTAGATTTTTAATTTCGCTCAGCGGGTTTTGGGAGCCGTAGTTAGGACAACAAGCGTAGGAAGGATGCACATGGATTTTTGATGTTTAGAGGAGGTGACTATATGGGTCACTTCTTTATGTATAAGTTTCATTTTCATATGGTTCAGTTCTCGGGGTGCCTCTTCAATCAAGTGGTATTCTTGTTGTCTTCACTGGGTTCGAGGCTATAATGTTGTTGGAAGTTATGAGGTCTCTATCTGAGATTCAGAGTTTCCTTATTGGCTGATTATTGTCCCTAGTATCATCTAATGTTGTATTATGCATTTCGAGAGTCAAGGATGGCATGTATCTGGATGAGCTGGCCTCAGACCTTGTTGATTTCAGACATTAGTTGTTGGTGGTTCAAACCCTAAGTGGGGGACAAATGGGTTTTTTTGGAGGATCATTGGTCATTTAGATTGTTACGGTCTCATTACGACATATTATATGAATATGCGATTCAAATATGCAAGATTTTTGGTTCGAGATATTGATGCATAAGAGAACGAAAGTTAAGTACCATCGAAGTGCTCGTGGTTAGGATTTTTTCTCATTTTGTTTTCTGAAAAATTTGTTAGATTCCTTCATGTTTAGGGAGAATTCAAAGAATTATCAGACCGCGAGTGCAGATCAATTTGTCGTCAGGTTTATGTCTACAAGGATGCATGCATTATCCTCACAGTAGGAAGCTTCTTAACAAGGAACTCATAGTAGTCAATAGCTCCTTCCAGGAGCATCAAGGATATTATCAGATAAGCAAATAAGCCGCTCAAATAGCGTATTAGGTATTAAGAGCATGGCTAGCTCGTAGCATGGGTTGATTATCTTGGACAATTTAGGGAGTTGTTTATTTTTTGATTAGCTTAAAGGTTCAGTTTCAGAATTTCCCTATGCGGTTTGCTCAATAGTATATGAGATCGTTGGGTTAGTTTTTCAATTCATTACGGATCGATTAGTCATTGAATTCCCCATTGGCATCTAGGGGTTGTTTGAAGGTTTTGAGCAGTAAAATTTAAAGGTGCAGTTGATGCGTCAACCCCCTCCCCCATTGTTAGAGTTTTGTCAGTCGTATACCTAGGTTTCTTGGTGTATCCTTGGTTGTTTGGTTGTGAGATCTTTATTTCTAGCAGGTTCGGATTTGGTGGTTCTCTGTGACAATGGGTCTACGCATAGTTCATTTTGGGATGTCATGTCTACGGGATTGGCAATCAAGGACGATCCAATCAGGATTCTGCCAGCACTTTGAGTGATTTTGGAATTTTCCTCTGAGTTTGGAAGTTTTATTGGGTTTATTTAAGATTAGTATTGTGTGTGGTTATGAGGAGAAAGTTTTTGTTAATAGTTAAGTTTCTCCAATTAGTTGGATCTAATTGTAATTCACCTTTTGAGTAACGTTGTGTTGAAGAAGGAGCACAATCGCCCTGAGGAGCATTGTGTGTTCACACGGGGAGTATGAAATCTTGGTAGTCTAACAAATGTTGTCGTGAGGGTGTAATATGGACTGAGTATGATAGCCTGACAACACTTGGTCGTGCTTTATGACATGGTTCTCTTTTAATTTATTGCTTTCTAGTTAGAACAAGCATTCGACTGCCTGTCGTATTTTCTAGTTTTATACGATCATGTTTTCATCTGATGTCACTTCGGTAACAGCTTGATCTATGGAAGGTTTGTGTGCTATAAAATAGAATGAATTGTGTTGTGTTTAGTAAGTGTTGAGTGAGATGTTGAGTAGGTTCCTACATGTCATTGGGATGATGTTTGTGTTCCTATAGACCCACTGAGGTGCTGGTTGTGAGTCTTTATACCCATGGTTGGAAGATAGCAAGAACAGTGTGGAGTCATGAGCTTATCATTCCAATAAGTGGATAGTGTCACATCTTACTGTGCACAAGTATGGGTATGACTTAGGTGGATGAGATTCTTATTGGTATGTTTAGGTAACAATACAATTATACATGTGGAATTTCACTTACCTCTTAAGGGTACATGCAACCTAATTTAGATCTATGTATTTTCACTATTTTTTTTACTTTTTTTGTTTCACATTTTATTTTGGTTTCATTCTTTCTTCCTTGAGCAACATACTTATGAAACAAAAAATAAGAATCATATCATAATCGAAATATGAGTAGAACCACATACCTTTTGCCTTATTTGAAATAAGCTAATCAAAATCCTTTGTAGTCTCCTTGGAAAATTAGCTCCAAAAGTATGGTAGCCTATAATATGTCACACCCAAAACTCAAGAAACCCTAGGAATGAAGGAGAGAGGGGAGAGGAAGGATATTTTTCATAATTCTTTTGTGGAATAGGTTAACCGAAAATACAAGGGTTAAACTCGTTTATATAGTTGTGTGATAATCCTAGAAACCCAGGATTTGAACATAAAATAATAATATTTTAAATTGGTATTTATATAGTTTCCTTTTATTAGTCGGAGGCTTCTAGAAACTCTATCCAAGGGTGACAAAACTGTCCGCCCCTTAGCAGGGTTCTAGATCCTCTATTTTGCTCAACTATTAAATAATTACAACTCAGCCCTTGCACCTTTAATTAATTCTAACAAACCCAGAATTAATTTCAAATTAATTCTAATTAATTCTTAATTAAGTATTACTATTTCTAATTAATATATTAATAAATCATTTATCTCTATTATTTGATCAATCCAATCCATTCCTTGGTTATGAGTGTAACCTAAAAGGACTTTACTTTTATTCATCAACATTATACCAATTTAGTTGGGACCTTAGACACCTTAATCCAACAATATTTAGGTCTTGATTCGTTGTTCATTTAGAATGCATGAGACTTAAATCAGTGTGGTACTGCCACTGGCGACTTAGTAGCCAAAAACTTTAAGTTAAGCAAATGTAGGATGCCGACTTGCTGGAAAAGTCATGGTTATTGATCGGTAGTTCCTTGTTGAGCTTCTTCTTAGTCGATCCTTTTTGCTTTTGCGAGAATGGTTTCGTCTGAGTTAAGTTACCACTGATGGAGTTCGTGACCGGTCTCTTGGATGATTCATCATATGGTTGTGCACCTACGTTGTTATGGGATTTTGAATGCCACACAACTTTTTTTGGATTGACCATTGTTACGCTCGTGGGAGCGGTGGGTAGTGGTGACTTCTTAGAAAGTCAAGTTTCTATTTGAGGTATTTCGGGCATAATATCCAGATTTGGGATTTGTTGGAATTCATGATTGCATTAGCTTGAGTGTTTGTTCTACATGATCTGGTGGTGTTCATAGCCAGGAAGTAGGGTTAGGTGCAATGAATGGATGGTCATCATTCTTTAGGTACAGTTTCTAAAATTTGGACTGATGGGTTCCTAATTTTGTGAAGTATGTTGATAAATTTGGTTTATAGTCGTGGTTTCGAGAGTTTTCCCGGTGTAAGTGTTTTTTCGCTAGGACTGGAGTTGTACCGTTCGAGAGAGAGAGATAGGGAGTCGTTGTAATTGAGTGTTTTCAAGGAATTGTGTTGTTTATTGGAAATGGTTGGCTTCCAAATGGTGTCTAGAATTTTCTCTGTGGATGTTTTGATTTTCGTGAAGTAGTTGGAGGAAACATATAGATTGCATTGGTGTTTATATCAAAAATTCTAACCAAGTCAAATTTCAATAACAAAATCCAGTTTAAGTGGGGGAGAATTGTAACATCCAGTTTCGGAAATAGATTGTAGATCCTATTGGATGTTGATAACGTTGGTTAAGAAATTTAAGCCCTTAAACTGTGCTTTGGAGCCAAAGGGTAAAATGGGAAAACTGATATTTTGGACTTCTTGTTTGAGTTAATGATTTTAGTTTGGTATGTTTTAAGTAAAAAAGTAATTATATGGGGTTTGTCAATATCTTCACGTGCATATAAAGATCACTATAAACAGAGTTTAAACGAAGAAGTTATGATTGTTTGAAATTGGAACAGAAATTAAGAAAAAACCTGTCACCACGGCGTGGTAAGGAGATCACCATGGGGTGGTGACTTGTGCATCCCAAGCCCCTTAAATTGTAGTTTGGTTCGTATTTAAAGCCTTCAACCCCTTATGTTAGGTAATTATGTAGCCTCCATTACATCAAGAACCCCACTTTCTAGCAAATCCTAACATCCATTCATAAACCAAGATCCTCCTCTCGCTCCTCTCATCTATATTCTTGAGTTTTCATGGCTTTTGGGTGTTGTATTCTTCAAATAATTGGTTTTTAACCTTTGCAATTGAAGAGATCAACCTTCATCTACCTTCTGGACCCTTGTGAGTTGTAAAGATCATTGTTTTATTGCCTTTCAACATTAGATCTATGAATATTTGGTGTTTTGGTCCATTTTAATGTGTTTTGGTCCGTTTGTGACTTGTTCCATGAAGAAATTCAGGAGCTTTGGTTCATCTTTAAAGTTCATATCTAGTGATTTTGTGGAATAAAGAGTGTATACAAGAACTCTACTTACTCTATGAATGAAAAAAGTGGATTTTTAGACTTTTATTAATTTAAGGTTTTAGATCTTGGAAGTTTGTGGCTTTATTAGGGATAAAGTTGGAAACTTTATCCATTTAACCATCATGTTGATTAGATCTGAAATTTGGAAGCTTGGAATTAATGGATTTAGTCGAGAAAGATGCATTCTTGGACTTTTTAAGACTTAAAATATAGATCTTGGTTATTTTAACCATCCTAATGGATAAAGTTGGAAACTTTATCCATTATGAAGCTATTAAGTACCAGTTCTGAAATATGGGAGCATGGACTTAAGGATTAAGAGCTTGATGAAGTAAGCTATTATGGATGTCCTCCACGGCCCGGTGGGGTGTTGGCCACTATGCAGTGGACTGCGAGTCCCCGCGTTTGTTTTTTTCCTTTAGTGACCTCAGCACGGTCAAAGGGATTGACCGCGTCGTGTTGGTTGGTGATGATTTTGACCATTGAATTTTTGACCTGTTGACTTTTAGTCAAACCTTGGTAGAATGAATTGTTTAGCTAAGGACAAGTTATGCTTTCGCTTTATGTAGCTTGTGTTAGATGTTTTTGTTGCTGAGGTTATGGTTGAGCTTTTGCTATTTAGTTTAGGTGAGTTTCTCATTGTGGTACTTATATCATATGTTGTATGTGAGCTATTGATCAGTCGGGGTTGCTGATAACCCAGTTGTTGTATGTAAGTTGCTGATAACTCAAGATTGTTTATAACACAATTTTTTTATGTGAGCTACTAATATCTCGAATTTGTTGATAATCCAAATTATTGTATTTGAGTGGTTGATAACGCATGGTTGCTGATAGTCCATAGCGTTGCTGACAACTCATAGTTGTTTTATACGTTTTAATGTGATTTGTTATATGTGATACTTTTGGGAACTCGCTAAGCTTTTTGCTTATAGTTGTGGATTAAATGTTTTTTGGGTATTTTTTATCAGTTCATGAGGAAGCAAAAGGCGTGTTTGTACACCTACAACAGTAGTTTTATGATTGAAGATTTTGCGATACTTTCGTTATAACTCTGATTTATGGATTTCAATTTATGAACAAAAGCTTTCGCTTGAATGTACCCTTAGGAAAATGAGTGTTAATGAAAGTTTAAACATGAAAAATTTATTTTGAAAATTAGGACGTTACATACAAGTCTGTTTGGATGATAGTGATAATGGTGTTGCAACTCGAGCCTACATGTCCATTTGGTGTTGTAGCATGAGCTTACAGGTCTACGTAGATGATGGTGATACCGGTGTTGTGTCGTGAGCCTACAGTTATAAAGGATGATGGTGAAATCCTACAAGCGTGATGTTATATAAATAGTTATTTGAGTGGTGGAGGTGGTATATTGGGAACTCGCTAGGCTTTGTGTTTAGTCTCTCAAGTTATATGTTTTTCACATAGTTCTTGTGCTCGAGGAAAAGGCGCGGTGTGAGTGTACACTCGTATCGATGGGTTTATGATTTAGACTTCTGTTGATTCTATGTTCTTACTATGTTTAGGAAACTACATCCTTATAATGTTGAACAAATGGGGTTTATGTTACTTTTTGGGAACAAGGTTTGATATTACATTCTATTTTGAAAATGAAAAAAATTGATATGAAAATTTGGATGTTACACCATTATTTATTTTAAATATTGGTTTCCGAATGCAATATATTATTAAAGAAATTAATAGATATAAAATATTATTTGACAATTACAAAATAAATGATGAAATTGAATGCATTGTTTATTTTATTTGTTGTTACAAATTAACAAAATGTTTATATATAGTCTGCCAACTTAAAAAAAGTCATTCTTTTGCAGATTGCATAGATTTAGTCATTGTCTTCTTCTACAGATGTAATCCACAAACTACAAATATTTTACCTCTTTAAAAAGAAATAACACCTTAGGCTGAAGTAGGATTACAAGATCCTAGCAAAATGAACTAGTTTTCAATTCCCTTTTACATTGTCTTTGTTTATGTAGTATTCACTATAACTTGATATTGATTAATTCATTAATTATGTAATTAACTTTAGTTTGTTAAACGTGTAACATAATTGTTGCCGCTACAAACTGTAAAAACTTGGAGAAAAATCAAAAGTATATAAAAAAACAAGATAATCGTGATAATATACCACTAAAGACATAAGATCATTAAGATAATAACATGAGTTACATGATGTTCTACCTCTTTCAAAATGAATGGATGAAATTATGATACTTAATATCACTTGTATAATAAATACTAAAGAGGTCAGATCTGATCGGGCTAAGATCTTAAGATCCTACTTGGGTCCTAAGACTCTAGTATAGAACCTAGTAAGATTGATATCGTTTTTTACTTCTAAAATTTTAAAATCATAAGATCTTAAAATTAAACTCTATTGCTTAATGGCCTTAGTTTTATATATTATATCTATTATGTTAAAATATAAAATATATTTGGATTTAAATAATCATTTTGTAAAATGTACACCATACCATAAATATTTTGAATGAATTATTGGTAACCTATGAACTATTGTAAAGTAGGTTTTACTTCTACGTATATATCATTACTTTTTTTTGTGTAAATTGTAAATTGAGAAAAGAAAAATCAGATTACTCCAAAATTTCATGGAAAACTCTTGACTTTTAATTTAAATAAAAGAAATCATTTTCCTAAGGTGACATCATAAAATCATTTTTTTCCAAAAGTTTACACCAAAAATCAGAGTGTGGTCTTAAATACATAATCACAAATATGAAAGTCATTGATGTGTGTACAATCACCTCAAAACTTAGTGATTTCCCTAGAACATAATATGCATATAAACATACAAACATTGGTCGATAGTCCATGACTAGTCCATCCCATATGCCTGCAGCATAAAGTTGGTCCACACCTGGCCTTCAGCGTAACGTTGGTCCTCCCAGGTATCTTGGCTTACCGTACAAAGTAGGACCGCCCTGAACCCACCATAATATACATTGACATATATAAAAAATAGACAAACAAAGAATCCAACAACACATGCAACTATCTAAACTAGCCTACCTGTCAAACAACTTACTACAACATGTTCACATAATACAAGGTGCTCATACTGCACTCTACGCTACAACTGGCAGATCACCAAGTGAATATATAGTTGTACATAATTAGAGAAAATATCGATATTCGAACATATGATACTTCTCTAAAGCCAAACCCAAACAAGGAACAAAAAGAAAGTCAAAATCAAAAGTTCTCAGGCTATCTTACATGAATACATACAACCCCTAAACCATTTACTACAACAATCACCAATCCAAAAGTGACTGTAACCAGTATATCATAACTCCTCTATATCTTACCAAGCAAGGATGTACATTATAACACATAGTATAGTGAGAAAACTCACCAGGCTAAACACTGGAAGCTCAAAAATGACCTCAACAACAGAGTGACTTATGCAAGCTACCTAATGCCAAACCGAGAACATTCCATAGTCAAATACCATATTCTACTTAATTTTGAATAAAACTCAAATTGGTCAAAACGTCAAAGTCAAAAGCCAACCATCACAAGTCACTGCGGTGTGGCCAATACACTTGACCACGCCATGGTCACAAAAGGGAAAACAAGTCGGACAGCTTGGCTGAAATCTGACGAGGACCAAACTTTATCAACCACCACACCGCGGTCTAGGAGGCGTGTTGCGTCGTGCCCAAACTCAACATCTAAAAACAAACTAATCCATTAAGTCCATGCCTTTAACTCTCACATTTGGATCCCACAAGTGTCTTAATGGAGAAAGTTTCAAACTTTATCCATTCTAAGGCTCTAAACAACCAAGATCTAAAACACTAGATTGAAGAATGCACATTTCTTTAATTTTGGAGTAAAGAGAACTGATACATGTACTCTAAACTCTACCACAAATTAGATCTGAATTCCAATATGATTCTAAGCTCTTGGAGTTGTCCAAACTCCCAAGATCAAACCATGCACGGGGCAAACATCACATAATCAACTGGGACACTAAATACACTTAGATCTTAAATGAAAACCAATAAAGCAATGAATTTTAGGAGCTATAAAGGTTCAGAAGTGTAAGTATGGTTGAATCTTCACCTGCAACAACACCGATGACCAAAAATTATTGTCTTCTTCACTCTAGATCACACACATCACTAAAAATGATCCAACTTTTAACTTTCATAACTTTCTCATAGGAAATTTGTTTAAGCCGATTCTTTTTCATTGTAATCTTTGTAAAAAAATGTTATCTGTAATGAATCGACTTTTCTTATCTATATTCTAGGGATATATCAGTGATTCCATAAAAATGAGGAGTTTTATTAATTCAAAATAATTTACATCTCCGTTTAATATCGAGTTTACAACAAATCATAATGTGAAGCAACTAGGGTGTACTAAACATAAGGCTACTTCTAGTATATCTCCTTCTACTCCTATCTTTTCACATACAACGTCTTCTACCTAAACCTGCAAAACATGAAAAATATCTGCAATATTAGACAAGATATCTGGTCTGTTATCTTCTATCTACTTTCATGTTATCATATTCTCATTCTTATCTTTCTTTCTTTACATATTCTAGCATTAGTTTCTTTTCTTTCTCACACACTGTAAATTCGATATCTTCTTTCTCTTAACTTAATCATCTATTCTTTCTTTCCACATACTTTCTATTTTATCTTTCCTTCTCATCGTATACTCTTCCTTAGACTCTTCTTATGCTTATCTCATAATCTGCTCATACTCGACGCTCACCTCTTATAATCTCTCCTCACATCCTTCTCACTTAATCTCTTTACTTGTCCCTTACTCTTATCTCATTTAATCTATTTACTATTTTTACGCTCTTTGAATGCTCTTCTCATACTCTTACTCTTAGTGTGCCTTCTTGTACTCTTCTTACACTTATCTCTCTATTCTGAACTTCTCATGCCTTAGAATTCTATTCTCATCTAGACCCAATGTCCAATCTCATACGATAACTTTATCTATCATATAGGGGAAAAGCATCACCCTATCATTACTGGGTATACTCATCAAGACTTAGTCCCTATCCTTTGATCCCACGCAGATCCTTACAAATTCTTCTTATCTTTAATTCCTCACAGATTCCTTACTCTTAATCCCTCATGGATTATATCTAAGTTCTTTTGAAGAACTCTCTTATCTTGTTCTGCTCATGAAACCCTTCCTCTTATTCCCGAAGTAATCATCTTTCTACACTTCTCTAAATATTTCATGTGACTTATCACATAACATTTGTCCCATGGACATTTTATCCCCTAATCTCCTCAAGATATCTCTAACTACTCATCTAGTACTTAACTCATTAAGTACCTAATCTTTATCTTCGTCTCATACACATAGGTATTCTACACAATACCATTAACATCAATACATACATACATACATACATACATACATACATACACACATACATACATACATACATACATACATACATACACACACTAACCACATATACATGCTCAGATACATGGTTTTAGACACATAATCTCATACATAATCTAAATATATGTACATTCTTAAATACATGTTTTTAGAAGTATATTCATAATCTATCTACATCTAACCATGAACACATACACACACACACACACACACATATATATATATATATATATATATATATATGCATACACAAGTATATAAAGCATATAAACATTATCTAGAGAGAGACAAAGAGTTATAATTCACCTTGTTAGTTAGTGAAGACAAACTGGCCCTTTGGCTTCTTTCTTCAATTGATACGTCTTGATCCATTTTATTTTCTCTAGGCCTATTCATACAACATTACTTAGCCTATTAAGAGCTGAATCCCTCTCTATGTTAAAATGACCTCTTAATGGATCAAAATTCTATCTTCTCATTTTCTACTTCTAAACCTATCCCATCCAATGAATTAAGCATCCCGTAATTATGTCTTCTCATTTTGTACTTCTACATGACCTGCTTTCCACAACCATGAGCATATACTTTCCTTTTTCATCCTTTTTCTCACAAGTGTACTTATCAACCAACCAACATAAATCTTCCCTGACTCTTTCTTAGGTAGGTAACAAGCCTACCGCGCTTCGATCGTGCTACTTTGATTCCATAGGTGACCACACCACCACTTTTCTAATTTTTTTTCTATATATTTTGGCAAACTAATACATCTAGTCACTTCACATTCCTTTTAAGTTGTATCTAATCATGACCTTTCTAATCACTAACCTCTTATCATTTGTACACAGAACCACCACATCCAGTTTTACACTATCTATGAGACCCAAGTCTCAACTCATGCTTGGAGATTTCTCTCTAAATACCATGCTAATACCCTTCACTCCAAACCACTTAATCCTTGTGTCACTTTTATGATTCCATTGAAACACAATAAGTGCAATGTATCTGCAATGCCCATAATACCGCATGCATATTATACTTATATAGCTTCAATTTCACCACTCATTCCCTGATTCATAAGTATTCCATTTCTTTTATCACAACCAAATTCTCAACATGAAAATTCTTGGGTAATCATCTTCTCTAGCCTTGGGGTGCTCATAAGACAGTTGCTATGACTTTCACACTTCTTATTACCTACTATATACTTGATACATCTAAAAGATGTATTTTCTCATACAACTCATCTACTACATCAGGAAATCACACACTCATAGTCTTTGTAATTTCCTACTTCTATATGACACTCGCTCATCATATTCTCTATTTGTACTCTAAACCCAGCCTAAGCCTCTTCTCAGGAGTCAACTATCTTCTTACCATTCTCTGTCACTTTAAACTATCTTTCTAACTCTCCCTTATTACACACAAGGTTCACTCTTCCTTTTTCCTCAAAAAGTTGTTCACAAGTAAATTGTTACATAACACACACATACACATGTGTGTGTGTGTATATATATATAACATAATCTAACGGGTCTATCTTTTCTCTCTCTGGGAACTACATCACCTGCCCTTTCTCTTTATAGACACATTACCAAAATGTCCTATCACGCCTCATTCTCTATCTATTACTTCTTCGAAAGTCTTGACCTATCTTCTCATATCCCTTAGTTCTTAACACGGAAACATTGAAACATTCTCTCTAACTTTCTCTTAAGTGTCAATCATGACTATTTTCTTTCTATCTGAATATATATTTCTTATTTCTCTTCTAAACTACCTCTAGTCAATCTTATCACCATAGTATCAAACAACATGGTGCAAAGTCTCAATGGTCCGACTCCCTGTCAGACCTCCCCCACCGAACTGTCACCAAGCCATCCTCATATAGTCTCATACCAAACAAAATGCTTCCAAACCCTGATCACATTGTTGCTTCGAAAGAGAAACAAAGTCATTGACCATATACAACGACAGAACACTTATACTCAACAGAGGGCTCAGATAATCCTTTGATTAAAAGATTCATCCCTGCTATGGTTAGACTCAGATGAGAGCTGCGCAATAGAATCAAACCAATTCCTCTAAGATTATTTCATCCTGCTGCAAGTGACTTATCATTTCCCAATCACCCAAATACTTCACACACACGTGACATCCCATGTCACTAATACTGCCCGAAACGCTAGTACCGCTCGAATCACTGATACTGCCCAAAACACTAATATCGTGCGGAACACTGATATTGCCCGAAACACTGATACTAGGAGCCTGAAACCTCCTCACTTTCCCAACCTTCACAATGGTAGAACCATCCTTGAGTACAGACACATAAGCTAAATCATGAACCCTCCAGCTAATGTCTTAGACATACAAATTTTTTTTAACTTGCATCGATCTGAATACAGACCTGGCACGAACCCACTCGTGATTCCCAACATGAGTTCCCATCAAAAGATGACTCGAAAGTGGCTACCCATGACATCTACTCACGGAACCTTCCATAAAACAGATGAATATCTATTTGATTTCACCCCCAGTCCCTGACTGGGGAACTACAGAACCATCTAGAATGACCCTCGAAACACACCGAACCGGAACTTAAACCAAAACCAACCCATATAATGAACCAAAATATTAACAACCCTTGAATCTTGGTTATGCCAACACCAACCACTGCTTCGACGAGCAACAATGATCAAACCATGAACTTTTGTGATGCCTCTAACCCTTAACGGCCCCGGTGCCCCCCCCCCCTACCTGGCATCCACTCTATACAAACATCAAGAACTTTATGGCTTATGACTTCATAAGCAATTTCCAACTCGAGAATCACAATTCCAACAACAGCTTGCGAACAACTAGATTTATTATGCATGAACCCCGCATAGACTTTTTGATACCTGATTGATACTTCACACAACCCTTACTGCTCCCTTTATCCAACCAACAGATTTGTGGCTCGTCCGCTTCCCATCAGCATGTCAAATCCGAAAGCAGAAGAAACGACCATTATAATCACTAGGCCCACAGCCTATGACTGGAATGCTTCTGATAATAAATAGACCTTGATGACACTCTCACATCTCCACTGAGCACCACATAGCTGCTACCAAAGCAATCCTTAGGAAAACAAAGTCACACACGACCCACAGATAGGATAACGGTTTCATTCTGGGTCCAAATCAGAAGCTAAAACCCAAAAGAACCATGAACATAATTCGAACTAAGAGCCCCAAAGCCACCATGCCCAGCTCACACGGAACACCCCCGTACATATACTTAAGAAATCCATATTCTCCTCCAAAGAGAAAAGAAACAACAGAGATAATCGGAAATTCAGCTTAATCAAAACAGAAAACATCCCCATGATCGGACACAACAAGACCCCATACTTGATTTAGGCTGAACGGATTCCATCACTACACTACTAGCTCGAGGAGTCCTCCAAGATGATCCTGCAGGTTACCAAAACCCGAGTCTGCTATGAACCAAGTTCCCACTCCACCATTGAGGGTGTATATACCTGAAGACCGAAGGAATCATAGATTATATTGAACTTGACGATAGATTGGCCCGATCACTTAATCCTGGCCGACACCTCTAAACCTTCCAAGGAAACTTCGCTAAATGATGAACCCCACGAACAATGGTCAAGGACACACTAACACTCAAAACAAGAAATCAAGACCCGCATCGAACTAAACACACCCGCTTCAATAAAAGATCCATCGATCAACAATTGCCCAACTAATCCGAAAACAACGATCCGAAACAAAAAAACTGCCAAGACCCTCAAGGACTGACACTCAACTTGATAATTCCTAATTCTCCTCCGCCTAGAACTCAAACCACCACCCACTGGTGGTGATACCAAAACATAACCCAACTAGCCCAAGCAGGTACAATCTTACTTGACCATGGAGTGAATAACATCCGTAGAATGGCCCTCTAGATACAGACCAAACGAACCCTAAGATAACCCTAAATTCCAGCTGAAAACCTCTGAATTACCAATAATAACCACTTCAAGAGCTTAGGCAACAATCGATTTACGATCCAAACATACACCCCTTTCTTGTAACCTAAACAACAATCCTACACCTTACTCTCCTATCTCCCAAGGATACAGCCCTTGCTCACATCGCTAAGGTACTTGAGCTACATCAAACCACTTGCACACGTCAACGCTGACATATGGTTGCCGACTACAGCGACCAACAAACCTCAAGCTGAGAATCCAACCTAACTCAGGAGGTCACAAGCCTGCCCACTCCTTCAGAATTGGGAAAACTTAAGGGAAAGATCCTTGCCACAGATAATGACAACCTAATCCGATAATCTACCACTCAAATCTCAGACGCAATTTCCAAACCGATCGTGTCAACTATTTCTTCCACATGCCTCGAGGCTCAAGGCACGACCTCTAACAAAACGCTCGAGACTCCCAGCCAACAAACTTATCTGAGTTGCACCACTCATCCCAGATCAATATCGCCATAGGGTCCTGAACAACACAAAACCCATCCCCGCCTGAGCAGCCCCAAGCCAAAAGATCAACATATTCAACGCCATTGCCTCGAACCATGGTATCCAACCATGCTATCTTCTCTGACCAGTCCTTAGAATCTCCGAAATTCTCCTTGATTTAAGTATGGATCATGTGCTTTCGATAGTACGGGTCCAATACTACCTTCCACACCTATCCGTACTCTCCTCAAAAATCCTCTCAGGTCCTCTAAGACCTAATCATAAAATACTCTTGAAACCTGCTCAACAGCACAACAACCGCACTAACCATACTCCCTAGGCTATGATAGGATTCACCAACACCCCCTCTGCCATCAGCTCATGAAGAACCCCTACCAACGCAAGCTAACCACTTCACGAATACAATTATATACAACCAGGATTAAATAACCCTTCGGATAAAGGACTCAACACTATAACAGTTGGAGTCAGACAAGAGCTACGCAATAGGTCCAAGTCCTTTATCCTAAGATTATTAAACCCTCACAACATATAATCTAATGTATTCATCTGATGGTTAGCTCCCATCAACATGGGTCCCACAAGCACAAAACAAGCAACATTCAAGTAGAGAAGCCGACTAACACTAAAATGCAATAAAATCAAACATATCCACGAGCAAAATCCTCAATCTTCAACTCCCCGCATCACAGGTGCACCTTCGTCCTGCTCACACTCTCCCCGGATTGGCTAATCATTCCTTGCGCTGACCAACCATGCATCACTCGTGTATGCTATCCATACATAACACTGGATCCTATAGATAGTGGAATACTCAGTCCTACTCTAAGACCACAACCAGACAAGGAATATAAAATAAAGCAAAACCAAATATTCTCAGGCTATAGAATCTTAGTTATGTACAACTATGATGTATACACTAAGAGACTATAGTAATGATGTCAATTTCATATACAGAAGAATCCTAGGCTATCAGGCATCATATAATCAGACAATTCCATCATGCAATTCCTGAAGATCCCTAACCTATCACTAGCATGTTGTCCTAACATATCACAAGATCAAATAACAGTGTGGTAATTTGGGGTCAACTTACTGGCTCCAGCTTATCATACACACCCCGTCTTCCTTGATTATTTTGAAAACCATTTGAAAATTGCTTTAAAAACCTTTTTCCTTAGTTTGAGACTAGATTCACACGAGTGTTCCTCCAATTCACTCAAACCAAGGCTCTTATACAAACTTGTAACATCCCCAAAATTTCAATAAAATTTAAACTTTTCAAATCAACCTTTTAACAAAAGAAGTGTTTACAAAAGAATTATTTCCAAGACATTATTTAAAAGTTAGAATCACTTTCCACATAGTTTTCAAAATATTCACATTATCAGAGTTTTCCCAGAAATCATAAGTCCAAAATGAGAGGATGTATACGGTAACGCCTTCGCCCTGACAAGATCCGCTGAAGTACCAGAAACCATAAACGAAAACTGTAAGCATGAAGCTTAGTGAGTTCCCCCAAAATATCGCCACAACACATAATCAGAACAGCAAACATCGTACATATAGAGCCTTCAGCATGTCTGGACCTCTCACAAAACCTTCAACATATCTTGACCGCCTAACCGGGCCTTCATCCTGTCTCGACCATTCTCCGGGCCTTCGGCCTGACTGGTACGCCCTACTAGCCTTCAGTCTATCAGGGACACCCTTGGTCTGTTGGCCTTAAGTACTAAGCTGGTCCGCCTCAACCCACCCACACACACACAACCCTTTCATCATACACATAGCAGATAAGCAAGCATATAACATACTGATATAAATATTACAGGGCTTGTTGGCTGATAGCACAAAGTAGTACAATATCAACCTAACCACACTACTCATGCACACGCGACGGGTAAACATATAGCCAAAACAGAAAACAGGAAGATCTAACAGATCACTAGGCATAACATCATCCTGACTACCAAGATACCGACCTAACAGATCCCTACAACATGGCAACATCCTATCTACCAGGATACCGATGTAACAGATCACTACAACATACAAGCGTACGATAAACCAGGATAACAATCCAAAAGGGTCGATATTGGTGCCTTCGACCCACAAATATAGTGAGGAAAACTCACCTCGAATGCAGAAGCTCCCAGAAGGAAAATCCCTGGTCGTCGTCCTGTCGGCTTCCCGAGCTATCAATACCAACAACACACCCAAATAGCAATTGTGTTCCGTGCTATAATCCATAATCCTTACTTGGGGTAATATGACCATTTTATCCGTGACCCAACATGAACCATAATTGAGGCCCAAAACCAAAAGATCTACAAAAGCCCACTAACGCCCCAATTTTCCGAATTGGACCCAACCCCCATATGGGTCTTATCCTAAGCCCATAGTTTCATTAAATACAAATCAGGTTACCACAGACACCCCTTGGGACAAACGTGGTCAAAGAAATAAGTCAAAAACCAAAGTCAACGGCCCAACTTGACCCAACTCGCCAAGTTGCCATTCAACTCGTCGAGTTTCCTTCATCAGAGTGAAAAATCGAGAAGAACCGATCCAAATCATCGAGTTCATCAGGAACCAAACATCTTAATCCATTGAGTCGGCATAATTGAAACTAACAGATTCCCCACTCAAATCTTAACTGAAAAGCTCATAAGAGACCAAAAGACGAGCTTAATAGATGCATGAACCCTTAAGATCATAAATTTGGCACCTTTATGCCAAAAGAACTCATGAATATCATAGATCTGAAAGCATAAACACTTAGAACTTCTACTTCCCAAACAATCAACCATCCATGGCTAGAAGCATGCAATTGAACCAAAGAATAGATCTACGCAAATATTAAGCAATGTTAGAACTTTATACCCAAAATGTGTTGGAAATAGAACAGAGAATCAAGATCTGAAAGATCCTACTTGGACCACCACCTTGCACCAAGATTTTATTCCCTTCAATGAGCTTCCAACACACCAAAACACACCCACAATGAGCTCACGACACTCAAGGAGGCTCTAAGGTTTCACGATTAGGGTTAGGGGCTATGGAGGTTGGGAATGAGGCCACCACCTGGAACTTAAGGTGTTTAAATAGGGTGCAAAACCCACATATTAGGGTTTCTCAAACAGCGTCCAACTCGTCGAGTTCCCTTCACCTACTCAACGAGTTGGTCCTTAATAACATACGCAAAGCTTCCAACATGTCAAGTTTATGACATAAACTCGACGATTTGGCCCCTAAAAAGGGAATTTATTTCCATAAATGACCTTCTAGATTCCAGATGTTACAGTTGTAATGACTTTCACACTTCTTCTTACTTACTATATACTTGATACATCAAAAAGATGTATTTTCTCATACAACTCATCTTTTAAATTAGGAAAGTTTACACTTGTAATGTTTCTAATTTTCTACTTCTATATGATACCTGCTGATCATATTCTCTACTGGGGCTCTATAGCTAGCCTTAGCCTTTTCTCACGAGTCTACTGTCTTCTCATCATTCTCTACCAATTCAAAACCTCTTTCTAACTGTCCCTTATTACACATAAGCTTCACACTGGCTTATTTCTCTAACAGGTTTTCACAAGTAAATTGTTACATAACATACATATATCTAACATAAACTCGTGGTTCTATCTTTTCTCTCCCTAGGAACTACATCACCTCCCATTTATCTCTTATAGACACATTACCAAAATGTCCTAAAATGCCTCACGCTCTATCTCTTACTTCCTCTAAAGTCTTGACCAATTTTCTTGTGGCCCTTAGTTCCTAACACATCAACAATGGAACATTCTCTCTAACTTTCTCCTAAGTTTCAATCATGACACCTGTTGCACCTTTTCTTTCTATCTATACAATTTTCTTATTTCTCTTCTAAACTGCCTCTAGTCAATGCTATCACCATAACATTGAACAACATGGTGTAAACTCTACCCAACATATCTCAAACACTTTCCATATCATAATGGACTTTGTTTTCTTCATGGTTACCTGCTCTAAAGCAATGCCAATCTACTCTTGTCTCATCAGTACACTTTTTAAACCTCATGTATTTCTAAACCTAAACCTTTTCTATCTATCTCTTCTTTCTCTAACTATCTCCTTTTCTCTCTCTTTCTTCCTATATGCATGTCAATTCTCTTACCATTTCCACTCAAATTGTCCTTTTCTTTATTCCTCTATCTCCACATCCTTAGGTACCTCTTAAGGACATACACCATAACTATTGTCCACTTACTAGGACACATCCTCTTTAGTACATATATTTCCCATGACAACCATGACATCTTTCATTTTACACATATCATATCTCTTTACCTAATGAGCCATACTCTTATGTCATTTCATAGAATGACCTTTCCTTCTTTCTTTTCATCATGACATCATTCGTAAAATGACCATTCCTATCTCAAACACTTAGATTATTTATCTACACATAACTATAGTTGTGTCCCTACATTTCCTAGCTTGGTTTATTACAAAACCAACTCATACTCCATCTCTTATTCGTGTTTAGCAATGTCGACTATATACATATACATATATGACCTAAGTTCTCATTACTAATAGACTAATAGTGGTCCCGCCACTCTAGTTCTTTTCATCTCCCACGGTTTAAGTATATTTTTGGACATACCAAACATAATTAACTTAAACAATGATTATGATATCAATTGTAACGACCTAACTTTTTCTCTTCTAATATTCTAGGGATATATCAGAGTTTCTAAAAAAATGTGGAATTCTATTAAATCATTTTTTTACATTCCATGCTAATATCGGGTTTACAATATATCATAATGTAAAGCAACAAGGGTTTACTAAAAATAAAACTACTTTTAGTCAAAGTCCTTGTGCTCCTATCTTCTCATGTACAACGCCTGCTACCTGAACCTGCAAAACATGAAAAATATCTACAATATCAGACCACAGGGCTGGTGAGTTATCTTCTATCTGCTTTCATGTTATCATATACTTATTTTTATTTTTCATTCTTTACATATTCTAACATTCTTTTTTCTTGTTTCTCACACTCTATAAATCTAATCTCTTCTTTTTCTTAACTTACTCAATTATTCTTTCTCTCCGTATACTCTTTATTTTATATTGCCTTCTCATCTCACACATTGCTCATACTCGACCCTCATCTCTTATAATCTCATATCACATCCTTCCTATGTTGTATTCTTCTCTATCTTTAACTCTTCCATACTCTTGATACTACATCTCTTTTTTCCCTTACTATTATCTCATCTCATTTATTTATTCTTCTTACACTCTTTGCATGCTCTTATCATACTCTTACTCTTAATATCCCTTCTTGTACTTTTCTTACACTTACCTATCTATGCTCAACTTCTCATGCCTTAACATTCTATTCTCATCTAAACCCAATGGTCCAATCTCATACGATAACTACATCTATCATATAGGGGAATGCCATCACCATATCATTATCAATTATACTCATCCATACTTATTCCCTTCCTTTGATCCTGTAACACCCCCAAAAATTATAAGGTAAAATTTTCATTTTTTAATTCAACCATAAACACCATTTAACCTTTTTAATCATTCAAGAATATGTCAAAGTAAAAATAGTTATTAGAGTACAATCCCAAAATCATAATGTTGCAGAAATATGGGTGGATATTGTGCGATCATGTCGAGCCCTTCCCTTTTGAGCTGGAAGTACCTGAAACATAAACTAAAAATTGTATGCAAAAAGCTTAATGAGCTTCCCAAAATGCCCCATACCATACATATATAACTATCAAAGCATAACTGGGTCTATTTCACCCACTTCGATATCTTTCAACCAGTACTTTGTCTATTTCACCCACTTTGGTATCTTTCAACCGGTACTGGGTCTAGTTCACCCCCTTCGGTATCTTTCAATCAGTATTGGGTCTATTTCATCCCCTTCAGTATCTTCCAACCGGATCTATTTCACCCCCTACAACTAACATATATAATCATAACAATAAGAGTCACAGAGACATAAAGTAGATACATGAATAACAGGTAATTGTCACGAAGACAAGCATCATCCAACAAACATAATCTAGTGGGTCGAAAATGGTGCCTTTGAACCATGGATACAGAAAAAGAAACTCACCTCAGTCCGTTGACATTTCAACTGCTGCTCGGGCTACTGGATCAGAAAATCCTAAGCCAACCAGTCAAATACAATCATAATCAATAATTGGGTCACAAACCATAATCAGGACTTAATTCCCTAATCCTGACTACTATGGTAAAATACTATTTTACCTTTCCCTTCAATTGGCCTAAGTCCATAAAACACACAAGGCCTAATATGGTCCTAATTCCATAAAGGCCAAAAACCTAACCATGGTCCATCTCAGCAATTCTTGCAACCCAACATAAGCCTAAAACCTAAAGTCCAAAATGGTGGCCGAAAATAAGGAATGATCACTGAAGAGTAAGCCCTGCGTACCAAACTTGTACTCCCCGCATATGTCCTAATGAAGCACAACATACAGCTCGCCAAAGTAGGGAGAACAGAACTTCATGCATTACGTAGAACACACTCCTACATATGCCCATCATACTCATCAGATGTCCAAAACCTCTCATTAAGCACTTAATTCTTAAGACCAAATTAATTTCCAAACTCAAATCTAACTTCATTTTAAGGTCTTAACACATAAAGTTGGCAACTTTACTCCTTTGTATGTATTAATGGGACGCAAAACCCGTTTTAATCCAACTAAATCCATAACATGAACACCAACTCATACATGGTTCATCCAAACTCATCAATATGACATTTTTATGCACTCACAACTTTAGAAATGCTAAGATCCATCATTCTAAACCCTTGGAGTAGCTTATACTTACAAGGATGAATCAAGGGACAATAATATGCCCAAAACAAGCCCTATACTAGATCTAACATGTAGAGTTACCAAGATAGAAACTTTATACCTTAAAAGGCTAGAAAAATAAATGAAGACTCTAGATCTATGAGATCTACACTAACCAGTGCTTGAACACCAAGCTCCCTCTTCTTTAAAGTGAGAAAAAAAAAAACTAAAGGTTAACCACTATAGCTGAAGAACACTCAAAAACAAGTTAGGGTTTCGTATTTAAGGTTTAATGGGATGGAGGATGAAGATAACAGGGTTTGAAGATGAGTTAAGGTCATTAAATAGGGTTCTAGAACCTAAATTAGGGCTTACATCTGAAGGGCGTACTCCATGTATGCGCAGTGTACTCCAAAGAGGTCTGTGATCAAACCAACCCAGTACGCCTGGTGTATATCCTATATGCCCGACGTAGTCTCAAAACCACTTATCTTCTGAATACCATAACTTCTTCATTATAGCTCTAATTTCAACGTTCCTTATATCCTCATAAAGGTAATGAGAAACTCTACCATCCTATCAACTCTCCTTTTCCTTAAAACCTTCCGATACTAAATCTAAAATACATGAAAGGCCCGCACCATCATTTTACTGTTATTTTGTTGACCAAAGCACAAACTGAACGCTCGGTGCCCACAACCTACATTATCTATTACCAAATGGGTCTAAACATTTCTTTCGCAAAGCCTAAAGCCTTATCATACTTGATCCTTGGGTCACGGCCCCGAATTATGAAACGACCCGAAACAATGTGTTACAGATCCCTTGCGGATCCTTATAATTTTTTCTTCTCTTAAATCCCTCACAAATTCCTTACTCTTAATCCCTCTTGGATTATATCTATGTTCTTTTGAAGAACTTTATTATCTTGTTTCACTCATGAAAGCCTTCCTCTACCTCTTCTAACGACCATAATCTCATTTCCGCAGGAATCAAACTCTTATTCACGAAGGAATCATCTTTCACACTTCTCTAAATCTTTCACGTATCTTATCACATCACATAACACTTATCCCATGGACATTCTATCTCTTAATCTCCACAAGAGATCTCTTACTACTCATTAAGTACTTAATCTCGATCTTCATCTCATACACATAGGTCTTCTACACAATACTATTAACTTCTAAAGATACATGCATACTCTATCTTTAACAACCCATACATACTCTAACTATATTGTAATATCCATAAATTTACATTTAACATTTAAAGTATAATAATAATTATTATATATTTTATCGACCAATTAAAATCCTTGAATAGGATTATTTCTAACAAATATATAAGAATTCATTGTATGCGATACAAACTATATAAATATTTATTTACCGTATACACGTTATGTGGACAAATATTATGAGTGTATAATATTTGCTTAATATAAAATTTATGTTGAGCAATAAAATAATATTCTTGATAAAAGATTTTTTAAGATAAATGATATAAACAAAATCCGTAGTAATCGTAATTACAAAGTAATGAGTAAAAAGAACACCAAAATCTAACTTCATATGAAAAAATTATGATTTTTCAAAGTTTCACATTTTACACGATACAATGTGTGTGTCATAAAAGGTTAAATGGAGATCGCTTGCTCGTTAGACAAAACAATCTAAACGAGAGTTGATTTCCTCATAAATATGAATCCTTTGACATAAAGAACGTCGATAATGAAGTTCGTATGAAGAAGTTATGAATTCTACAAGGTTTTCTACAATGTAATTCTCATAGTGAAAATTAAAAATAGAATGTGAATCAGCTGACGAAGTCTAAATAAAAGTTATAGTACTCGTGGATGCGAAACCAGGGATATAAAGAACATAAAAAAATGGAGCCCGTATGCAAAAGTTGTGATTTTTCGAAGTTTACAAAAAATTAACCTCAAAATGATGACGTGGTACCACACATAGGGTGCTACATGGTGCAACCGCAGAGGACCCTTCCACCCCAAGAGTCGATGACTTTGCCCATTAGTTTCTCGACACATGGCACCATATGGAGTCGACACATAGACTAGAAAAAGGACGAGATATGAACTTATAAGTAATATATATTACTAATATCAATCGTTATACTGATTGATCTACTTACGAGAGTGATGTTTAGGCTAGACCATTAAGGTGTTTAAAATGGATTTTCCAAACGGTAAATCTTATTACCAAATTGATCCTACCTCTAGAGTGATCTTACAGGGTCGTTCCTTACCATCTAGAGCTTGGTGTATTCATTGGTATTGTTGAATAATTCGATAACGATTAATATAACCTTTATAAATACGAACGGATACTGAGGACTAGTAATATTCATATTTAGGTCGTTCCAAAGGGAAAACTGAAGTGCAGTCTGGGAGCTGACTTTTCTATGAGACTTCTACCTTAATCATCTGAGTGCATAGTTATGTTCAATAAAAAAATTTAATACAAGTATTTAATAAAAGTATTAAATATTAGTTGAAAGTGTATATGTGAATTATATGCTTATTATCTAGAATATGTGTTAAATGTATATTTGGTAATACTTACATTATACGAACCAGATAAGATTATATTTATGTTAAAACTAATATTTGGTAATACCACGTGACTATCTTAAAATACGTATTATTACTTAAGATGATTAAATGTATACCAAATACTCACCGCTTGAAATTTTTGCTAAATGTATACATGTATTGTGATAAGTATTTTCATAATACATGTATACATTTAAGTTGGATTTTTTGTACGTTTATACCAGGGGTATTTATGAGATCGGGATAGAGAGTAGAGCTCTATTCTATGAAAATGTTGCATGTCAGGGTGTGGGTTACATACCAAAGTACAATAATAGTATTCATCCTCTTTTTGGACAACCAAAAATGATGGGTCTGTATCGTGAAACTGGTTACGTGTGCCTGGTTATCTGCTAGAGTAAGATGACAACACTTGAATAATATATAAAGTCTCATGAATTATGTTGTAAATGTGGATTTATAACCCACAGACGTATTTTGTATCATAACGAGTGTCCATTCCCGTAGGCGTTTATATTATATCCCTCTCATGGTTACCTTTATTGACTTCTACTACTAAGGAATCCCTGAAGTAGAAAACTCTATTCGTTGCTTACAGTGATCCATTAAGTTAGATCTCACGGATCAATTTTATAGGATCAATATGTGAGAATCAACAAGATGGGGTAGATTGTATTATAGATATCTATGTTAAACGATGTATTGTTGGTAACAGATAGTTTTGCAGGTTAATTAATTACGATTTATTATCACTAAAATATTATGGGTTTGGAAACCCTATGTCTCTCACGAGGATTTTCCAAACCTGACCCACTCAAACTTTATGCATCACATGTAACAAGGTTAAAGTTCATGGAACTTAACTATGATGTCGAGTAATTAAGGGACAGTCTGCAATAGTATTCATGATCGATAGGTGTTTACGTTGTAACTTATGTTATGTATTGATTATGACATCCTTAGGGTTTTTGGTATTTTAAAACAACATCTTTACATAAAATATTTAATAAAATAATACAAATTCTACAAAATGTTTTATTGTATTGGTATTTTCTACAAACAAAAATAATATGATTTTGAAAGTGTAAAGAAAAGTTTTTTTTAGTTCTAAAAAATAAGGGATGTCACATATACGTACATGCTCAGATACATGGTTTTAGACATGTAATTTCATATGTACTTTAAATATATGTACATGCTGAGATACATGTTTTTAGACATATATTCATAATCTATCTATATCTAACTAATATATATATATATATATATATATATATATATATATATATATATATATATATATTTGTGTGTGTGTATATATATATATATATATATATATATATATATATATATGTGTGTGTGTGTGTGTATGTGTGTATACATACATATTCATACATAAGAATATAAAGCATATAAACATTATCTTAGGAGAGAGTGAGAGCTATAACTCACTTTTTTAGTTAATGAAGACTATCTACCCCTTTGGCTCCTTTATTCAATTTATACATCTTGATCCATCTTCTTTGCTCTAGGCTTATTCATACTACATGTTAAGTACCTTAGAACATGTCTTAGCTTGTTAAGATCTTAATCCCTCTCTATGTCAAAATGACCTCTCAATGGATCATAATCTATCTTCTCGTTTTCTACTTCTAAACCTATCTCACCCAATGAATTATGCATCCCATACTACATAATTTATTACACTCTAATATATTACATCAATTCACCTCTGATTAGTTAGGATTTCAAACCCTAACTTTACATATATGGACTTCACTATGGAAATCACTTCCAAAGCTTGACTAAAGCTTCTAAACACTCTCAACAACATCATATACAAGCTATAGGGTGATCAATTCAACCATGGTAACCAATCTAGCAATTTCACCCTTTAAAGCTCAAAGCTTAATCAATTAGGAAATCTTTTAACTCAATAGTATAAGGATGTTAATCCTTGTCATGCTCCTTCTATATCTTGCCTTGACACCATTTTGGCAGCACAATCGCCTCATCTTGGCTCTTCATCTATTTTGTAAGTATAATGATCAAGAATGAGGCTTAACCATATTTAAAAAAAATTATGCACTATGAAACCACGTCACGGTGTACCACTCATTGTGTAACGCCCTGATTTTTTCAGGTATTGAATTAATATAAAGTTTCTTGGTTTCAAGGGCTACTCGACGAGTTGGTTTCCCTACTCGTCAAGTAGTAGCGGGTTGGTCCATGCGTTTTAATGACCTACTCGCCGAGTCCAAGAAGGGACTCGACGAGTAGGAGCTGGCAAATGAAACCCTAAATCCAGGGGTTTTGCACCCTATTTAAAGGATCAACAGCCTCCCTTTACCCTCTTGCAGTCTTTTGAGAACCAAACCAACCCTAATTCGTGTGTGCGCTTCATTTTGTGTGTTATAAGTTTTGGAAGGTGAATCTTAGTGAGGAAAGCTTGGAGAACAAGTAGCTAGAAGCAAGGAACTTGTGGGGATCAGAAATCTACCTCAGTTAGCATCATTTGAAGGTATCAAGTCGTCACCTTTACCTCATTTCTTTCTAGATCTCATTTGGGTGGAGTTTAGGGTATTTTTGGCTTGGTTATGATGATATTGTGGTGTATGAGCTAGATCTGAAGTTGCAACTTCAGATCTAGACCCTTTTTGGGTTCTAGGTTCATAAATGTTCAAGCTTGGTCCCGCATGAAGCCCTCCTTGAGTGTAAGACTCCATTATAATCTTAGATTTGTCATTTAGAGCCTTTAGAGCCTTGCATGCACATAAAGTTTGCAACTTTACGTGATAAACATGCCTTGGGAAGCTGGATCTACAATATAGAGCCTTAGCATGGCTTAAAAAGCATCTGTATGGATGAGGGATTGAAGGGACTCGGCAAGTCGCAAGGTCGACTCGGCGAGTCATATGAAGATGGGCATGAACTCGATGAGTTGATGAACAACTCGGTGAGTCCGTTGAAGATTGCCTTGGACTCGGCGAGTCAGTCGAAGACTCGGTGAGTCGGCTAGGGTTTCTCTCAACCTTTGGACATGTATGAACTCAACGAGTTATAACGGAACTCGACGAGTCAACCTAGGATTTCACGACTTCTTGAGTTCAGGAAGAACTCGACGAGTCGGTGAACTGCACTCGACGAGTTGGGTCAACATGGACTGTTGACTTTGACCTTGGCCAAGGGTTGACCAGTTAGCCTCTGGGGGTATCTTGGTAATTTGGAGATTTATGGAAAAAGGGTTTTATGGTAACTATAGGTGGTGGAGTTCGTGTTGGTGATTCGAGAGTTTGAGCCTATCATTTTCAGTGCGACATTGCGAGGTGAGTTATCCTCACTATACTCAAGGGTCTAAGGCACCAAGGCCGTCCCTTTAAATTGCTATTAGTTATGTTATGCTAGTATGATCTGTTAGATCGGTATCCTAGAGGGTAGGATGATATTATGTGACATGTGGTATGACCTGTTAGTTCGGTATCCTAGAGGGTAGGATAATATTATGTGGTATGTGGTATGATCTGTTAGATCAGTTATGTCTATAGACCATTATATGATTATATGTTATATGTGCACATGTTTGTTTGGCGGTTGAGGCTTATCTGCTTTGTGCGAAAGCCAATAGACCTGGGCATTCCAACCTGTTGTTTGTGGGCCATGAGTATTCCATCCCGAGGATGATTGGACTCATAGTATGGGGGCAGTTCAACATGTTGGTTATGGGCCTGGGATATTCCATCCCGAGGATGATTGTGATGGGTTTTATGCAAAACATCAATCCTATGGTGTACATGCAAACCCTAATAGCTTTTTGGATTTAGTTTGTCTAATGAACATCCAATTGAATATCCAAAGCTATAAACCCTAGATCTATCATATAAGAACTGAAATAAGGGTTTAGTAATTACCTTTGATTGTTATATTGCAATAACAATCGATTCCTTGCTTGGATTGGCTTCAAAAGCTTAGTGCCTCAAGTGTTGCACCTCTAATGGAGTCACAAACACCACTAAGCGACTAAATGAAGAAGGAGAAGAAAGGAGGCACCCAAAACCATCTAGAAACCCTAAGGATTCGGTTACCCCCGTTTTGGGGCATAAGGGGTCCTTTATATACTTGTGTGGGCTGCTAGGGTTTCAGTCAAAACCCAAATGGACGGCTTAAACTCTAAGCAGCCCATGGAACCTTCTGGATAAGGCCATGGACGAAAATATGATGGGATCCCATCATAATTTCGTTCACCCCTAGTTCCTTTAGCATTCCTTAGCCCAATAACTCAATTATCCAATAATTGCAGTCTAGTCCCCTATATTTAATTAATCTCTTTTAGCCACAAAATTAATTATCAACTAATTCTTGACTAATATTAATTAAACAATATGATTTCTCCTTTAATATATTATTCTTATAATATATTAATAAATCATAATTAAACATTTCTCTCCTTAATTCATCCTACATATTGCTATGGTGAAGGCAACCCAAAATGACCATGCTCATAATCGGGTCAATTACATACCAAAATAATTATAGACTTAGACACTAATCCAACAGATTGGACCCATAATATGATTGGCATTCCAACCGGATGGTTGAGGGCCTGGGGTATTCCAACCCGATGGTTGATTGGACCCATAGTATACTGTTTATGATTACATGTGTGTTGTTGTGGGTATGGGTATTTTGGGGGAGCTCACTAAGCTTTCGGGCTTATAGTTTTAATTTATTGTTTCAGGTACATCAGGGGATCGTGGCAAGGCGAAGGCATGATCGTACAGCCCCTCATAATTTGTTTATGTTTCTAGGAAAAATCTGATGTTAGATATTTTGAAAACAACTCTGTAATGATGATTATTTTAAAATGTTTTGAAAAAGTTTTAAATTGCCATGAAATTTTTGGGTGTTACACATTGCACCGTGGTATGAGCTCTTGGGCCATAGTCTACCTTCGACCGATCTGTGGTGCCTCTCCCATATAGCATCGTATTTTTGCCACCACGTCATGGTACCTATATACCATGTCATGATGCAAAGTAGATTGCTTGCGAATTACGATAAAGCTTTCGTCCAGATCACCTTTTTTCCCCACCATGTTGTGGTAAAGCCTTCACCACGTCGCGGTGACTGCATCAAATAAGTCCTTAGGTGATTCCATTCCAACTTTGGTGACAATTTTTCTTCCAACTTCTAATCCTTTTAACATCTTTGTTCTAAATTTGTTTTCTATGATTTTTATATCCATGCAAAGGTGGGGATGAGTGCTACAACTCCATTAAGTCACTTCTCATTGACTTAATACATGTCTTAATATATTAAGTAATAAATTCGACCCAAAATGCATAAAATTTCTCATTTTACCATTTTAGCCAAAATGCATCTTCTCATGCATTTCTTCTCTTGACCTCACTCATCTAATCTCATCTAAGTTACTTAAACTTATTTTGACCAATTTCATGAAGTCACAACTTCATAAACTTACAAGATTCTCATAAAAGTCCATTTTGCCATTTTTGTCAATATTTGACTAGAAGTTAAATCTTTCAAAATTTTAGGTTCTTACATTATCCATGCACATACTACACCATTTTTCATATATGGATCCTAAGATCCAAGTAATATCCAATTATGATTTATATCATTTTTTACTTCTAAGATCTTATTGTTTTTAAATTTTAAAATCAAACTCTAGAGCTTAACAACCTTAGTTTTATATATTATATATGTTTTTTGTTAAAATATATTATATAAAATATATTTAGATTTAAATAATCATTTTTTTAAAATGCACAACATAACATATATTTTTTGAATGACTTAATGGTAAAATATGAATCGTTGTGAAGTAGGTTTTACTTTTATCGTATCTATCATTACTTTTTTATTTTTTTGAGTAAATTGTAAATTAAGAGAAAGGAAAATCTAATTAATCCATGAACATTTTTTTTAAGATTTAGCCAAAAAGTAAGAAAATGACCCAAATAGCCTATATTTTCTATGGTGAAATTGAGATTTTCGCAGGTGTCAATCTGCAAACAGGTTAAATTCTAGCTAATTTTGAAGCGTTGGCTATTTTATGAAATATATGAAAATGATATAACTTTCAGAGTTCATAACTTTCTTTTAGGAAATCCATTTAGGTGATTATTTTTCATTGTGCTCTTTGTAACAATGGTTATTTATACCACACTTGAAATTTGCATATATGGAAGTCGTATTATGTAAGCTCAAAAATAGGATAATTTGTGTTTTTTTTCAAAAATTATCCAAAGATTACCATTTTTCAAATGGATATCCAAAAATCGGACATCTATTATGTATTGTTGTAAGAAATAACAAAGCAAGGCCGACCCTAAAAGTGTGCAAAATGTGCAGCCGCACAGGGTCATCGAAAAAAATAGGGTCTGATTTTAACAAAATTATATATATTTAATATCTTAATATATATTATTTTATACACAATATATGCATAAGTGATGTAATTTAGATGGGTTAAACACTTATATGCGCGCCAGTTGAGAAGATGGTTGGACTCTTTCTTTTCATTCATTTTAAAAGTTATTTGTTTTCACAAGTTTTAGATTTGCCCCTCCACTTCTAGTACTTAGTTTTTCTTAGATTTTCAAAATATATGTATATATCCTCTAAAATTTTATAATTTTGCATTTGACGCTTTTTAATTAATTTAATTTATATTTAAAATTTTCTTATGACAATTCATCATTCTTAAATTTATTTTGTTATATATATATATATATATATATATATATATATATATATATATATATATATATATATATATATATATATATATATATATATATGGGTTCATTTTTATGTTTCGTATAGGGTCTTCAAAATCAACGGACCGGCCTTGTAACAAAAGGACAAGTAGGTGGTGACCTAAGAAAATTTGGCAAAAAAAACTTTGTTTTGTTGGCCACCAATATTTTCGCAGGTGGGGATCATGAAAATCCAAGAATTTTTTTTATTGCAAGCCATTTCTACGGGTGTTGGCATGCAAAAAACTATGAATTTTCACATGTCATATGGATTTGGAAAGAATGATGGTTGTGTACAGGTCGTTGGTGGGCGGGTGTGGTGATGGTAGTAGAGTTTTGGGTTTAATTTATATGAATTTGAAAATTTGTGTAAAATGTATTGTATTATGTTGTCATTTTGTGTATTAACTATAAATTGATTGTATAAAACTGTATTTTATATAAAATTTAAGTTAAAATAAGGATAAACATGTGAATGAAAATATTAGACTAAAAAGATTACAATTTTGTCCTTTTTTTATAAAAAAATAACAAAATATTTGGTAATATTCACAATACGTATTTACTTATGAAATCAAGGTTTTTAAGATTCTTAATTTTTTATGTTTCTCATTTATATCAAATCATTATATATATAGTCCAATATTATCTCTCTAAAATAGCCTTTATAGGGAAAATATATCCTAACATATATAGTCATGTATATGATGGTGTCAAAGCGTAAGTCGTTGGACTAACTTAAAATAATAATAATAATAATAATAATAATAATTTTCATTAGCAAAAAACTTTTTAAAAACTTTTTCGGATATGAAAAAACTTTTAAAATTATCATTATCATTAAAAGTGTTCTAATTTTCATTTAAAAACCCAACAAAAATAATTAAATTGTTTATTCATAAACATTAACCGGAACAGTCAACTATGACAAATTTATTATAAAATATCTTTGTAAAACATAATCAAACTAAAAAATAATATATATCAAGAAATAAAATTCACGATCTTCTGCTGATTGGAATCTCATGTCTCGTGATATCATGCCGGTCGGAAACCACCCCACAAAAACCATGGTTTTCATTATATTAAGAGTAATATTAGCAACTAAAATTAAAAGCTTATAAATATTTATACCGTAATTAAAAATCATACAGTTAGTATTAAACGAATATTGTTGCTTAGAAGTTGCTTTCCAACGGAGTACTGCCAAATATATTTATTATTAATTAAAGGATTAGAAATTTGATTATTTATTATTTTGCAATAAAGTTTAAGTACCATATTTTATAGTCAAAAGATTCATTCACTAGCCAATGCCAGAGTGGAGGCTTTGACTAGAAAGTTGGGGCTTAAAACTAAAATATACTTTTTGAGTAGTTTGCTTTCTATATGAACTTTCACTTAGACCCTTTAATAATGAGATGTATACATTTATCATCTAGAAAATTGATTAAATATCATATTCACCCCTTCGATCGTAACATAACTACAATATATGAGAACTACAGGTTGTGTTTGGATTGGATGCAAAAGTGATTTCCGTGACCTAAAATTCTGATAATCGGTTTCTTAATTTTTTTAATAAACCATTAATATTACGCTTAGTCGTTCCCTCCCAAGTCAACCCACTGTCACATTAATTTTTGTCTCTTATTTTTTTTTTCATTTTTCCCAGCCCACAACACACGAAAATCTTATCTTTTTGAACTCACTCGACCCAGTCAATTAAAAAAAATAAAAAACAACTAAGGTACAAAATTTAAAACACATGGTACAAGAGAAAATAAGAAAGAGAAAGTAGAGAGAGATGATGAAGTGGGTTAGTGAAACTAATCAACCCACTCGTTGAAACGGGAGTGGTACCACCGATAATTCTATTGCTAATTAAGATTTTACCTTTGATTGTTTGTATATTTTTTAATTGAGTGGGTTGAGTGGGTTCAAAAAGATAAGGTTTCCGTGTGTTTTGGGTTGGAAAAGATGAAAAAAAAAATAAAAAAGAAAAAATGATGTGGCTGTGGGTTCAGTGGGTTAGGAGGGAATGACTCCCTCCTTCCTCAGATATTATGTTATCAAAATGGTCAATTTGTTTTTTTTTTCAACATCATTTTCATTTTTGAGCTATATGAAGGGTGACAAATCCGGCAATTGTATCTTGTTTTTGTCTAACACAATACAACACGATAATGTTTTATTTAACACAGACACAACACGACATGATATCATCTTTTTAAATAATACGAAAATGAACATGAGAACACATGATATCATGTTTTTCAAACATGACACGAACATGAATTCAAATTTCAGTTTCGTCATAATTTCGTTTCGAGTCGGTTATTGTTGTTGTGTTGTGTCATCAATTGTCACCCCTAGCTACATGTACCATTTACATGGGAGTGTGTAACATCCAAATTTTCAAACCAGAATTTTCATTTTAAAAAGTCACATAAAACATTGTTCATAAAAATCATCCCAAGAAAATCACTAGTGTCAAACACAAGTCATCATCAAAATATCAGAGTGTCCTAAAATATCCGCAAATAAAACTACAAAAGAATGTGTACAATTAAGTCTTCGTCTTCCTGCGATCTTCAGAAGTACCTGAAAACATGAAGCTTAGTGAGTTCCCCAAAATGTCACATACAACATCTGCAAACATGAAGCTTAGTGAGTTCCCCAAAATGTCACATACAACATGACACAAAATAAACAGTTATGGGTTATCAGCAACCCCGGAGACTGCCTGAAGTCTCAGTAGGAAAACAGAACACCATGAGGTTATCAACAACTCTAGAGACTACCCAAAGTCTCAACACACACAACAACACATATCATAGTAATAGCACATAGACCCAACTGATCAACATAAATATTCTACCACACAGGTAAGAATAGTGAGGAGACTCGCCTCGCACAAATGACTGATAGAACTCACCCCAAACTGTCGGAACTAGACTCCGCCTATTAATTACACCAAATATCCCTAATTAACAATTAAGGTACTTTTCCATACTCAACTAGTCTCAAGCTAAGTCTAATCCACATTTAGAGCAAAACACCATTTTGCCCCTTCCAATACAAAAACCCTCACAAACTCACCTAAAGGCATAATTTGTTAAAAGTCAAAAAAAGTCAAATGTCAACATTTTGACCTTACGCGCGACATACACAGCTCTACATTGGGCTTAGAGCACACGGCTGGAAGGGAAACGAGTTCGCAACTGGCTACGCTGGGCATAGCCAGGATTACGCTCGACGTACTCCGTATTAACTTAAAACTCAACTTTCAAGGTCTTAATCATTAAGACACTTTATCCCAACCTTAGATCTGACCCTTAAAGATATCCTAATCCATAAAGTCGCTGAATTTATGCCTTTGCATGGCTAAAGAGAGATTAATCCCAAAACACTAACTTTTTACTTCACCAAAAACTCCAAAACGCATGCATGGATGAAAGGAAACGCTAAGTTAGCATTTTGTGATTGTATGCACCCTAAAACATCTGAAAGGACAGCTCAAATACTCTGGAGTTTTCCATACTCACAAAGATCAAGGTTTTGGGACAAAATGAACATAAATCTAAACTTAAACAAGATCTAGCAAAACAAGCTCCAAGGTATGAACTTTATACCTTCAATAGATAAACAATGAGATGTAGATTATGGATCCAACAGCTTGAATGCAACACCACCTCTTGAATGATCTTCCTTCACTACCAAGAACACTCAAAAATCACTCAAAAGCTTCAAATCTTACTCATAAGTGCTAGGGTTTCGATTTGAGGGTTTAGAGGAATGGAGGTTGGTCATAAGAATGTCCAAGGCAGAATAAGATGTTTAAATAGGGGACACAACCCTAAATAATTAGGGTTAAAGCGCATCACGAGTACGCCCTACGTAGTTACATTTACGCCCAACGTACCCAATTACCTCCATGATCCACTTATTGCCTAACACCCGATGTACTTACATGTACGCCGAGCGTATAGGCTTAGTGTGGAAAACTTGATATTTAAAGGTTAAAATGGAATTTACATAGAAATGGGTGTTACAATTCTACCCCACTAGAATCAGACTTCGTCCTTGAAGTTAGCCTCTGCAAACAAATTGGGGTAATGCTCACGTATCTCACCCTCGGGCTCCTAAGTCCACTCAAAACCTTTTCGATGTTGCCACTGAACTTTGACCAGGTTCACTACCTTTTTCCTCTCCAAAATCGCCACCAGACTCTCGATCTACTTCATGTGACCATCAACCTGAATGTCCTCCAATGGAACCACAATCGTGTCATCAGCCACATACTTCCACGACTGGGAAAGATGGAAAGTGTCATGAATATGACTAAACTCCTCAAGCAACTCTAGCCGGTATGCCATATTTCCCACTCGGGCTATCACTCTGAAAGGCCCAATAAACTTGGGGGCCAACTTGCCCTGCTTCCTGAATTGGATAACACCTTTCTAAGGTGATACCTTCAGGAGCACCAAATCTCCAACTCGAAATGCCAACATAGAGCGTTCTTGGTCCACATAACACTTCTGGTTGCTTTGGGTTGTCAACAATCTCTGCTTGACCTGTTGAATAAGCTTTATCGTCTTGTACACTATCTTAGTGATCCCCATGACTCGCTGTCCGACCTCTTCCCAACAAACAGGAGTCTGATACTTCCTCACATACATGAGCTCGAAGGGAGGCATGTCAGTGCTAGAAAGATGCCTCTAGTTGTAAGAAAACTCACCCAAAGGAAGGTAGGAGTCCCAGCTCCCACCAAAATCAATGATGTAAGCCCACAATATATTCTCAAGTGTCTGTATAGTCCGCTCACTCTACCTTCTATCTTCGAATGATAGGTGATAATGAAATGTAATTGGGTGCCCAAATCCTCATGAAACCTCTTCCAAAATCTGGAAGTAAAATGAACATACCAGTCTGAAACAGTAGAAGTCGGCACCCCATGACATGCCATAACCTCTTAGACGTATATCTCGGCCAATTTCTCGGTAGAATAGCTCTCGCTAATGGATAAGAAGTGAACACTCTTTGTCAAACAAACAAATATTACCCAGATAGCATCAAAACCCTTCGCAATCTTTAGATATTTAGTAATGAAATCCATCATGATTTGCTCCCACTTCCATAGTGGGACCTCCAAGGACTACAACTTGTTGTGAGGGCACTGATGTTCGCCTTTGACCTTCCGACATGTCAAGCACCGCTCCACGAACCATGCCACATCCATCTTCACACAACCACCAATAGTTATGTTTTAGGTAAAGATACATCCTTGTAGCCCCCGGATGAATGAAAAATATCGACTTGTGGGCCTCATCCATCAACACCCGTCGAGCCCCACCAGCATACGGTATCCAAGCCTGTCCATGAAGGAGTTAATAACCCCTACTGTCGATATCAAAAGCTGAAACCTGACCAAGCACCCACACACTCTTTTGATTCTCCTCCTCGATGGCGTCTTGCTTTGTATCTATGATCATCTCCAAGACTAGAGTCGTCACGGTCATCCTCAAACACATATCCTGAATAGGGGTACTGACTGCCCTTCGGCTCAAGGTGTCGGCCACAACATTGGCCTTGCTTGGGTGATACAGAAGCTTTCAATCATACTCCTTTACTACATCGAACCACCTCCTCTGTCTCATGTTCAGATTAGGCTGATCCATAAGATATCATAGACTCTTATGGTCCGTGTGGATAATACACCGAACCCCGTAAAGATAATGGTGCCAAATCTTAAGGGAGAAAACCATGACCCCCAACTCTAGATCATAGATGGGATACTTCGCTTCATGAGGCTTGAGTATCCTCGAAGTGTATGCAATCTCATGCCATCTCTGCATCAACACAACACCTAATCCCAAAATGGATGCATCACAATAGACCACAAAATCCTCAACTACCTCATGGAGGGAAAGTATCAGCGCCTCACAAAGTCTCTGTCGAAGAGTCTTAAATGATGCCTGCTGCTCAGGCCCCCATCTAAACACAACATCCTTCCTTGTCAACTTAATGATAGGAACTGCAATCTTGGAGAAGTTTCGAATGAATCTTCGATAATATCCCACCAAATCGAGCAAACTCCAAATCTCAGATGGAGACTTCAGAACCTCCTGCCGCATAACCGCCTCTATCTTGGCTGGGTCAACCAAAATATTGTTCTGATTGACAAGGTCTCCCATAAACTAAACCTTGCATAACCAAAACTCACACTTGGAGTACTTGGCGTATAGCCTCTCCATCCTCAGAACCCCAAGAATCTTGCGCATATGCTCCTCATGATGCTCTTTGATCTTTGAATAGACCAAGATATCATCGATGAAGACAATCACCGACTAGTCCAACATAGCCCTACACACCTGGTTCTTGAGATCCATGAACACTGCAAGTCATTGGTGAGCCCAAAAGTTATCACCACGAACTCGTAATATGCATAACGAGTTATGAATGTCATCTTCGAAATATCCTCCTCTTGCACCATCATCTGATGGTAACGAAACCTCATATCGATCTTGAAAAACCAAGATGCCTCGTACAACTGATCGAAAAGATCATCAATCCTTGACAATGGATAATGGTACTTCACCGTCAGCTTGTTTAACTTCAGATATTCAATACACATCTGGTGTGAACCATCACTTTTCTTGACAAAAAGGATCGGTGCTCCCCACGGTGAACTACTCGACTAAATAAACTCCTTTCCTAATAGATCCTGAAGCTGAGAAGATAACTCCTGCATCTCGGGTGGCGCAAGTCGATATGGTGCCTTGGTAATCGGTGTCGCACAAGGGATCTGGTCGATCCGAAACACCACCTGCTTCTTAGGAGGCACACCTGATAACTCCTGTGGAAATATATCAGGGAAATCTCGCACAATAAGAACATCAGAGATGGAAATCGATCTATTCTATTCAACCTGATTATCTACCACAAATGTGTTGGATTAGGTGTCTAAGCCCATAACTATAACTGATACGTACTTGACCCAATAGTAGCATGGTCCTTTTGGGTTGCCTTCATCATAACAGTTTGACAGGATAAATTATGAGAAGAAGGTTGATAGATTATTTATTAATATATTATAAGAATAATGTATTAATTGAGAAATCATATTATTGAATTAGTATTGATCAGAATTTAATTTGGAATTAATTTAGTGATCAAAAGAGACTGATTAAAATAACGGGGACTGATATTGCAAATCACTGATAGTTGCAATTGGGCTGATGGATCATCTTGGAATAAGGTTGGACGAATTCTATGGCAAGCCTGTAGAGAAATCGTCCAAAGGAGCATTCTAGAAGGAGTACATGGGATGCTTAAGGATTAACCAGTCAAATTAAGGTTTCACCTAAAACCCTAGTAGCCACAAGTATAATTAGACTCCTTGGCATGAGGATTTCGGCCACTTGATCTCAAGAAGAAACCCTATCCGAAAATCCTAGCCTCCCTCCCTCTCTTTGTGTTCATCCAATTGTTAGTGGTGTTTGTAACTCCATTAGAGGTGCAACAATTGAAGCACTAAGCTCTTGAAGTTCAATATCAAGGAAAGGATTACTTGTTATTACTAGTTAACAAGAAAGGTATTCTTCTAACTTATGTTTATTCATTAAATCCAAAAATCGTATCGGGTTTATGGTTTGGATAATATTTTGCATATATAACTTGAGAAAAGCCTAGATCGAAAGCATTAGGGTTGCATGTGCACCATATGAATGTTGTAGTGCTCAAAAACCATCAAAATGTCATGCACCCTTACAGTAAACACTGTCTCGCCCTGGCGGCTGAGGAGAAATCCGATCCAGTCCTAGTACCCTCATCGTAGATGGTAAGGACTCCCCCACTTGGGTCTCGAATCGTCACCAACTACTGATCATAGTCAATCAGAGCCCCAAACTGGCTAAACCAATCCATACCCATGATAATAAAGACATCTCTCATCGCAATAGCAATAAGTTCTATCGGATATCCAATACCAAAAATCTCCGGTACACAGCCCTAATAGATGTCAATAACGGAGACCGCATGCTCATTATCTATAGAAATCCACATGGCCTAATCAAGGGCTCACAACCAATGCTAAAACCATGACATAAATATGATAACACAAAAGACTGACTAGAACCCAAGTCAAACAACACTAGAGTAGGTATAAAATTCACAAGAAAATATCTAATAGGAGCAATATAATAAGCAAACATAAATCAAATCAACAAAAATAATAAAGAAATACATACAAACCATGATGTCCAACGTTGCTCTAGCCTCTTCTTCTGTCAACTGAAACGCTCACACTCGAGCCCTGGAAGCCTCGACCTTCCCCTGCCGGCCATCGGTAATACGCAAGGTCGCAGGATCAGGAGCCTGAACCGTCCTCATTGCAAGTTGAGGACACTCAGACCTCATGTGACCCTTATGGTTGAAATTGAAGCAAACCTGAAATTCCTTGGTGAATCCTTCACTATATTCCCCTCCTTGCCACACATGTAGCAAGTAGTCCATGGTTGATAGGGTCCCTTGTGACCCTTGTCGCACTTGCTGCAAGTGCGGCCCTTCCGGCCTCTAACACTCGAATCAGCAGGCTTGAACCGCTTAGTCACCGACTGCGACTGTACTAGCCTCCTATCTCTCCCCTGAGTCTCATTCTCCTCTCTTTCTCTCTCTCTCTCTCTCTCTCTCTCTCCCCTAGGTCTCCAACTTGATCTCTCTCCTCCTGGCATTGATCTGTAACTCAGTTAATGTCCGATACGAGGTGTTCGCCATGAACTCATGTATATCCTTCCTTAGGATACTCATATATCGACTCACATGTGCCTGCTCCAATGACACGTGTCCACGACTAAATAAGGCCCTATCATGGAACATCCTGGTGTTCTCAATCATCATCTCTGTCTTCTACTTGAGAGATAGGAACTCATGGGCCAACCACTCCCTCTCAACCAATGGTACAAACTCATATCTAAACAACTCGGTAAATCTCTCCCAAGTCCCTGTGGAATGCTCCGCATGAGAATAATCAAATGTCACAAACTTCCACCTATCCTTCTCTCCCGAGCGAAGTAGGTTGGCGCAAAGTGAACCTTCAGATTCTCCAGATAGGAGTAAGTGTAGAAGCAACCCTCAACATCAAAAATCAATCTCATCGCAACAATTAGATCCTTGTTCCCCTCAAAATCTGGTGGCTTCATGTTGGTGAACTCGCAATACTACAACCAATCACCTTATGCGGTGGCTACGATGGTGGCATAACGCTCGTCGAAAGTCTCAATCAGCATGGTCTTAATAGACCCAAACATCTATGGTATAGCCTCTCTGATTGCCACGACCACCTTGGCGGCAATGATCCTACGGGTCTCATCATCACTGGCACTCGGCCTCTCGGGGTCGTTGGATCCTTAACCTCGGGTAACCACCATACTGAAACACATATGAAAACGATCAGAACCAGGCTAAAGCAAATACACACACACTTACACATTCCTGTAAGTTTCTTAGTACCCTAAGATTCCTTCTTGAGTACGGATACGGTGCTTGCAGCAGTAAGGCCCATTACTACCTTCCACACCAATCCGTATTTATCTCAAGTCGTCCTCTCAAGACCCTAAGTCACAAGAACTCTATTCCTCAAGGGTATATGTACACTCACCTTGCATGTTCCTCAAAACCACTACTAGGCATCTAGACTACTCCCTAACACCGCTCTGCCTCGCAACGATTTCTGCTATCATCGCCATATACTTTGCGTATGCTAATCGCACACAAAAAAGGATTCGATAGGTAATAGAATAAATGATTCTTCATCAAGTCCACAACAAAACAAGGAAATGGAAGAAAGGCTAAATTAGGCATTCTAAGGCTATACAATCTTATCCATGTACAATTATACAGCGTACACTAAGCAAATAACAAGGATAGGTTCAATCTTATAAAAGAAAGTTCCTAGGCTAAAGGTGTCATAAAGCAGGCAACCCCAACACACACTTCCAAAGGGTTCCTTAGCCTATCAATTAGCATGCAGTTCTATTAACTCAAAAGATAACAGCTCGACACAACACATAAAATAAGTAGAGATATTTTGGGAAAGTCACCGCTCGAGCTCTGGCTGATTGTACATACTGCTTCATCCAGTTCTCTCCTTTGAAATTCTTTGTTTCTTTTTGAAAAGTTTTTATAAAACTTGGAGATCCTTAGTTTGAGTTTGAAAACCCATATGTGTTCGTCCAAATACCTCAAACCAAGGCTCTAATACTAATCTGTAAAATCCAAATTTTCAAACAATATTTTTCATTTTAAAAATTCACATAAAACTTTGTTCGTAAAAACCATCCCAAGAAAATCACAAGTGTCAAATACAAATCATCATCAAAATATCATAGTGTCCCAAAATATCCGGAAATATAACTGTAGACAAATGTGTACAATCAAGCCTTCGCCTTCCCGCATTCCCCGAAAGTACCTGGAACAGATTTAATCAACAACTGTAAGTATGAAGATTAGTGAGTTCCCTTAAATATCACATACAACACGTCACAAAATAAACAGTTATGGGTTATCAGCAACCCTGGAGACTACCTGAAGTCTTAGTAGGCAAACAACACGCCCTATGGGTTATCAGCAACTCTAGAGACTACCCAAAGTCTCAGCACACACAACAACACATATCACAGTAACAACACATAGACCCAGCTGGTCAACAAAAATATTCTACCATACAGGTAAGAATAGTGAGGATACTCACCTCGCACAGATGACTGATAGAACTCACCTTGAACTATCGGAACTAGACTCCGCCTATTAATTACACCAAATATCCCTAATTAGCAATTAAGGCACTTTTTCCATACTCAACTAGTCTCAAGCCAAGTCTTATTTGTTGGATTAGGTGTCTAAGCCCATAACCATAATTGATATATACTTGAATTGATAGTAGCATAGTCCTTTTGGGTTGCCTTCAAACCTGACAATTGAATATGATAACTTTTGGAGAAAGAAGAATGTTCTATTAATTTATTACTTGGTTAATAAATTAATTAGAAATCAAAATAATTGATTTATTAATGTATTATGGAAATAATATATTAATTAGAAATCATATTATTTAATTAATATTTAATCAGAAATTAATTTGGAATTAATTTTGGGATTAAAGGAATTAATTAAAACTACAGGGACTAAAGGTGACAATGTTCAATAGTTGAGCATTGGACAATTCTAGAGCATCCTTATAGTAGGGGGAACGAATTCTAGATGCTCCTAGGGTTTCCTTGGGCTCTAAGGGTGCCATGGATGCCTTAGGGTGGAAGTTAAGGATTAGGGTTATCTTGGATATACATGCCTTATCTGATACCTTCCTAACACCTATATAAACCCTCCTTAGGGTTAAATTTCATCCTAACCCTTCATTCTAAGTGTCTTGGCCGGATTTTGATCTACTCGTCTCTCTCTATAGTATTCCTTGGTTGCTTGACTTTGTTTGTGAACCATTAGAGGCGCGACACTTGTGGCGCTTGCTACCAAAGGTCTTTTAAGCAACGATTCAAGATTGTTTACGACAACAATTTAAAAGGTATGTTTCATAACCATTTATTATGTGAATTTTTATTATCCATAGATCTAGGGTTTATATTTTGTTGTTCATAATTATATGTTCAATCAGAGAAAACGTAGATCTTCAATTAGGGTTGCATGCACACATAGGATTGTATGTTATTCCTAAAACTCATCAGTGGTATTATAAGTCATGTTTAGTTTTCTATTGAATTGATACTAATATGAAATTGAACAACGAAGAGAAAACATAATCGTCATTCTGTTCTTTGAACTCGTTGAGTTGTTCTTCGAACTCGATGTGTTGGATTGCAACTCAGTGAGTTGGTCCTCCAACTCGTCGAGTTTATGCGTTAGATCCTGATTTAGGATTTTCTTGCCAAACTTGATTTATTTGGTTAATATTTGGTAATTATCTTTTATTAAATATGCCAAAATCCGATTTTTTGTAATGTTAGATAATTAAATATGACCTAAATATTAGGAGATAATTATGAATTGGATAATGTTGATTTTCTTTGATTATAATTATCCTTATGGATATGATTAATAATTTAACTAATTGTTTAACTAAAGGGTAATTAATATATCCATAATTGGTTACTAAATAATTAATTTGATTATTAATTAAAGTTAATTTTAGGGTTGTTTGAAATTTAAATTAAAAAGTTTAATTTTTTGAAATTTAAAATGTAAACCTTAATTACATTCTTATGGATTTTGTTAATAATTTAATTAAATGATTAATTAAAGGATAATTAAAAAATCCATACATGGTTTAAATTTAATTAAATTAAAAGTTTAATTTATTAAAAGATTAAACCCTTGAAATTTTAAAATGTCTAAAATTCACTTTATACTATATATAATTAATAGTTTAATATATATTATACGTATAAGAAAAGTCAGCCGAATCGCTAGTACACCTCATTCACGAACTCATACTATAAGCGGGTTTAAGGAAGCGGCCTGTAAAATGACTGTCATTGGGTATCCATTCTTACCCACCGCTCTCTTGTATGGTGGAGGGTCGTTAGCCGAACGGTTTCGATAGGATAATTAAATCTCATTAATAAGTATAATGCGATATAAAGTAACTAAATCATTTTCTAAAATCTCATTCTTAGTTACTTTAGGAAAAATGTGAATTTGATGCTAACCCTTGAAATTGCACATTGCACCTTATTGGTCGTTAGTGGAGCATGTTTGGTTAACCGACACACAAATATGTGACTAATATTGTTGGCAATGGGTGTCTCCTAAATTATCATTAAATTAATGGAGCGTGTGTGGTTAACCGACACATTAATTTCAGATGATAAATGACATTGAGAGTACCAAACTAATTTGGATGGTTATTCATATCTCGTTGTGATCCTCACCATCCCAGTCACAAAGTGAGAGCATAATCGAGATTAAACATGCCATTGAATAGTTCAATGAATCTCAAAAGATCTAGGAGTTTCATAAGATTGAAATTGGTAAATGCTTTACATACCTAAAATAGATTCAAATTTGATTACGACATCCTTCTTCATAATTCGAATTGAAAATATGGATCCTAGCCTTAATTTAAATTTTTTGGGTTAATAATTAAGGATTAAAATCAACTAACTTGAATTCTTTATTTTCCCTTTATAAATGTCAAGTTCAGACAACAATGGTCTTCCTCGTCCTTCTGAAAATGGTTTTCCTTCTCAATCTGAAGAAGATCTTCCACATGTTGATCAAGGTGAAAGAATGTTCCCTTCTTCAAGCAATGGTGGAACTGGAAATCATGCTTCTCAAGTCCTATTGGCAAGAAAACATCAAGATGGAAAGTCTGTGTGTGCACATGTTCTATAAGTGAAATCACACATTGACATATTGGGGATGTTAGGTGTCATTTTTCCAAGGAAGCTAGCCATTGACTTGGTTTTAGTTTCGCTTCCTGAATCATATAGTTAGTTCATAAAAGACTAATATGAGAGAGACCATAATGTGACCCTAATTGATCTAACATATATGTTGATTGCTGCTGAAGCTAAAATGCTTAAGTGCAAAAATCAAGAAAATGTGTTTGAAGGATCTGTCTGTAACATCCCGAGTTTTGCAGTTGGAGAAGAAGGTGTTGCAACAAGAAGTTGGAAAAGGAGGACAAGCTTGTAGATCTAAAGTTTCTTTGTGCTCTAGAAGCTCCAGAAGGTAAAAATCTCCAACCTTTATGTGTGCATGATGTAGATCTAGCCTTAGAAGCTTTATGAAATCATTTCTTGTCCCAAAAGCCCCAAGTTTGTGCATGTTATGGTTTGAACGTAATAAATTGTCCTTTCAGACCCTAGAAAAGGTGCTAAGTGATAAAAATGATGTCCTAATAGCTTAAAATGTTCCATGTGTATAGCAGGAAGGTCTTAATGGGTTAAGACCATGTATTAAGAACTTTATGGACGTCCAAAGTCTTAAAGTTCGAGACTTTATGGTTCAAAGACATATTTGGTCGATGGATCTTGAATTAAGGCGTAAGTGCTTAAGCCACTAAGCACTTATTAGAGTTTTAGTAAAACTCGCGTACGCCCCGCGTAATTTCTATACACCTAGCGTAATGAGTCAACCACCCCAATGGTGGTCAACACAAAACGTAAGCACACCCCGTATACTAGAGGAGTACGCCCCGCGTACGCCCTATGTTGGGCTTTTGACGAATTGGACTTTGGGATTGGGCCGCCTTTGGACTAGTTGCACTTGGGCCTTGCTGGACGTTCTGAATAATTGGGTTTTGGGCCATTTTTGATAATGGATCCTAGAATAAGGCCCAATTAGGGAGTTAGGCCCAAATGGGAAAATTGGGCCATTAATGGGCTTTGGATATATGTATTTTTAAGATCATGGATTTGGCATTGGGCCTTGGCCCAAATTAGAGAAAAGACAATATTGGACAATTACTTTATGAGGGACCCTTGGGCAATATTGAGATCCTAATTATTGACTTAGTATTCGTTATTTTGGATAGTTCGGGATTTTCGGTGAGACAACAGTTGGAGACTTTCAGTCTAGTTTTGCACTACTTGTGAGGTGAGTTCTTCTCACTAGATCAACAGGATCTAAGGCACCAAGGCCGGCCCTTTATGATTTATATCATGGTTATAGGACGGTTGATATGTTAGTGATCGGTTAGATCAGTATCCTGGTTATAGGATGGTTGTTATGTTAGTGATCGGTTAGATCAGTATCCTGGTTATAGGATGGTTCCTATGTTAGTGTTCGGTTAGATCAGTATCATGGTTATAGGATGGTTTCCATGATTAGTGATATGTTAGCTCTGTATGACTATTTGTACTTGCTAGCTAGCGCATGATATTTATGTGCACATGTTTGTTGGTTTGGGGGATTGGGTTGAGACAGGTCCTGCTTTGTGTTGTAGGCCAAGATACCCAATACGGACCGGATAGACTGTAGACCCAGTTAGGGCATACTTGTCAGCCCAAATGCCCGGTGAGTGGTCCGGATAGGCTGAAGGCCTTGATAGGCGGTCCAGATGTGTTGACGTCTTAGAGAGCGGTCCAGATACACTGATGGCTTGTGAGGCAGTCCAGTTAGACTGATGGCTTATTATGCATGTTGTGTTTGTTTGTGTGATATGGTTATATATGTATGGTGTTGGTATTTTGGGGGAACTCACTAAGCTTCGGGCTTATAGTTGTTGATTTTGTTTCGGGTACTTTTGATGATCGCGGGAAGGCGAAGGCGTGATCGTATATCTCCTTATGTTATCATGTTTTGATTCTGGGATACTCTAACATTATACTATTTTGAAAACAAGTTTTTTTTTTAATAATCATTGGTTTTCAAATGTTTTAAAAAGTTTAAATTTGGCATGATTTTTATGGATGTTACACTGTCTCCCAAAACTCAGTGGACATCGATAATGGCAACAATGGTAGTCCATAAAAGGTTTCTCTTCCCAATGGAAAGGGATCGGCCAAGGTCAAACTGTTTGACCATATGGTAAAGAGAAAGGCTAATTCTGAGATAGTTCCATGTGCTAATCCTAAAAGTTCCATGTGTTTGTATTGCCAATTGAAGGGGCATTGGATGCGAAGCTTCCCAAACTACCTGAAAGAACTCAAAGATAGTAAAGCCAAGTTGTGTGACTCTACTTCAGGTACATCCAGTATCTAACTCCATTATTTATTAAGTTCCTATTCATAGATTCTTAATACATGATGTGATAGTCACTTTTCATGTTTTTGTAGAATCTGAGAGAAAGAAGGAAGCTTAAGAAGAGTAAGTTGGATCTGATCGTGAAAGATGGATTTCAGTCGCATAGTTCGATGATCAGATTTTTTAGCTGCTGCTTAGGGGTTATGATAGATTGCTTAGGAAATATCTAGAAACATAGTTTTCATATATTTATATTGTAAGGACAAAAATATTCCACTAATTATCAATAAAGTGAATTTTTTATATTTTTATCTAGTTTACTTTATATTTCCTTGCAATGACATTTATGAGAATTGGTGGTTATATTTCTATTATTAGCAATGTTAAAGTGGATTTGGTTCTTAACTATATCATTTGTGGTCATGTCATGATTGACCAAGTGAAAAGGAATACTCTTCACCCAAGTTTCAATTGGATAGAAACTGCGAGCCATAAAATTCAAAATGTGTGATGTATGAGAATCTTGATCATTGGAAGACCATAACTAATTCATTGATCACATGTTTTATGTGAGTCAAAGTGAAGGACAAATGGATCTAGTACATTTTGATATACACTATTCAGATCCACCACAAAGAACAATACGTCTATTATTCTTGATTTACTCATGGTTCAATAAATATGGTTATGCTTAGAAGATTAAGTGTAATTTTGATTCTTTGAAAAGTTTCAAAGAGTGGCATAAAGAATATGAAGAATCTATTAGGCAGAAAGATAAAGGTTTCTCCAATCTGAAAGGAAAGGAGAGTACTTTGGTATTGTGTTTTATGATCATCTTAATGATTGTGGAACCATGTCACAATTGATCCTCAAAGAACATCTTATTGAAATTGTTTCGACTAAGAAGAGGAATCAAGTATTTTTGAAATGGTTTAATCAAGAGATGAATCATACTTCGTTTCCAATCATGTTCTGGAGTCATACTCTAGTTACTTCAAATCGTATATTGAAGCTTATTTCAAACTAAGTAGGTTATAACACCTCATGAAATGTGGAGTAATAATGTTTTCTTATTCTGACACATTTGAAATTGGTAGTTATGATGTTTTGGTTAAAACAAAGGATAAACTAAGACCAATTATACGAAGTGTTCTCTTGTCAAGAATCCATACTAACTTTTGAATATTTGTTTTGCTCATCAAAGAATGTTACTTAAAGAGATAAAACTTATATTTCATGAAATCAGTGGGAGCCTTATTGATCTTGAAAAGTTTTAGGAATCAATCGAGAATAAACCTTTTAGTTATCACTAGCACACGACTTAAGGATGATAACCTATTGTGTTAAGTTGACGCATTCTTGTTTCTATGCACCTTCATGTTATATTGGCAATGCTTATGTGTTCTATGGCTCCTATTTGACTGCAAAAAGGCAAAGCACGTTGGTCAGTGATGGTACATTAGTCAATGGAAGTGATCTACTTAACAACATGGAAGCATTGGTAGGCCCTTATGCTACCAGAAGGCAAGAAATTAAGAATAAGCAAAGTTCAGTCCATGAAACGCAGAAATAAATTTGATTTTTGGTTTTGTCCTCAACCTTATCTTATGATTGTAGGTTGGAAATGAAAAATTCGCATGGATAGGAACAAATACACCATAAATCTAAGTGGCAAAAGGTTTTGCTCTAATTCAGGAAAATGATTATGAGGAAACACTTTCTCTAGTAGATTTTAAATCTGATTAATATCATTAAGCTTAGCGGTTGTAATAATTACGTTCTCAAATTCACAATATGATTACAACATCCCTTTTCATAGTTCGAATTGTGAGAAATGAGAAGAAATAGTTTGAACATTGAGGACTTATAGCTATAAGTTTTGAAAGGATTTAAACACACACATATATAATATCTAATGAAGGTGTAGGAGCTTGAGATGTCTGGATGAAGATTTATCGAAGCATCATGTATCAGAAATGTAGACTTTAGGAAGAAAGTCAAAAGTATTGATTTCTAGAAGACTAGTTGATTTCTGGATACATGTCAAAGCTAGTGGGAGCATAATTGTTATGCTATTGGGAGCATATTTGTTATGCTAAGTGTTGCAAGTTGGCAATACTATTTATTGGAAACAAAGTTTACAAATTTACAAGTTGCATATTTTGGAAATTGTTTTGCTATATAATGATTTAGGGGAGAAAGCGCTTATACTTCATTTCATATCTAAGAGTTTAGATTGAAGGATTTTAATGGGACTTAGTCTTGGACATATATGAATATCGTGTTGAAATGATTCAACATAGGAAATTCGATATATGGAATTATTATACCAAGAGACTGATTATATTTGATGTTTGTATGTAAGGCATTAAGTATCAAATCCCATATGCTTTGGATATAGGATTGATTACATATGATATAATATTCACTTGTTCTGATTTTTCTAAATGCCTAGGGTATTGAGAGGGAAAAAGGACTAGAACAAGGTGTGACTGAAGTTGTTAAACAACTATCAAGAATAGCCTGAGGTTTACCAAAAGATTGGTTGCTTGAGGATAGTTGGAAGTATGATATTGTTTGGAAGGACCATATTGACATGTTTTGGATTAAGGTGACTCTTGTTCAGAATTGACGGTCATATGGTAATATGGAAAGGTTTCCATAATGGGAGTTGTTGAAATCCATATATGAGTTAGAAAACTTAATGCAAGGAAGGTGTTTAAGGAGTGTATCTTGAATTTGATACTTCATCACCATGAAATTGTTTTAGTAACAAAGTTTCAATGGAGAATTTTGTAAGATTGTTGGCTAAGTCTCGATGAATTTGACACCACATCATCACAAAAGGGTATTGCATGCAAGGTTAGACACTAACACATTTAGTGGTGACAACAATTTGGAATTCTTAAACTTGTAATAAAGATTTGGAATTGTGATATAAGCATCATTGGAATTATGTCAAATTGATTTGTTGATAAAGGAATGACCATAGAGAGACATAGTATGGATGTTTATAACATGGCATGACTGATGTTTAATTCAAGTGTTAGTTGATTAATCGAAACATTATACAATTAATAAAGTCTAATTAATATGGTGATTAAATAATAAGTGTTTTGTTTATATTCAATATTTTTGAGACCATAGTTAATTAGGTTATTATTGTGTTTCACTTCACATGTTTTACTTCCTAAATAATTGGATTATTCAAACATCCACAGGCACTCGTACTTTTGGAAGTAAGTAGCGAATTAAGATTGTCATGAATTGAATTGTAGATTGTCTATGGAGAGTAGACCTAGCAATTGTTTGTTGCAATGTTGATGAATACTTTGCAATGGGGATTTAGGTATTGGATAAACCCACGCTTAGAGAATTACTTCATGGATTTTATCACGAGTAATTTTGAGACGATAATATCTTATATTCTTGAAACAGAGATATATGAGTTGTTGTTTACGAGTCAGTTGTGCATTGATAATACGTAAACGCATTAGTAACTTGATGTTATAAAATGTATTGTTGTGCGTGATTTGATGAGTGAATAGTGCAAGCATAAAAGTCGAAGTTTATATGTTTCTTTTGCCCCAACAGGAAAAGCGATATTTGTGGGCCCCTCGATGATTTGATGATGACATATAAAGCGCTTGTCCAAGCCTGGACTGAATTGATGTGTTCAATTAGTATTCTAATTTCAGTCGTCATAAATCAGAAATCGGGAAACAAATCTTAGGCAGAGAGATTAATTATAATCCATGTCTCACTTACATACGATATCAGGTAGAACGGAAGAATATTTGATCACTTATCTAAGGACACGTTACTGACTAGGTCAGAGTTCGACAACGACTTTGGCTAGGTAAAATTTGCTACTCGATTTAGTAGGTGTACTGGCAGTTATAGTTATTCGACTTATCCAAGTGAGAGACTATTGGATTAGGTGTCTAGCCCCACAACTATAATTGGTATATACTTGAATTGACAGTAGCATGGTCCTTTGGATTTCCTTCAAACCTGGCAATTGAATATGATAACTTTTAAAGAGAGAAGAATGATTTATTAATTTATTACTTGGTTAAAAAATTAATTAGAAATCAAAATAAATGATTTATTCATGTATTATGGAAATAACATATTAATTAGAAATCATATTATTTAATTAATATTTAATAAGAAATTAATTTGGAATTAATTTTGGGATTGAAGGAATTAATTAAAACTGCAGGGACTAAAGGTGACAATTTTCAATAGTTGAGCATTGGACAATTCTAGAACCTCCCTGTAGTAGGGGGAACGAATTCTAGATGCTCCTAGGGTTTCCTTAGGCTCTAAGGGTACATTGGATGCCTTAGAGAGGAGGTTAAGGATTAGGGTTATCTTGGATATACGTGTCTTATCCAATACCTTCCTAACACCTATATAAACCCTCCTTAGGGTTAAATTTCGGCCTAACCCTTCATTATAACTGTCTTGGCCGAAATTTTGATCTACTCCTCTCTCTCTCTCTCTATAGTATTGCTTGGTTGCTTGAGTTTGTTTGTGCACCATTTGAGGCCACTTGCTACCAAAGGTCTTTCAAGTAAGGATTCAAGATTGTTTACAACAACAATCTTAAAGGTATGTTTCATAACCCTTCATTATGTGAATTTTGATTATCCATATATCTACGGTTTATACTTTTTTGTTCATAATTATATGTTCAATTAGAGAAACCGTAGATCTTTAATTAGGGTTGCATACACACATAGGATTGTATGTTATGCCTAAAACCCATCATAATCCACATTTAGGGCAAAATACATTTTGCCCTTTCCAAGACCAAAACCCTCACAAATTCACCTAAAGGTACATATTGTCTGAAGTCAAAGAAAGTCAAAGGTCAACATTTTGACCTTACGTGCGGCGTACACAACTCTACGCTCAACGTAGAACATACGAATGGAAGGGAAACAGGTTCACAACTGGCTATTCTAGGCATAGCCAGGATTACGCTCGACGTACTCCCTCTTAACTCAAAACTCAACTTTTAAGGTCTTAATCATTAAGACACTTTATCCCAACCTCAGATCCGAACCTAAAAGATATCAGAATCCATAAAGTCTCTGACTTTATGCCTTTGCATGGCTAAAGAGAAATTAATCCCAAAACACTAACTTTTTACTTCACCAAAAACTCCATAACTCATGCATGGATGAAAGGAAAGGGCTAAGTTAGCATTTTTATGATTGTATGCACCCTAAAACATCTGAAATGCCAGCTCAAATGCTCTGGAGTTTTCCATACTCACAAAGATCAAGGTTTTAGAACAAAAATGAACATAAATCTAAGCTTAAACAAGATCTAGAAAAACAAGCTCCAAGGTATGAACTTTATACCTTCAAGATGAACAATGAGATGTAGATTTTGGATCCAAAAGCTTGAATGCAACACCACTAATTGAATGATCTTCCTTCACTACCAAGAAAACTCAAAAACCACTCAAAAGCTTCAAATCTCACTCACAAGGGCTAGGGTTTCAATTTTAGGGCTTAGAGGAATGGAGGTTGGTCATAAGAATGTCCAAGGGGGAATAAGATGTTTAAATAAGGGACACAACCCTAAATAATTAGGGTTAAAGGGCAACACGAGTACACCCGACGTACTCACATGTACGCCCAACATACTCAATCACCTCCACGATCCACTTACCGCTTTACGCCCGACATACTCACGTGTACGCCCAACGTAAGGGCCTATTATAATAAACTTGATATATAAAGGTTAAAAATGGAATTTACTTAGAAACGGGTGTTACATAGTGGTTTATAATTTATACTTTAAATAATTTACATTTTATAAGTACATAAATCATTTAATATCATAATAAATTAAGGGTGCGTTTAGTACAGAGAAATAGAATTGCAGCAGGTAATAGAAATGCAGAGAAAGAGAATTAAGCTAGAGAAAGAGAATTGATTACACTGTTTGGTAGAACTGAGAATCCACTAGAGAGATATTTTTGAGAATTTGTATATTAATTTATCACATTACAATTTTGTATTTGTAGTATTTTATTTTCCTAATGACTTATTATTAATTATTGTTTACATTTGTCAATTAACGCTTAATATATTATTTAATATAAACAAAAAAATATTGACCTTAGAAATAAAACTTCTAGCAATTATCTAAGCAATTCGAATTATTAATTATTATTTACAATTGCTGGTTAACACTCTATATATTATTTAATACCAATTTCTATGGAGTATTATCTCTTCAATGCATTAGCAAAATAAGTAGCACGTCCTAGTAAGGTTCGAAGTCATGACTTGAAGTTGGGAATGAATTCTCCGCATTTTTTTTTTCTAATTGGCTATACTCCCTATTTCTTTATAAAAAAAGAGAATTGATAGAATGAAAATGGAATTCAATTTTTTTATCTTTTCTCTATATTTTAGTGCAAAACAAACAAGAGAAATGAAATCAATCCCATTTCTCTTCTCTTATTTCTCTATATCATACACCTCTTAAGGGTAAATTGCATCATTATATTTTCAAAAAAAATTGATTTTGACACTAACTTATAGTTTTTTTACAATTTAAGCACTAAGTTTTTTAAATTTCCCAATGTTAAGCATTTGACTAGTCAACCTACGTATCCACGGACATGACATGCTAATGTATCAGTCTTTCGTAACGTGTCATGACGGCATAACAATATTTGATAATTTGGTGCCAACATGGTATGATAATGTATCAAAATTGAAAAAATGACATAAAAGACACTAAATTTTTATGTTTTTTCAATTTTGTCCCTAAGTTTTTGCATTTTCTAGTTTTGATACTTCAATTTTTTGTTCCAAATCGAACATCGGGTTTCCATTTTTATTCAATGTTTACCATTTCTATTTGTAGTTGGATAAATAGTTTTCTACATTTAAAACTATATAAATACTTTTTTACATTTAAAAACCATATTTTTTATAAATATAAGTTTTTTTATAGTTAAACTATAATGTTATGTACAAATATGTATTATCTATAGTATAATCTAATTTTCATTAAATACATAGTTTTTATATAACATATGTATGCATACATATAGATATGTGATTTTAGTGTAAAAATACGGTTTAGATGTAAATAAATACATACAAATACAGTTTAAATGTAATATAAATATGTATTTATACATAAATATGTATTTATACATAAAAATGTATTAGTTGCAGTATCTTTTGTAATTAGGTTATTCGAAATTCATGGTTTATATGAAACTTACTAATTTATAATTGAGCCCTTGATAATTAAATCAATCATATAGCTAGAAGTTATGTTTTAATCAATACGATGTATCATTTCACTATTGTTTTTAATTGTTAGTCGGTTAGTCGGTTGTGCTGTTTATGATATGTAGTTTGAAGTTGTTCGATTTAAATGACAAATCATAATATTTAACCTAACGATTCATTTCATGTAGCATATGTGGTGTGACTTTATATTATTATTATTATTATTATTATTATTATTATTCAAGGTGTGACTTTATATTATTATTATTATTATTATTCAATGTAGCATATATCTTGTAAAAATTGTTTGATTTCCCTTTTCAATACGTATTTTATATCAAAAACAGCGTCCGTGGATATTAATTACAACTTGAAAATTTCAAGGATGGTGTGAATATAATTTTCAAAATCTGAAATTATGTCCATATTACATGGAGTAACAGAAGCCATATTTAGGATAATCGAATAAAGTTTATTTGGATTTCATGTAAAATCTAAAGTTCAAAAACACATAATGTCTTCTATTGTTTGATGTTTTTTTAGACAATATTTTTGTAGAGTAACACTAATATATATATATATATATATATATATATATATATATATATATATATATATATATATATATATATATAACAAAAGGTGGTTATTTTTGGTTATTTAGGGGGGGGGGGGGTAGTTGGTCGTTGGAATCAACATGATAATTGGGTTGTTAACGAGACCCTTGGAACCCGCTAGGGGTAATGGTCTTTGGAACCAGACCATGACATCAATGACGCAACCTCGGACCTTTATGTTACCAAGATAACATTAGCTTATCAGATTGTTCATTTCACGTCTCCAAGTTCATATTAGAATTGCGTATTTAATGAAAAATAAGGTTATAATATAAATAATACATATTTATACATAATATTATAGTTTAAATATAAAAAAACATGTATTTATACAAAAAAAATATGAGTATTAAATGTAAAAAAAATGTATTTATACAGTTTAAATAAGGTTTTTTTTTGACACGTTAGCATCGTATAACTAAATAGTGTCATATTAGCATGTCACGTCAACAAAGTTTGACACTTCAGCGGATGACTAGGTTGATAGGTGGAATCATCAATATTGCGAAAAATATATAAAAAAAAAACTCTCACTAAATTGTACCAAAAATAACACACTGTTAAAATTGATTTTTCTTTTTAAAACATAGTGGTTTTGTGTGATTTACTAATAAACTAATAGCTAACATAAAATTAATAAAATGAAAATTACAAACAGATGTCATATTCATGTACCTAAAATATCAATGTCTTTTGGGCATGCATGATTGACTCACATTATCATATCTTCTACAATTATGGATCCTATTTAAATAAAAAGATACCTTTGAAGCATACTCACAAGTCCTTACAAAACCACCAAACTTCATATGTATAATTATTTCAAATAAACATTAACAAGATAACCTTTTAAATTTTTTATTATCAAACGATGTGAACGTATTACATCTGTTTTCGGAAGAGATTCACCTATTCTATATTAAGTATAGATGAATTGCGGTATAAAGACATATACGGGCCCTTTCTCTAATACACTGAGTTTGGCCATACAGCTTCACAAGGCACAAGGACACGGACCACAACGGAAAGGATTGTAGAGTACCTAAACATCAGACCGAGTGTCATGTATACGAGACTTGGATGTATGTTTTAATTCAGTATATTCAACATTGGATGAAGGTTTATTAAAAAAATAAAAATAAATAAATAAATTTTTTTTTGAACAAACTTATAGTACGAGTATATTGATGGCTCCATGATTTTTTTTTTTTTGAATAGAGAGATTGTGGACTACCATATGGTGATGATGTGCATCATACAAACCTATCGCATAAAATATTGTGGCAAAACTTTAGCGGCTTTATTTACTACAAAATTCAAAACCAACCAAAAAGTCATAGATTTGTCACATATTTCATCAAGAGAATAGTGATAGCCTTGCTCTTTGAAACTACATCACTATTCTACCATCTTTCTTCCTGATGCAAGTCTCTACTCCGCCTCTCACCGGAAATAGAATTTGCCGCCACAAACAATCATCCACCACCGTATGTCTCCATCTCCTACCGTGTGAGCTCATTGAAGGATATAGCTTCCTAAACCAAAAGTAACCTTGCAAGGGTTTCTAAACGCATGTCTCCCTTTATTACCTGTTACTATATATGGTTTCCTAATGTCTCTCTCCCCCCAAACGAGTATCCTTTCTTTCATTATGTTCTTGTCACTAGATCTACGTTTGTAATGATCTGGTTTGATTTTCATAAATCAATCTCTCACACGAGTGTGGTGGTTGATCAATTTTCAAGTTTACATCAAGTTTGCGTTTCTAGGCCAATCAATTTTTTAGGTTGTAAAATTGATTTTAGGTTTTCGAATGGTGGTTGTCGGTGATGGCCACAGGTTCAAGATGAACAGGGAGGGTTAGGGTTAGAGTTGGTGGTGGTGGTGTTAGTGTTGGAGATAGTGTTCAATGTCATTAACTAATTGTAATATTTCAAAATAATAAAAAAATCCTTTTGGGTTGACCTCATTATACAATAAACAATAAGAAATGGAGAAAAATAAGTAGTTAATTTGTTATGAATTAATAAATCACAAAGTATAAACCGTAGATCCCTAGTGTATAATCAAAATTCACATAGAAAAGGGTTATGAAACATACCTTTAAGATTGTTATTGTAAACAATCTTGAATCCTTGCTTGAAAGACCTTTGGTAGCAAGCGCCACAAGTGTCGCGCCTCTAATGGCTCACAAAAAAACTCAAGCATCCAAGGAATACTAGAGAGAGAGAGAGAGAGAAAAGGGAATAAGAATTTCGGATCTAAGCCTTTTGGGCGATTGCATGGATGAAATCTATTATAAGGAGGGTTTATATAGGTGTTAGGAAGGTACTGGATAAGGCAGGTGTATCCAAGATAACCGTAATCCATTAACTTCCTCTCTAAGGCATCCAAGGGCACCCTTAAATCCCAAGGAAACCCAAGGAGCATCTAGATTTTGTCCCCCCTACTATAAGGAGGTTCAAGAATTGCCCAATGCTCAACTACTGAACATTGTCACCTTTAGTCCTTGTAGTTTCAGTTAATTCCTTTAATTCCAAAATTAATTTCAAATTAATTTCTGATTAAATATTTAATTAAACAATATGATTTATAATTAATATATTATTCCTATAATACATTAATAAATCATTTGTTTAGATTTCTAATTAATTTATTAACCAAGTAATAAATTAATAAATAATTCTTCTCTCTCTAACAATTATCCTATTCAATTGCCAGATTTGAAGACAACCCAAAAGGATTGTGCTACTATCAATTCAAGTTTATACCAATTATAGTTATGAGCTTAGACACCTAAACCAATAGTCTCCCACTTGGATAAGTCTAATAACTACAACTACCAGTATAACTACCAAATTGATTAACAAATTGTAGCTACCAAAAGCCGTTGTCGAATTTTGACCTAGCTAGTAACGTGTTCATAGATAAGTGATCAAATATTCCTCTGTTCTATAAGATATCGTATAGACATGAGACATGGATAATAATAATTCTCTCTGTCCAAGATTTGTTTCCCGATTTTTGATTTATGACGACTAAAATCAGACTACTAATTGAACACATCAATTTAGTCCAGGCTTGACCAAGCGCTTTAGATGTCATCATCAAATCATCGAGGGGCCTACATATATCGCTTTTCCCGTTAGGGCAAAAGGAATGGATCAACTTCGACTTATATGCTTGCACTATTCACTCATCAAATCACACACAACAATACATTCTATGACATCAAGTTACTGATGCGTTTACGTATTGTCAATGAACAACTGACTCGTAAACAACAACTCATATATATATATATATATATATATATATATATATATATATATATATATATATATATATATATATATATATATATATCTGTTTTGTAACATCCCAAGATTTGTCATTTATAGTCCCTGTGGATGGAAGGGTAAAGCCATGAAAAGCCTAAGGGATAAGTTGCAATTTTGGGACCAAGAAAAGTACGTTGCGCGTACATAAGGGTACGCTGAGCGTACTAGGCACGCCCTAGTAAGCTGGGCGTACACTTGTGTACACTAGGCGTACTCATATCAGATAGGAAACCCTAATATTTAGGGTTTGGGTGCTGTATAAACAACCTTATGAGCTCATAACCCTCCCTTACCCCAGCCTCCACTGCTTAGAGTCGTTTTCCCTAAACCCTAGCCATTTCCTTGAGTGTTTGAGCTTATTGAGTTTTTTAAGAAGAAGGTGTTGCATTAAGGAGTTGGAGAAGAAGATCAAGCTTCTACATCTAAAGTTGGTTTGTGCCCTAGAAGCTCCAGAAGGTAAAAAGCTTCAAACTTTATGCATATATGTATAGATCTTGCCATTTTTGCTTTGAAGAACCTTTTCTTGTCCCAAAAAGTCCCAAGATGGTGCATGATATTTGGACGAAATGAACTGTCCTTCTAGACTCTTGAAGGGGTTTCGAGTGATAAAAATGAGGTCCTAATGGCTTAAGATGTCCCATGCATGGAGTAGGAAGGTCTTAATGGATTAAGACCAAGTATGAAGAGCTTTCTGGACGTCCAAAGTGATAAGTTTGTGACTATATGGGTCCTAGGCACATTTGGTCACTGGATCTGAAGTTTGGGCTTAAGTGCTTAAGCCATTAAGCACTTATTTAGATTTTGGCAAACCACTACGTACGCCCAGTGTAAATCCAGTACGCCCAGCGTACTGGTTCAACCACCCCGATGGTGGTCAACATCAGGACGATTACGCCCAGCGTACCAGAGGAGTACGCCCCGCATACGTCCTCTGTTGGGCCTTTGACATTTGGGCTTCGAGTTTTGGGCTGTTTGAGGACTATTTGGATTTCGGCCTTTGTTGGACTTTATAAATATAATGTTTTGGGACAAGTTTTGATAATGGATCTTGGAATTAGGCCCAATTAGGGAGTTGGGCCCAATTTGGTAAATTGGGCCAATACTATAAAGACTTTCAAGGTTATGGACTTGGCATTTGGACTTGGCCCAATAAACAGAATAGGCATGATGGATTGTATGGACCCTTAGTAAAGGTTGTTATGTTGTGTAATGACTTGGTATTTATTATGTGATAGTTCGGGATTTTCGGTGAGACAACAATCAGAGGTTTTCGGTACTTCGGCACTACTTGCGAGGTGAGTTACCTCACTATACTAAGGGGTCTAAGGCACTAAGGCTAGCCCATTGGATATGATATCCTAGCAGTTGGTAGTATGTTGAGTATGAGTTAGTGTTGCATGCTAGTTGTTATGCCAGTTAAGTAGATATGTAGGACTACCTGTAGTATTATGTGATTATCTTTATGCGCATTAGTTGTGTTATATGTTGACATATTATGTGGGATGGGTTGAGGTGATACTGCTCCGTGCGGTAACCAAGAAACCCGAGAGTATTCCAGATACAAGCTGAGGGCCGGGTGGGGCATGCCAGACTCGTACTGTTGGCTCGGGAGCATTCCAGATACGAGTTGAGGGAGAATCGTATTGTGGGATCGATGACAATCCAGATGTGAGCTGTGGGCCCGAAAGGCTATCCAGACTCAAACTGTGGGCCCAGGGGTCCAGTCAGTAAAGCTGTGGACCCAGTACATGCTGTTATTTGTATATGTGTTATGTGCAGTGTATCGGTATTTTGGGGGAACTCACTAAGCCTCGAGCTTACAGTTTCAGTTTATTGTTTGAGCTACATCAGGTGGTCGCAGAAAGACCAAGGCGTCATCGTACAGTTCCTCATATTTATGTTTATGTTTCTAGGATAATATGATATTATACATTTTGAAAACAAATTTTGTAATGATTAATGGTTTTGAAATGTTTTTAAAACTTTTAATTTGACATGATTTTTATAGGTGTTACACGTTTCAAGAATATAAGATATTATCGTCTCAAAATTACTCGTAATAAAATTCATGAAGTAATTCTTTGAGCATGGGTTAATCCAATACTTAAATCACGATTTAAAAAGTAGTCATGAACATTACAGCAAACCATTGCTACGTCTAACCATTTAGACAATCTACAGTCTGATTCATGACAATCTTAATTCACTACTTACTTCCAAAAGTATGATCAACTGTGGATGTTTGAATAATCCAATTATTTAGGAAGTAAAACATGCGAAGTGAGACACAATAATAACCTAATTAACTATAGTCTCAAAACTATTGAATATAAATAAAACACTTATTATTTAATCACCATATTAATTAAACTTTATTGATTGTATAATGTTTCGATTAATAAACTAAACACTTGAATTAAACATCAGTCATGCCATGTTATAAAAATGCATACTATGTCTCTTTATGGTCCTTCCTTTGTGAACAGATCAATTGGACATAATTCCAATGATGCTCATATCACAATTCGAAATTCTTATTAGAAGTGTAAGAATTCCAAATTCTTGTCACCACCTAATGTGTTCGAGTTTAACCTTACATGCATCATCCTTTTGTGATGACGTGGCATCAAAGTCACTAAGACTTACCCAACAATGTCACAAAATTCTCCATTGAAACTTTGTTACTTAAAATAATTTCATGGTAATGAAGTATCAAATTCTAGGTAACTCCTTGAACACTTTCCTTGCGTTAAGGTTTCTAACTCACATGTAGATTCTAATTATTAACTCTCATTATGGAAACATTTCCATATTCCCATGTGACTGTCCATTCTGATCAAGAATTATCCCAATCTAAAACATGTCACTATAGTCCTTCCAAATTTATACTTCCAACTGTCCACAAACAACCAATCTTTAGGTAAACCTTAGACTGTTCTTGATAGTTGTGTAACAACTTTAGTCACATCTTGTTCTAGTCCTTTTTCCCTCTCAATGCCCTAGGCATTTGGAAAAATCATAACAAGTGAATATCATAGCATATGTAATCAATCCAATATCCAAGACATATGGGATTCGACACATAATGCCTCACATAAAGACATGATACTTGATCAGTCTCTTGCTATAATATTTTCATATATATTGAATTTCCTATGCTGTATCATTTCGATATGATATTCATATACGAACAAGACTAAGTTCCATTAAAATCCTTCAATCTAATTCTTAGATTTGAAATGATGTATAAGTTCCTTCTCCCCAAAATCCTTTTGTAGCGAAACAATTCCCAAACGTTGCAATTTGAGAATTTTGAAATCTTTGTTTCCTACAACTAGTATTGCTAACTTTCAACACTTAGCATAACAACTATGTTCCCACTAGCATAACAATTATGCTCCCACTAGCTTTGACATGTATCCAGAAATCAATTGGACTTCTAGTAATCAATGCTATTGACTTTCTTACTAAAGTGCAGATTTCTGATATGTGTTGCTTTGATAAGTCTTCATCTAGACATCTCAAGCTTATACACCTTCATTAGATAGCATATGTGTGTTTAAACCCCTTCAGAACTTATAGCTATAATTCCTAAATTTTCAAACTATTTCTTGCCATTTCTCACAATTCGAACAATGAAAAGGGATGTCGTAATCGTATGCGAATTTGAGAACGCAATTATCACAACATCTAATCATAATGATATTAATCAGATTTAAAATCCATAGCGAAAGTGTTTCCTCATAGTCATTTTCATGAATTAGAGTGAAACCTTTTGCCACCTAGATTTTATGGTGTATGTGTTCCAATCCACGTGAATTTTTCATTTCCAACCTACAATCATAAGATAAGGTCGATGATAAACCAAAATCAAATTTTTTTTCTTTCATGGATTGAACTTTGTTTATTCTTAATTTCTCGCCTTTTGGTAGCATAAGGGCCTACCAATGCTTCCAACTTGTCAAGCAGCTCATCCATATTGTTCAATGTACTATCACTGACCAACATCCTCTGCCTTTTGTAGTCAAATAAGAACCATAGAACTCATAAGCTTTGCCAACCCAACATGAAGATGCACAGAAAAAAGAATTTGTCAACTTAACACGATAGGTTACCAACCTCAGGTCGTGTGGTAGTGATAACTAAAAGGTTTGTCGTTGATTGACATCTGTAAATCATTCAAGATCAATAAGACTCCCACTAACTTCTTGACATATATGTTTTTCTGTTAAGGAACATTCCTTGACAAGCAAAAACAAATAATCAAAAGTTAGTGTGGATTCTCGACAAGAAAATATCTCATGGAATTGGTATTAGTTTATATTTGTTTTAACCAAAACATCACAAATACCAATTTCAAATGTTCTCGAGTTATAAAAGACTTCTACTCCATATTTCATGAGGTGTTATAAACCTACTTAGTTTGAAATAAGCTTTAAGATACGATTTGAAGTAACTAGAGTATGACTCTAGAACTTGATTGGAAACGAAGTATGACTTATCTCTTGATTAAACTATTTCAACAATATTTGATTCCTCTTCTTAGTTGAGACAATTTCACTATGTTGTCCTTAGAGGATCAATTGTGACATAGTTCCATAATCATTAAGATGATCAGAAAACATAATACTAAAGTACTCTCCTTTCCTTTCAGATTAGAGAACCTTTATCTTTCTGCGTAATAGATCCTTCATATTCGTTATGCCATTCTTTGAAACCTTTCAACGAATCAGAATTACACTTAATCTTATAAGTATAACCATATTTACTGAACCATCAGTAAAGCATGACGAATATACTTATCGTACTTTGTGGTGGATCTAAATATTCCACATCAATGTGTACTAGATCCTTTAGTCTTTCACTTGACTCACATAAACATGTGATCAACGAATTAGTCTTAATCTTCCAAACATCAAGACTTTCATACATTACACAATTTGAATTGTATGACTCCAACTTTCTATCAATTGAAACTTGGGTGAAGAGAATTCCTTTTCACTTGGTTGATTATGGCATTTACACAAATGAAACAACTAAGAATCAAATCCACATTTTACATTGATAATAATAGAAATATCACCACCAATTTCCATAAATGCCATTGCAAGGATATATAAAGTAAATAAATCAAAATTTAATTTTATTTATAATATGCGGAAAATTTGTCCTTACAATGCAAATATATGAAAACTATGTTTCTACATATTTCTTAAGCAATCTATTAATCTATCATAACTCCAAACCAGCAGCTTTAAATTATGATTGTTGAACCATGCGACCGAAATCCATCTCTCATGATCAGAATTAGCTTTCTCTTCTTAAGGTTCATTCTTTCTCTTAGATCCTGAAAAAAACATCAAAATTTGACTATCACATCATGTAATAAGCATCTACAAATAGGAAATTAATAGAGTTAGATAGTGGATATACATGAAGTAGAGTCACAAAACTTGACTTTACTATCTCTAAGATCTTTTAGGTAGTCTGGTCAGCTTCGCATCCAATGTCCCTTCAATTGGCAATAGAAACATATGGACTCTTCAGGAATGGCACATGGTACTATCTCAGAATTAGTCATTCTCTTTACCATATGGCCAAAAATTTTGACATTGGTCGATCCCTTTCCATTGGGAAGAGAAACCTTTTCTGGACAACCAATGTTGGCATTGTCAATATCCTTAGGAATTTGGGAGACAAATCCTTCAAAAACATTAGCTTGACTTATGCTCTTAAGCATTTGTACTTTAGCAACAATTAGCATATATGTCAGATCGATTAAGGTCACGTCGTCTTCTCTCTCATAGAAGTCTTTTATAAACTGACTATATGAGTCAGGAAGCGAAACTAGAACCAAGTTAATGGCCAGCTCCCTTAGGAAAACGACACCTAACATTCCCAATCTATCAATGTTCGATTTCATTTCCAGAACATCCGCACACACAGACTTTCCATCTTGATGTTTACATGCCAATAGGGCTTAAGTGACTTTGAATTGTTCAAGTTGGAGAAATCATGGGTCGGGTAGATTCACTGGAGGAGGTGGAGGAAGAGTTGGGGAAGCATGATTTCCAGTTCCATCATTTGAAGAAGGGAATATCCTTTCACCTTGATCAACATGTGAAAGATCATCTTCAGAAGGAAAAACATTTCAAGGATAACCATTTTTGTCTGAACTCGACATCTATAAAGAGAGAAAAGAATTAAAGTTAGTTCATTTATTTAATTCTTAATTATTATCCCAAATTTTAAATAAAGGCTAGGATCCATATTTTTTATTCGAATTCTGAAGAGGAATGTCGTAATCAAATTCAAATCTATTTTAGGTATGTAAGCATTTACCGATTTCAATCTAATGAAACTCCTAGATATTTTGAGATTCATTGAACCATTCAATGGCATGTTTAATCTCGATTATGCTCTCACTTTGTGACTGGGATGCCAAGGATCACAAACGAGATGTGAATAACCATGCAAATTAGCTTGGTACTCTCGATGTCATTTATCATTTGAATTTAACGTGTCGGTTAACCACACACGCTCCATTAATTCAATGATAATTTACGAGGCACCCATTCCCAGCAATATTAGTCCCATATTAGTGTGCCAGTTAACCACACATGCTCCACCAACGACTAATAAGGTGCAATGTGCCATTTCATGGGTTAGCATCAAGTTCACATTTTTCCTAAAGTAACTAAGAATGTGATTTTATAAAATGGTTAAGTTACTTTATCATTATACTTTTAATGGGGATTAAATGTCCTATCGAACCCGTTCGGCTAATGACCATCCACTAGTCATAGAAGCGGTGGGTGAGAGTGGGCACCATTCAATCATCATTTTATAGGCAATTTCCTTATACTCCCCTTATAGATCAGCTTCATGAATGAGGTCTACTAACGGTAAGACTGACTTTTCTTATACATATATAATATTAAACATTTAATTTTATAATATAGTATAAGGTGAATTTTAAACATTTTAAAATTCCAAGGGTTTAATCTTTTAATAAATTAAACTTTTAGTTTAGTTAAATTTAAACCATATATGGATTTGTTAATTACTATTAACAAAATCCATAAGAATATATTTTAGGGTTTTTCATTTTACATTTCCAAAACTAAACCTTTTAATTTAAATTTCAAACAACCCAAAAGATATTAATTATTTAATTTAATTAATAATTATCCAGTAACCAATTATGGATATATTAATTATCCTTTAATTAATCAATTAATTAAATCATTAACCATATCCATAAGGATAATTAGAATCAAATAAATCATCATTACCTAATTCATAATTATCTCCTAACATTTAGGTTTTTATCGAATTATCTTATATAACCAAAAATTAGATCGTGGAATAATTAATAAAATATAATTAACAAATATTAATCAAGTAAATCAAGTTAGCCAAGAAAATCTGAGATAAACATCAGACGCACCAACTCGACGAGTTCTAAGAACAACTCGACGAGTTCGTTGAACATAATGTCGATTTTGTTCCCTTCTCCTTTGAACAATTCAAAATTACATCATATTTAATAGAAAACTAATCCTAGGCTCTGATACCACTAATGGGTTTTGAGCCTAACAACATATCCTATGTGTGCATGCAACCCTAAATTGATTGGATCTAAGTTTTGTCTAATTGAACATGCAAACTATGAACACAAAGTATAAACCCTAGATCCCTAGTGTATAATCAAAATTCACATATAAAAGGGTTATGAAACATACCTTTAAGATTGTAATTGTAAAGTGTCACACCCCCAAACCAGGATGGCGGAAACGTCCAGGGGTGGATGACTTTCATGTATTGTATCATAATATTTGAATAATAGTAAAGAAAGCAAATATGACCATCATATCTATAATTGAAAAAGATACATCATTGTAAGTGTTACATGTTTCCCAAGTCAATTACAATATGATGACAAAAAGACTTGTTTGACGCCTTAGCGCCCCATCCTCAAAAGCGGGTGTTTACCTGTTTTACTGATTTCCCAAGAATACAAGTTGTTTGAAAAAGTGTCAACAATTAAGTTGGTGAGTTCATAAGAGTTAGTTATGAGAAATAGTAAGCATTTCCATGAAAAGATATCGTGTTTGTTTCCAGAAAATCCGATATTTTCTAGTGAATGAAATGTAAGCCGTTCATTTGTAAAATAAGGGTGAGTGTTCCAAAAAATCTAATATTTTCTAATACATAGTTTTATTCGTATATAAAACTGTTTGAAGCCGTGTGTTTCCGTGTAAAATAAACGTATCGTCATCTCAATATGTGAGTTTCTATAATCGCGCTTTTAAGATGTGGTGCCTGCCTCATCGTTCTTCAGGCGCCGAGATATTTATGACATTTGTCACCTATAACCTGCCGGTCTGGCTGTAGCTAACAATCATGGTGTGGGATCATCAGTTGCGTATAGATCTATACACAAGTATCACGCTCTCGTATCAGTGATTTCGGTTATAAATATAGGACTTGCGAATATACCTTAGTTAGGTACGGCTGAAGATAGCGTCTCACAATTTTCAATCAACGAGTGTAAGAGTTTTTGAAATGAAAACGTTTTTAAATGACATTATCCCATATTTCCAGGATAACGTCGAAAATGTCGTAAAACAATTATATATGTACTTTTTATAATTTTTACCCTTTGCTCAACTAGTTACAAAGGGGTAAAGTTTCGTAAATTATATTTGTAAAGTTTTGATGAAATGAACGCTTTGTACTCGATATAATATATATATATATATATATATATATATATATATATATATATATATATATATATATAAAACGTAAAGTTTAGCAAAATGTTGTTTGTGGAATCATATGCGATTGATAGCAAAACCGTTTCGTGTATTCAACACTTTTCGTAGAAATGGTAAAATAACGTATTTAAATGTTTGCGATTTAATGTAAATATTTATGCATGTTTGCTTGTATCCCCCCCCCCCCTAAAACATAGAAAAAGAATCTTGAAAATATAGGGGTATGAACTCACCTTATATGTAGTCGTGGTTTGATAACAAGACAAAAGTGGTGACTTCGGGCTAAAATACGGGAAGGATGTCGTGATCCTAATGGTTTTAAAAACATAAGGTGTGATTAAAATGATTCTAATCATAAATTAACATGTTTGCATAACACTAGATTATAAGGGTTTACTATGATTTACAAATGGAATTGGCTTGAAGAAAAACTCCAGGAGATGTTTGATCTTTAAGGATGAAAGGAATGTGTTTGATATTTGAGAGAGAATGGTGAGTGTTTTCGTTTACTAAATATGTGAAAATAGGAATGATCTAAAATGTATCTTATATATGATGTAAAATGAGGAGGTGATGTGAAGTTTACGTTGGTAACTGTATCCTATCACATTGGAAAATTGAATAAGGATAAGATAGGAAGATATTTAATAGGTTTACTGTCAATTTGCAAGAGTTTCCTGCCAAAACTAAGAGTTTACTCCCAAAAGAGTTTACAGCCAAAGTTCCACCAAAATCAAAGGATATTTCGGTTCTAAATGGGCCTCAAAATGAGTTTTCGTCCATAAAAAAACCGAAAACCCATTTGTTTGATTCAAATGATCGAAAACCTAATTGCTTTAGACTTTTAGGACCGTAAACTAGAAGATCTTTGAATCTTTGGACCGAAAACTAATATATGGTGGGTTATTTCATGGTTTCAAGTTTTATTTTGCCTAAAGTTAATTTATACTAACCTAAATCAACTTAGGTTTAAATCTATGCTTAGTTTCTAGCTTATAAACAAACCTTCAAGGCTATAGATGGTACATTGTTATAATGATTTGTAATGTGATTTCACTTGTACTTGGTTAGGGTTTAGACTTGTTAGGTCTAAAATTTCTCAGTTGTGACATAAACAATCTTGAATCCTTTCTTGAAAGACCTTTGGTAGCAAGCGCTACAAGTGTCGCGCCTCTAATGGCTCACAAACAAACTCAAGTAACCAAGGAATACTATAGAGAGAGAATGGAAGAAAAATTTCGGCTCTAAGACTTTTAGAGGAGTGTATGGATGAAATCTAACCCTAAGGAGGGTTTATATAGGTGTAAGGAAGGCACTGGATAAGGCAGGTGTATCCAAGATAACCCTAATCCCTTAACTTCTTCTCTAAGGCATCCAAGGCACCCTTAGAGGGCAAGGAAACTCTATGAGCATCTAAATTTCGTTCCCCTACTATAGGGAGGTTCAAGAATTGCCCAATGCTCAACTATTCAACATTGTCACCTTTAGTCCCTGCAATTTCAATTAATTTCTTTAATCCCAAAATTAATTTTTGATGAAATATTAATTAAACAATATGATTTCTAATTAATATATTATTTCCATAATATATTAATAAATCATCTATTTAGATTTCTAATTATTTTATTAACCAAGTAATAAATTAATAAATCATTCTTCTCTCTCTAACAGTTATCCTATTCAATTGACAGGTTTGAAGGCAACCCAAAATGTTGAATCTCAAAATCTCTATTTTTTCGAAATCTCAATGAAACCTACTTCTATACATATGTATGTGGTATGTGTGGGTATATATATATATATATATATATATATATATATATATATATATATAATAGTTTAAATAAAAACACCAAATAGTGTGAAAACATAAAAACACTATTTTTATGTTATTATTCTGTAATGAATTTTATATCATGGATTTTATGTCATTATTCAGCATTGAATAGCTAAATAATCACACGTTAAATTAATATTAGAATTTATTACAACAATTCACATACACAAAATTAATAATAGAATAATAGCATTCTAATAAATATATGAATGTTAATATTCATATGAGAATTACTTTAATAATACACATACATCATTTATTGCAGAATAATAAAATAAATATAGTGTTTTTATGTTTTCATATTATTTTGTGTTTTTATTTGAACTTATATATATATATATATATATATATATATATATATATATATATATATATATATATATATATATATATATATATATATAGGGAAAAGTTCAACAGAGAACCATAATTATTGATTCTTCAAAGAACCAAATCTTTTTTTCAATTTCTAGAGCTTATTCTTTATCGAAAAAAAAAATCTAAAAATATCTAAATTTATATATTAACATTGTGAATATGAAAAATATTTTTCGGATTCACCGTGTGAATACGGATTCACGTTAATTCACATTGTGAAATTGATGCCAAAAAAAAAAAAATGAATTTTATATTATTGGAGAAAGGATAAAAATTTATAAATTTCTGTATTTTTAGTTTTTTTGTTTGATAAAAAATAAGTTTTAAAAATTGAAAAAAAGATTGGTTCCTTGGTTATTTATGGTTATATATATATATATATATATATATATATATATATATATATATATATATATATATATATATATATATATATATATATGTGTGTGTGTGTGTGTGTGGGGGGGGGGGGGGGGGGTGGGGGGTTGGGTTTGATGTACCCAAAGTAAAAGCGGCAAGCGAAGTTAAATATGCCTTTATGTAGCTTATGCATGACATGTGCTTCGATGGGCCATTGTTTGCTTCCATTGGTTCGGTTTTGGGATTTTTTTTATTTGTCCACCATGTTTATCTCTATTAAAAAATAAAAAAGAAATCAAAGAGGTCTTCCGATAAGATATTATTTACCAGAATAACTCATGATACGTGGTATAAACGTATTATAACTTCTTATATTTGTTAGAATTGAATGTTTACCCATTGGCTCATGTGAATATCATTCATCATTTACCTTATGTGTTCGTATTGTATTTGTATGTTGACTTAAAAAGAAAAGATTTTATTCGTCATGTACCATTTACCCTATGTCTTTATATTGTAATTTTATGTTGATTTGTTGTTGTTTATCTTTTAAATCTCAATGGTTCCAAGAGCATGGACAGACCTAATTCCCTCAAATTTTTTGAGACAATGAATTTTTTTTGAAAACTACTCCTACATTTTATTGTGAGTTCACTTCTGTCCTAGAGTTACTTATGAGTAGGGTTGGTTGTTCCCCAATCAAGATTATTTTGGAGGCAAGGGCAACAGTGATACCCATGTGAGTTTGTTATCCTTTGACAAGTATCCTATGGATGAAAAATCAACAATAGCTGGCATTTTAGGTACCGAATACATGTATATTTCACTAGATATCCTATACCAATGATCATTTAATATGTCAAGATTTCCTTGTAACATATATATGCTAAAATGTCCAAATATGTACTATGTAGATCACTTATGTTCTTTTGTTAGTATTGTTTCTCCTTATTTTATGGATCACATTTCTGTTCCCTTTACTTCAAATGAACGTGTTAATGAATATGCTAAAGAAATGTTAATTTGGGTTATATTAACCATTGCAACATCAATATTCAAAACGATTGAGGGTATGAACGTAAATATAAAAGAAAAGGACTAAACGACGCAAAGTAGAAATGGAGACGTGTGACTATTGCACATGCATGTTACGTTTGATGGATGTTTGTTGTTTGTTTGGATTAATGTCTCGTTTTCAAGTGGGTCTAGGTGCACTCGTGCACTCGATATTTGTTCCTTTTCCCATAAATTTTTGTTACCATTCTTTCTGTTTAGAATAAAATATTTAATTTGACAAATAATTTAATGTTAGATTAACGTTATTTCTGTAACAAACTATGACTGTTATCTATGAAGGGTTTTTTTTTTTTTTTTTTTTTTTTTTTTTTCAGCTAGTGAGACTCAATGATCTCACCTTTTTAGTTCGATTGTTGTAGTTTTTATCGGATATTTTCTTATTCTTGCGTACTTGACAATTTAACCCATCACGTTTTTTAAAGAATGGTCGATACCATTTTAATAAGATCGTGCGTGAAGTAAGTCATCGAAACCAATGACATTTGGATGGAAGTCAACCTTGCAAGAAGGGTTTAAGTGTTTCCTTATTGTAGGTAAGCGATTTTGTTCATTTATTGTGCAGTGAAAGTAGATGTCTTTGAACGATTTATTTTTGTGATTGATTATGCAGGATCCTTAGAGGAAATTTAAATTATTCTTTGAATCAATTGATTGTAAACCTCCGAATGATTTCTATAATGCTCTTTTAGCCCGTGCGATGAGAGTCTAGTAGTTGAGATGTTGAATTCCACACAGAAAGTCCATAGTTCAAATGCGGGTAAATATCACTAGTGTTTCGTAAAATTGACCTCTCGTGTAGGCCTTGTACCGGTTGAGATGGGCTGTTAGAAGGTAAAGTTTACTATTTGGTTTTGCAACCACAATGTCCAAATAATATTAACTCAATTCAAGAACCAATGAAAAGAGGTAATAACTATTACTTTCATTAACGCTAAACGAATTGAAAGATATCTTGTTCCTATACCTCAAAGAATCCAAATCATAGTCAAAATGATTACCTTGAATGCTTTCCTGCAGAGTGCGTTGACCGTATCCATCAATGTCATAAGCTAAAACATTCTTATGAAAAGAGGGATGGAAGGTCTATCCACCTTGCAAACCGCAACTAAATCTCACTAGCCATCTTACAAAACAGAAACACATCATATGTATGGTAATGCGTGAAGATCGTGCCACCTCATTTCACAAACCTCAAAGAATCCAAATCATAGTCAAAATGATTACCTTGAATGCTTTCCTGCAGAGTGCGTTGACCGTATCCATCAATGTCATAAGCTAAAACATTCTTATGAAAAGAGGGATGGAAGGTCTATCCACCTTGCAAACCGCAACTAAATCTCACTAGCCATCTTACAAAACAGAAACACATCATATGTATGGTAATGCGTGAAGATCGTGCCACCTCATTTCACAAACCTCAAAGAATCCAAATCATAGTCAAAATGATTACCTTGAATGCTTTCCTGCAGAGTGCGTTGACCGTATCCATCAATGTCATAAGCTAAAACATTCTTATGAAAAGAGGGATGGAAGGTCTATCCACCTTGCAAACCGCAACTAAATCTCACTAGCCATCTTACAAAACAGAAACACATCATATGTATGGTAATGCGTGAAGATCGTGCCACCTCATTTCACAAACCGTTTCACAACAAGCTTACTAGCTCCTTGAAATGGTGTTTACTAGTGAGAGAGAGAGAGAGAGAGAGAGAGAGAGAGAGATTCTTTTCTCTCTGTAAATAATCGTGAACACATTCACTCCACAATACAATTATTATAAAGTGGGATGGTGTTCGCTAGTGAAAACCCAATTCACCTCGGTTTTTACACGTCAAAATATGTCCATACCGGAAGGCCTTATGGTCAACTCTGAGAAAATGAAATCAATGTTGTTGTTGTTCTATTACTAATGCTTTGTAACGACTAGTGAGTGTCTTCTTCATATTTATATAAGTTAGTTTCATGTACTAAAAATATGTAAGATTTATTTCGGTCAATGGTATCAATTATTTATAAAAAGGTAACACTAATATATGTGCCAATAATGGTTCATATATTTCCGTAAATGTTAAATGCTTTACAAAAGACCATCCATAATGGCAACAAAAAGTAAAAAACAAAGTATGTTTACAATGGACCACCCATGATTTAAAAAATATATGCACATAATATATCATATAGAAAAGTATACCCATTATGTTAACCGTTATAGTATGTGCCTATGAGATAACAGAATGAAGTTACTGTCAACATCATCTAATTTAGATTATCGCCCAATTAGTTCATGTAGTCAACAATTAAATTAAATGACATCAAACACATTATGCCAACTTATAATGATCATAAGGAATTAGGGAAATAAAGTTCCAATGAGTACTTGTAGGCTTGAAAGGCCATCATTAGGCTGAGCCACGGTAAGCATGAACCGTGTCTAACCAAAAGCCTAGCATGGACTCTATTTACGCTTAAAGCCCTATTGAAACACTGGTATAAATCCTAAATATTTAGAGTCCCTCCCACTCCTTTAGGTCATAAAATTTGACACAGTTCTTCAATTGTGTTAGATGATCTCAGGATGTTGATTTAACAATCACCGAAAATTGAGTTAGTGATGCAAATCTTGTGACAACTTCTGCCTTCTTACCATTGTATTGTTGATGTAATAACCAACACGAAGTTATTTCCCCTCATTCCTTGAAGCCAAAAACATTCTTTTATTGCATGAATCTCGCAAGGCAACATACGATTCCATTATAGCTCATCTATCTCTCAAAGTGCGGCTATTTTTTCCTCATCAAATCACTCAGCAAAGCAAAGAAATCGGTGGTCTAAAAAATAATTCAAGAAATAGCTGGAAAAATAATACTTATGGAATTGATATAGATCATCCTCCAAACTTTGTTAGAATATTAGGTAATGCTCCATCCGCTGTTGCCCTCAGACATCCGCATGTTGGGGTTGTGCACCCTCCACAACAACTTTCTTCGCACCTACTCATACATAAATTGCTCATTTTGCAGGCCCCGTACGCTCAACAGTCGCATTTGCTAACTTCGTTGCTTACGCCTTGACATATCAGCCTTTAGTAGCAACACTCTGCGCAACCTCCTTACGTTGTTGATCACCTGCCAACAGCACCAACCTTCGGTCAGCTGCCTTCATAACCCGTTTAGCAGTCGACATGATTTCTTCCTCAGTAGTCTTCGGGCAACTTTCATCAGCCCTCGTTTGGTGGTGCTTCCTTTGGTGGCCATGCTCACTCCAACTCTCATCAATTTACAAACTTAGCTTCAGTGTTTCAAGAAATTTCAATTCAACATTCGATCGACATCAATGTTTACATGGACTCCATGGCCAACTCTCACATGCCCTTCAACTCAGATAACATGATTACTCTAACACCATGTACTTCTAAATCTGTAATGGTTGGTAATGGTGTTATACTCCCAGTTACTGACATCTGACATCTGTCAAACTTTTTTTCCGCATTCTCACAATCATTTGGCTTTAAATAATGTACTTGTCTCAAGTAAAATTGTTAAAAACATTGTTTATGTTCGTTATTTCCCTCACTACTAATAACTTTGTCTCTGCTACCTTTGACCCGTTTGGTTTCACTGTGATGCATTTTAAAACAAGTGTGTTTATCCAACGATGTGACAGTGTCAATGATCTCTATCCTATCTTACCTTCACCACTTTCCTCTCTGACGGCTACCACCTGTGTTGTTGTCTCCCTACCCATCGTCGTCTTGGACATATCGATTCCTCTCTTTTGGAGTTTTCACATTCTCACAAATTTATATCTAACAGTTCTAATAAACTTCCCGCCTATCATGCTTGTCAATGAGGGAAGCACTATCGTGTACCTTTTTGTTTTCTACTACTAAAACATCTAGCATGTTTGAATTGATTCAATCTGACTTATGGACATCTCCTATTTCTAGTATGAGTGGTTTTAAATACTATATTCTTTTTTCAGATGACTTCACTCAGTTTCTATGGGTGTTTCCTCTTCGCAATAAATCTGATGTGTTCGATGTGTTTACAAATTTTTATGCTTATATTCGCACTCAATTTCAAACTAACATCAAAATCTTTCGATGTGATATGGTCGTGAATTCAATAATTACTCTCTTTTTCCTTTTTCGCAAAAAAAAAATCCCCTATACATCTCAACAAAATGGCAAAGTTGAAACGTGTCATACGTACTATAAACAAAATTATTTGCACTTTCTCTTTTCAAGCCTCTCTTCCGCCAAAATTCTAAGTTGAAGCATTGCTTACTGCTATTCATACTTTGAATCTCCTTCCCGCTACCACCCTTAAGTTTCAAATGCATTTCAAGCTTCTTTTTGGCACCTTTCCCTCTTACAAACATCTTCGGGTGCCTTTGCTATCCCAATCTCACCTCTACTGTCGCTCACAAACTTTCCCCTAGGCCATCTGCATGTGTCTATATTAGACCTTCGTCGGATCACCATGTTTACCGTTGTCTGGATCTTGTCACTCAACTTGTCATCATCTCTCTCCATGTCATCTTTGATAAAGATCACTTTCCTTTTATAGACTTATTTGACAAACCCTCTACTTCTGATTATGACCCCTTCATCTTTGAAGACATACCTCTCTATCTCTCTCTATCTCTCTCTCTCTCTCTCTCTCTCTACACCCACCACTAAATATCCTCCCAGTATTCCCTCATCTTCCAGTAACACATCTGCGATTCCCACCCTCCCTCTTCTTCTCTTATCCCCTCCCCTTCTCTGCATGCGCCTACTCATCCTATGGTTACACGCTATCGCATCGGGTCTCTTAGACCCAAACAGGTTTTTAGTTGGGACTTCTTCATAAATTATGGTAAAATAATGAGACTTATTGGAGATTTCCCATATATTTTTTAATAAAATCTTACAAGTTTCATGTCTAAAGAAAAGTATTTAACGAGTTAACAATAGTTTGTGTCTAACCCATGTAACTCACGACATGATTTGTATTAGATACTATCATTTTTGAAGTTACGTATGTTAGGCACATACATAGTCACAAGCACAAGAACATACTTATGTTGCTTAACATTGGAGACATAGTCACAAGCTCAAGAACATACTTACGTTTCTTAATAGTGGATAAAAAGATTTGTAGATAATCAAAGTAACATGAGACTTTATAGATAGAAATGATGGCAAGAATATATGATATACCCCTAGATGGTATAGTTATGTCATGATGTTGAGGGAGATGATGATTTAGGTTTAGTAACACCCCATGTCTTAGTATTGTAATGTTTTAGTATGTCCCGATTTGGGTTGATTTTTGTATAGACATGTTAGTTTGGATTTATCTAATTTGTCCAAAGGTCATGTCAAATTTTTGATAAAAGTGTCAAAACATTTTTTGATATTGGACCAAGATGACTCTAATCGTTTCCAGTTGCAAACTAGAACGTGATTAACCCAATCTTCCAAATGTCACAAATAGGAAAGATGTGGGGTAGTACATACATATTAATATAATCCATCAAGAATGTAAGTATGTTGTTAAAATGGGTAAATAAATGTAACTATAGTGCTACATTTGACATTATACTTTGGGGCCACTTGGTGCTTGGCTCTCACTTGGATCCTATAAAAACACCAATTGTTTTTCTCCTAAGAAATACAAGTTTCACTTTTGCTCATCTCGACATCAATTTCTTCGATTCTAATGGTGTTATTATCACACAAAGAAATCGAAAATATTGTTGCTTGTAACGAATAGGGATGAGCATTTGGATCGGGGAACCGACCGGAGCCGGAACCGGATAGAACCGATCGGGCCGGGACCAGGTCGATATTCTTGTGGATTTTTTGAACCGGAAACCAGTAGGAACCGAAACCGGTAGATTCGGCAAAAACTAAAGCCTCACTAAAATATTTCTCAAAATATGTTGTTATTTCTCGAGGAGCGATTCCAACATTGAAGACTCGGCAAGAACCGGTAGAAACCAGAACCTGTAGAATCGGAACTGAAACCGGTAGAACCGACGGTCCGGTTTAGTTCCTATTTTCCACTAAGTTCGGTTCCCGGGTCGGTTCCAGTTCCAATTCTGTCTGGGCCGGTTCCGATGCTCATTCCTAGTAATAAATATGGGACTTATCCGGTGGGACATGTCTAAGTATCAACATTGAATTGCCACCGCTGTGAATGCTAGAACATACCTAGACTCGCATGATTCTTTCCAAAAGAGGTTTAGATTTAGAGTACATTTTATATTTGATTTGTGGGATTTTTGGTATCGGTATTGAGTATTGATCATCAGATGTTTAGTTGCGATTTCTCGGCTAACATTTGGAGTAAAATTAGTCGTTGGTGGCATATTTCTTTTCCACATATTTGTTCTATTCGAAAATGGCTTTCTTGGATTGATTTTAGAAAGTTGTTAGTAAGGCAAAGATCTTGTATGGTTGACTAGTTTTTGGGTGTTTTGGAACCACATTCATGAGCTCTATTATTGTTTACGTTCAAAATCAGATAAATGATACTATTTTTGATAGAGTTGTGTTACATTCCTTTTGTGGTAAGTTAACAGAAATGTCAAACTTAAAGTGAATTGTATTAGTTAATTGCAAAATCGAATTCTGGCTATTCGTTCCTTCTAATTAATTCCCTTTTTTTCTAGCTCCTTGCAAAATTTCCATTAATAAGATTGAGACATTCAATATAAAATATCACCCTAACGAATAAGCAAAAGGTGTAGACCATAGCTAAACTCAATAATTTCAAATAATGATTATTAATTAAAAAAAAAAAAAAAAAAAAAAAGTAAAATTCGAAGCCTACAAAAATGTTATATATTTAATCCTTCCATACGTGTAGAGCGAACGCAAGGGAGTCATCAAACTGTCCTTTATTTGTCTTTACAATGTTTACCTTGCATGTATTTATTTCAAATATAACAATAAACGAAAATTTGATTACCAAGAACTTACTATTAAAGAAACTAATATAGGATCGAGTGGTAGCAAAGGCGTGACGTGTTGAAAGTGTTTAGCCGACTCACGTGCATGCTTTTCTTGGTTTGGTCGAAGATATTTTGGAGAATGGAATTTGTTTTTTAAAAAAGTTTGATTTGGTGAACTTCATTGGAGGTCAAAAGGATATGTTAACGAGGAAAGGGGAAAGCGATGCAAAGTTCAGTGGTTCGAAATCGCTCTCGATGGAAGTTTAGGGGGGGAGCACGTGAGCCAAAAGAGGTGTGCCCCCTGTCGGCTTATTGGCCTTCCCCCATGCCCACACCATCACCCTCACCCTCATCCCCACCACTACCCAACTAACTTGGTCCATTTCCAACTATCCTTTGCATTTTTATCCACACTTCCAACTATGTTACAACAAGATATTTCTCCTTTCTCTTTTAGTAAATTCTGAGTTAGACCACAATGACTAGGTTCAGAAGCATGTGTTGGGTTCAAATCAGCTATTCATCGAAGCACACTTTGATGACGTAAGAGTCATGTACCTACAATAAACTCGATCCATATTGGAATTAAAAAATCTCACATAGCAACATTCGAACGTGAATCTTTGATATTTCTCCAAGCCCTAAGCCAATTGTGCTAAGAAGTGTAGCCAAAAGAGGACGTCAAAAACAAAACACTCGAAGGAAATTAAGGTAGAAACCCATTATGAGGGGTTTACCAAAGTTGTGTTATGGCACAATGAGAGGCTTTCTTGTTGATTTTGAAGGTTCGTGAAAAATAATATATATATATATATATATATATATATATATATATATATATATATATATATATATATATATATATATATATATATATATATATATATATATATATATATATAAAAGGAGAATTCATTAATGCTACAATATGCGAATAATTGTTAAGAAGACAATAAAAGAAGAATGATAATATAAAATCTAATTTTAAATACTTATATGAATCAAGATACATTTAGAGCATTGTTAGAATCAAAGTTGTTCTCCAACTCTTCAAAATCAATATTTCCCAATATATTGTTCTCAATAACTTCCATTTCCAAAACATTAAGTCTTTCTTTTGGGGACCGTAAGTACGACTTTAATACCTTTAGTTTTGAGAAACTTGTTTTTAGAGAACAATTACTAGAATAGTCTACAAGACTCTATGTCCTTTAACTGCATTAGGAAAACAACCGACTTTTTGTCATATATTTTAAAATATCAGTGGAGTTAGTAGTTTCACTCGGTAAGAACCAATTTTTTTTAGCTCCAGATAAAGTTCATTGTCGTTAATATCAAATCATTCATCATACTTAAGTGTGGCTTCAAGACGGGTACAACACAACTTAAGATCTTTGTCGTTAAATTTCTTCAATTGTTTTTTAAGCGAAAAAACAAAATACTTTTCATATTTATTGTATTGTTAAACTCTTGTTTTAGGAGAAGTCGTTGCTTGGAATTTAAATAATCAAACAAACAAGTTACAACTGAAGGGGTAGCATTGTAGCGACTTCAAACTTGGATTGGTGATAATCATAAGGTAAACTGACTTTGGCATGGTGACAATACCTTTGAATCAATTTTGTTTTTGGGCAATTATTACTAGTCTACTATAACGAATCGTATGTAAAAATTGGGCCCCCTTCCACGACATGGGCATATGTGGTCGTCTACTCACACACCCTCAGAGAAATAATTTTCTTTGATGTAAATATTAAAATAGTTTTGTAACATTATGTCATATAAACCTATAAATATGGTCTAAATATGAATGTTAAAAAAACTTATAGTCCTTACTTTTTTAATGGAAGGATTTTTAGGGTAAATGGCACAAGTGTAGCACCTGTTTTGTTTCCTGTGTAGGTCCGCTGGGAGCTTGGAAGAATCAAATAGAGGATTTGTGGGAAAGATTTAGTGCCATGGCGTGGAGCATGGATGGCCACGACATGGCATGAAAGTTCATGCACGTGTTCTTAATGACCGTTACGACATGGTAATGGTTAGACATGGTGTGACAGCTGGTGCAGCCTAAGCCCACGAATTAGGGTTTCTACCATATTTAATCCCTTAAACCTTAGGTTTAGGGGATCCTCTTCAACCTATATCTCCCCCGTATCGAAACCCTAGCCTCAATGCATGCTTGAGAGTACATTTTATCAATTTTGAGCATTGTCCTTGGGTTTTGAGTAGAGTTGTGAAAGAGAGAAACTCACAAGGAAGCAAGGGAACAAGAAGAAAGTGTGGATCCAACATTTTGTTCATTTTTCTAAGTTGTTAAAGGTATAAAGTTAATACCTTGATACCTTTCCTTTCAGATTCAAATTCTAGATCATATTTGGATGTTTTTTTTCCCTTTCTTGGATGTTCTTAGAGTTTGAAGAACTCCAAAACGTATGGTGGCTTTCCTAGGTCCTTGGATTTCTGTTAATTGAGGAAAAGGACCATGCTTGGTGTATTTTGTATTCATGTTCAAATTATAGCCTCATTAAGGACTTAATGGACTTTTAATGCTAGATCTAGTCCTGAACGAAGTCCAAATGGTTGAAGTTGGAAGCTGATGGGTTTTGAGCATAACAACAATTCCTATGTATACATGCAACCCTAATGCTTTGGATCTAGATTTTCTCTAATTGAACATGCAAACTTGAACACAAAAAGAGAAACCCGAGGATGTAACTACAATTTTTGAAATCTATATAAAACTAGGGTTTGGTAATATACCTTGATTGTTATACTGTCATAACAATGATTCCCTTGTAGATCTTGAAACTTGAGAACTTAGTGTCACAAGTGTAACACCTATAATGGATCACGAACATACAATGCAACATAAAGATATGAGAGAGGAGGAAGGGATCAAATTTTAGGTTCTTACTTCTTCTAAAGAGTGGTCGAAATTATTAGGGTTTAGGACCCTTTATATAGTGCACCAAGGATGCTATGGATAACCCTAATCTCAAATATGGTAATTATTCACCTCCTTTGATTATCTATATATGATAAGATATTCTAGAAATTCCAGAATAATCTTACACATAACATGCAATTCTGTTCACCACCTTCCCTAGGAAGGTTTTGGACCCTTTTTCTCAACTATTGAACAATTGCACTTTTAGCCCCTGCACTTTTAATTAATTCCTTTAATCCCAAAATTAATTCCAAATTAATTTATGATTAAATATTAATTAACAAGATGATCACTAATTAATATATTATTTCCATAACATTTTAATAAATCATTTATTCCAATTTATTAATCAAATTAATAAATTCTTCCTCTTCCTCAATAAATCATCATGTCTAGTTCCAAGTGTGAAGGCAACTCAAAAGGACAATGCCACTATCCATTCAAGTACATACCAATTATAGTTATGGACTTAGAAACCTAATCCAACAGTCTCCCACTTGGATAAGTCTAATAACTATAGATGCAAGTATGACTTCAAAAACTGATATGCAATCGTAACTCTTAAAGCTTTTGTCGAACCCTGACTTAGTCAGTTGCGTTTCCTAAGATAAGGGATCATATAATCCTCCGTTCTGCAATATATCATGTGAAAAAATGACATAGACCATAATCATTCTCATTGTCCAATAGTTTGTTTCCTGATTTCTGATTTGTAATGACAAATAACTTAATCAAACACTTACATTCAGTCTTGACCGGTCCCGACACATAAGTCAACACCAAATCATCAAGTCCCTAAGATATCGCTTTTCCCCTTAGGGAAAAAGGAACATATAAACTTTGAATCATATGCTTGTACTATTTATGTTGGGTTTTAATCACTATAACACTCCTATGGTGCACATGCAACCCTAAATGCTTTGGATCTATGTTTTCTCTAATTATACATGCAATAAGATTTCCAAAGCATGAAGCCTACAACTAGTATACAATTTTAGTACATTAATCATAAAATCAAATTATAAGAATACCACTTTATTGTAGCTTGTAGCTTTTGGCCTCTCAAGAACTTAGCACCTCAAGTGTGATGCCTCAAATGGTTCATAAACACCATGAACAAAGGCGGACTTTGAGAAAGAGGTTTAGACACTCCAAAATTGATTTCTCTCTTCTTAGAACTGTTAGGTGTCAATTTTGGCTAAGGGGTAACCTATATATATATATATATATATATATATATATATATATATATATATATATCATTATATGCTTATAAAGCTAGCATTTTTTCTTGTACCACATTCATTTGAAACTCTCATCTATTTTTCCTTTCACCACATTCATTTGAAACTCCCATGACTTTTCAATTTCTTTCTAATAATAATTATAATTTGGTTAATTAGGTTAAATAAATATCAAAACTAACATGTAATCATATATAAACTAAATTTGAATATTAAAATAATATTTTTACTTCTACTAATAAAGTTATGTTTTTTAACATATAACATATTATACTTAATTTATTAATTTTAATATATTGTTGGATGTAAACCATTATCATTTTAAAGATACAATTTGGAACAATTTGTATAAAATACTTAAATTATTAATTTAAATATAACATTACATGGTCAACTTAAATATAAATTTTAGTTTAACTTAAACAACCCAAAGAATATTTTATAAATAGTTAAAAGTGATAAATTGCAGTGTCTTTCTAATAATAATTATAAATTGGTTAATAAAGTTAAATAAATACCAAACTTAAATTGTAATCATAAATAAACTAAATTTCAATTTTAAAATAATATCTTTACTTCTACTTATAATGTTATGTCTTTAACTTTTAACATATTCTACTTAATTTATTAGATTTTATATGATGTTAAATGTAAACCATTATCAGTTTAAAGCTACAACTTTTGAACAGTTTGGACAAAATACTTAAATTGTGAACATAAATATAACATTACAATGTCAACTTAAATATAAATTTCAGTTCCACCTAAGAAACTAAAGAATATTTTGTAAATCGTTAAAAGTGATAAATTATAGTGATAAATGCAAAAACTAAATTGTAGTCTCAATTTAACTAAAATATTTCCTAATGATATTTTTGTAATCATTAAAAGTTTTCAAATAAGTAGCTTAAAATAACTTACAATAACAATAGTTAAAAATAACTGTACATAAATGATTATATTGTTACCTTTAAAACCAAAAAATAATGTTTGATGTTTTAAATAATTATAATGATAGAAATTAAAACATTAAGCAAATAAATTTTAAAAAATTAGTTAACAATAACAACAACTATAAATAATATTAAACCATAAATTATATTTAATTTTATTGGTAGAAGTCATTGTACGATTGAGATTACAAAGTTATAAGATGTATATATTATCATATAATTCAAAATAATCAATATGTTATATCAATTTAGTATACGAATTGTTATATCAAATTTAACAAAAAAGTTATTGTTATATTAAAAAAAACATATATTTGTTAAGACTTCAACTATATAGGTGTTTCTGCACATTACAATGTCAACTTAAATATAAATTTCAGTTCCACTAAAAAAACCAAAAAATATTTTGTAATAGTTAAAAGTGATAAATGCAAAAAAAAAAAAAAAAAAAAAAGAAAACTAAATTGTCATTTCAATTTATCTAAAAATATTTCCTAAATGAATTTTTATAATCATTAAAAGTTTCCAAATAAGTAGCTTAAAATAACTTACAATAACAATAGTTAAAAATAACTCTATATAAATGATTATATTGATATAAATTAAAAAATTAAGCAAATAAATTAAAAAAAATAATTAACAATAACAACTATATTAAATTTAATTTTATTTATGTGTAACTCGCGGGTAGAAGTCATTCAAACGATTGAGATTATGAAGTTATAATAGATGTATATATTATCATGTAATTAAAAATAATCAATATATTATATCAATTTAATATAAAAATTATTATATCAAATTTTAACAACAACGTTATTGTTATATTTAAAAAGAAAACATATATTTGTAAAGACTTCAATTATATAGGTGTTTCTGCGCAACGCACGGTCATTCGCCTAGTGTGTGTGTGTGTGTCTATATATATATATATATATATATATATATATATATATATATATATATATATATATATATATATATTGTAGGATTCCAAGAGTCATGGGTAAACCCTAATCCATACACTTGAGTTATGATCCATATCTCATGTGGGCTAACTCTTATGGATACTTACATAAAATTAGCCCAACATGGATCAATAGCCCAAACAATATATATGTCACTGATTTACATTATCAGTCCCTGTTAATTTAGTTAGTCTCTTTTGATCATAAAATTAATTCCAAATTAATTCTTGATCAATACTAATTAAATAATATGATTTCATATTAATATATTATACTTGTAATATATTAATAAATCATAAATAACCTCTTTCTCAAATGTCCATCCTATCATATTGTTCTGGTGAAGGCAACGCAAATGGACCATGCTACTCTCGGGTCGAGTATGAAGGGTTTTTAAGCATTCTAACACTCCTATGGTGTACATGCAACCCTAGAAACCTTGGGTCTATGTTTTCTCTAATATTCATGCAAATTTGATTTTCCAAGGTTCTCAACCTAACTAGCATGTTATGGGGTACTTGTAATATAAAACTTTAGTAGAATAACATACCTTTTCCTGTGGTTGATTGCTTGGAGTCTTGAGAGCCTAGCACCAATAATGTGGATGCCTCAAGTGGAGTCATAAATCACCAAAACACCTTGGAAGGCTTGAGAGAATATTATGCACCAAGTAGAAATCGACCCACCCTTTGTACTCACACACTAGTGCCATTTCATGTGCCAATGACCACTTTATATAGTGTGGTGGATTAGGGTTACATCCATGTAAACCCCAATACCCATGACCTTTCATTTCCATAAGATCCATAGGTTAAAGCTCCATGGACTATCCATGGACTTTCCAAGCAAGATTAGCCCACTCTATATAAATGTAAGAGTCCATATTTACTTAGTTATCTTCTGATCACTAAATTAATTCCAAATTAATTCTTGATGAATACTAATTAAATAATATGATTTCATATTAATATATTATAACTTATAATATATTAACAAATCATAACTATATTATTCTCAAAAGACTATCCAAATTTTTATGGTGAAGTGCAACCCAAATGGACCATGCCGAGTCGGGTCAAGTACATCTCAAATATAGTTATGGACTTAGACACCTTATCCAACAGTCTCCCACTTGGATAAGTCTAATAACTATAGTTGCAAGCATGGCTTCAGGAACCGACCAACAATCGTAGCTCTTAAAACTCTGTTGAACTATGAAGCGCCATTTTAGATAAGTGATCATACAATCCTCTGTTCTAGATATCAGCTGGACAAATACATGGAACAACGTCGTACTTATTGTCCATCAGTTTGTTTCCCGATTTCCGATTTGTTTTACATAGAACTAAACTAAACACATCAATTTGGTTCTGACCGGGCCCAATATATAGGTCAAAACAAATCATCGAGGGGCCCAGATACCGCTTCTAATCCTCCAGGGAATAAAAGGAACATATAAACTTTTACTCATATGCTTGTTCTACTACTTGTTGAATTATACACAAAGGCATGTTTTATAACATCAAGTTACTGATGCGTTTTCATGAAATCAATGTACAACCAACTCATATCTCTAGGTTTGAAGACTTATATGATATTACCATCTCACGACCACTCGAGATAAATTCCATGAAGCGATACAAGTGAGTGTGGGCTTAATCTAATACTCAGAACTTATGAGCACTCATGAATGTTGTAGCAACTTTTACTATGTCTAACATCTTAGACATCTACAAGCCCTATTCATGACAGTCTTGATTCGTACCTACTTCCAACATATGACTGACTGTGGAGAATTTAAATAACTTAGTCATTCGGAAAGAATAACCTACTTATTCTGGAAGTCAAAACATGCAAATTAAAGTGAAACACAAGAACAATTGAATCCAATATGGTCTCAGATCTTATGAATATAAATAGAACACCTTTTATTTATCACCATATTGATTACACATTATTCATTGCATAATGTTTCAAATAATCAACTTAATACTTGAATTAAAACAACAGTTGTCTCATGCTCCAAGCATGTACACTATGTTTTTCTAAACAATAGTTATGCCATACTCCAAGTATGCACACTATGTTTGTCTATGATCCTTACATTGTGAAATAGATCAATTGAACATGATTCCAATGATGCTCAGATTGTCCTCAACAATTGCTTAATCATTTTAGTATATCCAATTCTAGACCTTTTCCCCTCTTAATGCCCTAGGCATTTGGAAAATTTAGAAAGGATAAATAATTAAATATTATAGCACATGTAATCGATCCTATATTCGAAGCATATGGGACACGATTCATGATGTCTCACATAAAGACATGATCCTAGACCAGTCTTTTGCTACAATATTTTTTATTTGCCATGTTTTCATAATTTGACTATGAGGAGGGATGCTTTAATCATAATCGAATTTTGAGAACACAATATATATGGAATTTCCTTATGTTGAACCATTCCAACATAAAATTCATATATATATATATATATATATATATATATATATATATATATATATATATATATATATATATATCCTTGACTAAAGATGATTAAAATCTCAATCTAAGCTTTTAGAATTGAAATGAAGTATAATTTCCTCTCCCTTAATTATAGCAAAACAACTTTTCCCAATTGAAACTTTTGTTTTCTATAATTAACATTGCTAACTTGCAACACTTATCATAATTATCATGCTCCCAATGACATGATAATTATTAGTGTAGGGTTTCAAAGCACTCCATGGATTATGGCAATGGGCCCCTTGATGAAGTGTAGGTTAAAAGCCCAAGACTTGTCTTTCCCTAAAAATAGTCATGTATTATTCATAATTAGGGTTAAGAGTGAGGCAAAATGTAGCCGCCACGTGAGGTTTCTTATGTAGTGTTAGATTCTTTAGTCTATGTTGAAAGTGTAATTTATTCCTCTTGTTTGAATAAATCGAGTGATCATTTGACCTAATCTTCATGTTTGTGTTTGTTCTTATTTTCCTCATCTTGTTCATCAAATCTCAATTAAGGTTTTAATCCCAAGAAGTGGTATCAGAGCGGGTCTTTGAAGATTTATTGATTTTTGAAGTATCGGTTCTTGATTTGATGATTTTCTGCACAAGTTGAAGATTATTGGTGTTTTGGCGTCTTGGAATCAAAATTCTGTTCAAGCCACTGTTCATGGAAATTTATGGTGTTCTTCCACTGTTCATCATCTGGTATTTCTTTTATCTGATTCATTTTTCTGTTCATATTGGATCAGATCGTTTGCTTAATCCCAAATTAATTGATTTTATTCCTTTGTTTTAAGCTAATTCAATCGGTTCATATTCACTTTTTGGCCCTAATATTATATCTGGTTTCCGATTGAGTCTTCTGTGTTCAATTTGAATATCGATCGTTTCTTTGATGCCAACTGTCATCTTCAACTTCATCTTTGTTCTTTCATTCTTAAGTCGTAATCTGTAAATGGATTTATTGTCAAAATCAATTGTTGATTTTATTTGATTTTGGGTTTAATCTTATTAATCCGTTCTTTCATTGATTATCGATTTTATATCATGATGGTATTGATATGAGGATGTCGATTTTGGTATTTGTCAATAATCGGTTTTGATGGTCAAAGTATAAAAAGTCAAAATTGGAATTGTTGATCTGTTGACGGTGCTCTCATCTATGAGTGTAATCGGATTTGAAGGTATCAGTAACACAATATTCATCTCTAATTGTTTCTATGCTCAGATCGCTGGGATTAATCGGAATTGTAAAAAAAAAGTTATCGGAATTGGATGTGGATGACCTGTTCTGAATATTGATATCAAGTGAATGTTTGTTTCGAGAACAATGGTGAAATTAAACGCTCAGGATGAAAGAATGATGTGTGACAATAAGTTTCGCAATCGGATTTGGCACTTAACTGGAATTATTTAGGGGTGCTCGCCAGTTGCAGGTCATGCCTCAAAGTCAAATTTGGTATGAAAAACCTTACCTGCGAACAATGAAATTGGAGCCAGAACTCAATTGGGATGAACATTGGTCAAACAAAAAAATCAAAATTGATTGAGATTTGGGGTGTACTGCGAACGAAAGTCTTATATGGGCTTGCTTTCCTTTTTACATGGTCGTTCGTTGACAGCGATTCACAGCGAACCTGTGTTTGGATTCGTTTTATTGGGGATTCGCTTTGGGTATGTAATCTACAGATTTGGAACGAAAGGTGGGACTAGACTCGGATTCGTCTCAAGAACCCGTTCTCGGATTCACATCTTTGTGCTCGGAACGAAAGTGAAAATCTGAGTGGTTTGGATTCGTGTTCAATTTACGAGTGTTCATTGTTTGGAATTATTGGATTCAGAATTAAGTCACCGTTCCAGTCGTATTCTTTAAATGGGGAAGAAGACTCAAGTTACATTTTTGGTCCCTGCAACTTCAGAGATTTGACACTTTTGGTCGCTATATCTTTTACAGCTTGGAAATTTTGGTCCATTTCCAGAAACTGTTAAAAATGAAGGGGAATATGATGCAGATTTATTACTTTAATCCCAAAATTTCAGCAAAGTGACAGTTACAACCCTTTTTTCGAAAACTTTGCAAATTTGAGGGCTGGTGAACAGTTTTGGATTTTTTATCGCACATATTTTTTCGTGAACAGAAAATTAAGGATTCAATCAAGTCTTGGCGGTTCGGAAAGTTGTTTTTCATGATAACGTCAAATTTTCACGACTTTTCGGATTTTACACTTCATTGTGTATATCATTTTTTCGCGGGGGAGCATAGTAATTTTTATCCATTCAAGATCATTCTCATGACCATTAGAAGACTTTATAATCACGTTTTCGATTATAAATCGGGGGAGAATTTGGTATGGCCATTCGAAATTGGATTTGTGACTTTTCAAAGTTGAAGTTTTTTTTATAAAGCTTGTGGTAGAATTATGAAGGTAGCTTTTACAGTAGAAGTTCTTCATCGAGCTCTGCTAAAGCTTTTACAGAGAAGTATCCTTTACAGCGGAAGTTCTTTATTGAGCTCTGCTAAGGACTTGTTATATCTCCGACTTCTAGTATTTTCTCGATCAAGCGACATTACGAATCTTAAAGTTTGGGTTGTTACATGATATTTTTTGATGGCTTATATCATTAGCTTATTTGAAGATCATTGTGACTTGGAGGGGGAGCTCTTCAAAGAGAAGAAGTGATTCGGTTTCTTTGTTCTGAAGTGGGTTTTTATGGCGGGTTTGGTTTTCATGAAGATTTTTTTTGGGATTACATTCGAAAATGAAGTTTAAAGACATTACTTCAGTGCTTGGTTTATATATCCTAGAGCCCGTGTTTGAAGACTATTGAAGAATCAAGATTCATGGATTGCTTCATCTATTCCTCGTTGCAAGTTCTTTTTATTCGCTAGATGCTTGTTTTGGAAGTTAAATCATTGTCATCCATTCCATACTTTGAGGGGGAGATTGTAGGGTTTCAAAGCATTCCATGGATGATGGCAATGGGTCCCTTGATGAAGTGTAGGTTAAAAGCCCAAGACTTGTCTTTTCCCTATAAATAGTCATGTATTATTCATAATTAGGGTTAAGAGTGAGGAAAAATGTAGCCACCACGTGAGGTTTCTTATGTAGTGTTAGATTTTTTAGTCTATGCTGAAAGTGTAATTTATTCCTCTTGTTTGAATAAATCGAGTGATCATTCGACCTAATCTTCATGTTTGTGTTTGTTCTTATTTTCCGCATCTTGTTCATCAAATCTCAATTAGGGTTTTAATCCCAACAATTAGCATAACACTTAAGCTCCCATTAGCTTTGACATGCATCCAGAAATCAGTTGGACTTCTAGAAATCAATACTTTATTGACTTTCTTACCGAAGTTCAGATTTCTGATACGAGACGCTTCAATAAGACTTTATCAAAATCATACAACTTTTCTTAGATAGCTGACATGTATGTCTAAACAATTTTTAGAACTATGAAAAGGGATATCGTAATCATGGTCTCAATTGTTTAGACCTTTGCCATTTCTCACGTGTCTATTTTAGTGTTTCGGTTACCCACACACGCTCCACTAACGACTTTGAGAATGCAAATATCAAATTGCTATCTACTTAAAATCTACTTAGTGAAAGCGTTTCCTCACCATCATTTTCATGAATCGAAGAGAAACCTTATGACACTTAGATTTTATGGTGTATTTGTTCCTATCCATATGAATTTGTCAAAACCTTATGACACAAGACAAGGTTAGTGACAAATTCAAACTCATATGGATTGAACTTGTTCAATCTTAAGTTCTTGCCACTTGGCAGCACAAGGCCTGTCATTGCTTCCAAGTTGTTATGCAAACAATTGAGAACTTGTAGAACTCATATGAATAGTCAACTTTAACTGGAATGGGCACAGAAATAAGAATATGTCAACACGATAGGTTACAAACCTCATGTCATGCGCTAGTGATAAACTCCAGGTTTTATTCTTGATTAGTTCTTGAAACTCTTTCAGGTTCTTTTAGACTCCCACTGTCCTCTTGACATATAAGACTCTCTTGCCAAGAACCATTCCTTGACAAACAAATATTCAAGAGATAGTATAGATTCTTATCAAGACAAACACTTCACACAATTAGCCTTAGTTGGTCTTTGTTCTATCCAAAACATCACAGCTTACCAATTTCAAATGTACAAGAGTAGAAAACATTTTACTCTTACATTTGACAAGTGTTATAATCCTTCTTTAAGATATGTCACTCAAGTTACAATCTTGGAGTATGAATCTAATAATTGTTTTGGAACGAAGTATGACTCATCTTCTTGATTTAACCACTTCAACAATTCATGACTCCTCTTCTTAGCGATAAGAATGCACTAAGATGTCCTTTGAGAATGAATTGTGATATGGTTTCATAATCATTAAGATGATCATAAAACATGATACTAAAGTACTCTCCCATCTTTTCAGATTCGAGAAACTTTTATCTTTCTGCCTAATTTGATTCTTCTCATTCGTTCTGCCATACACTGAAACTTTTCCAATATTTCAGAATTACACTTAGACTTGTAAGTGTAACCATATTTACTAACTTTGAGTAAATCATGACGCATAGCTTTATCGATCTTTGTTTTGGACCTGACCAGCGCACTACCAAGTGTACCCAGTCCCTTTGTCCTTCACTTGACTCACATATACATGTGAACAAGGAATTAGTCTTAATTTTCAAAAGATGAAAATTCGCACCCATCATACAATATTGGTTGCATGATTCCAAGTTTCTATCCAACTGAAACTTGGGTGATGAGAATCTTTCCTTTTGTGGTAAATTATGACACTACCACAAACGAAAGAAGCAAATCCATTTTCCAATATTGCTATCTATGGAATCATATAAACAACAATTTTTCTCAAATGCCATTGTAAGGATACTTAAAATAAATAAAATCAAAACTTTTCTTTTATTTAAAACTTGCGGAAAACCTTATCCTTACAATGAAAATACATATGAAAACTATGTTGTTATCTATTCCTAAGCAATCTATTATAAATCTTAAGCAGTAACTCAAAATTCTGATCTTCAAATCATGCGATCGAAATCCATCTCCTCGCGATCAGAATCAGCTTACTCTTCTTTTAAGCTTCCTCTTGGCGAATCTACAAAACATCAAAATGTGACCTAGTCACATCATGTAATAAGAATCTCCAAATAGGAACTTAATAGAGTTAGATAATGTACTTTACCTGAAGCATAGTCAAATTCATTGACTTTTACCATCCTAGTGAACTTTCAGGTAAATTGACCAGCTTTGCAACCAATGCCCCTTCTTTTGGCAATAGAAACATATGGACTTTTTGAAAATGGTACATGGGACTATCTCAAACTTAAGCTTTCTCTTTACCATTTGGTCAACCGGGTTGACTATGGTCGATCCCTTTCCATTGGGAACAGAAGACTTTTCTGGACTTCCAATGTTCCCATTGTCAATGTCCAAGAAAGTTTAGGAAGTAGATCTTCCAAACAAATTTGATTTACCAGTGCCCTAAATCATTTTTGATTTAGCAGCAACACGCAAATAAGTAAGATCATTATGGGTCATGTCATATTCTATTACATATAAGTCCTTAAAGAACTCACTATGTGACTTAGGAAGTGATTGAAGAACCTAGTCAACAACCAACTGCCTTGAGACTTTGACACCCAACTCTCCCAGCCTGTCAGTGTGTGACTTCATCTCCAAGATGTGAGTGCATATAGGCTTGCCAATAGGGCTTGAGTGACCTTGAACTATTCAAGTTTTTAAACTTGTGGGTTAGGGAGAATTATTGGAGGAGGTGGAGGAAGAGAAGTATGATTTCCATGACCCAATCGTGGAACATCATCTTCATTATGAAACCTTGTTTCAAGAGATTTGGGAAGACCATAGTTGTCTGAATCAGACATCTACAATGGGAGAAATTCAAGTTAGTTGATTTAAGCCCTTAATATAACACCCAATATGAAATATTAAGGCTAGGACCCAACACAATATTTTATAACTTAGAAGAGGGATGTCGTAATCCAGGCTACAAAATATTTGAAGGTAGGCGAATGACGATTCATCAATTTCCACCATGAAAACGAAATAAATTTTTAGGTTTTAATTGGATTTGAAACTCCTAGATCTTTTGAGATTCATTGAAATTTTCAATGGCATGTTTAAATCTCGATTGTGCCCTCTCAAGTTTGTGACTGGGATGCCGAGGATCACAAACAAGGTGTGAATAACGATGCAAATTAACCTGGTACCTTTAATCTTTATCACCTAATCGATGTGTCGGTTACCCACACACGCTCCACCGATCTATGATAAACATTAAGTCACCCTTTGCCACTCTTACTAGTCCATGTTAGTGTGTCAGTTACCCACACACGGTCCACCAACGACTTGGTAAGGTACAAAGTGTAATTTCATGGGTTAGCACCATATTCACATTTTCCTAAAGTAACTAAGATTGGGAATTTATAAAAGGTTTATTTACTTTATATTTATCATTATACTTATAATGAGAACTATAGTCCTTGTCCTACCCATTCGGCTAACGACCCTCCACCAGTCAACAAAGTGGTGGGTGAGAGTGGACACCCATTAAGCTGTCATTTTATACGCAACAATCTTATACCCCCCTTATAGACCGGTTTCGTGAATGAGGCCTACTAACGATAAGACTGACTTGCTCTTATACATACATACATACATATATATATATATATATATATATATATATATATATATATATATATATATTATTAACTTATAATACTATAAAGTATAAGGGTTGAATTTTAACTTTTAAAACTCTAGGGTTTGGAATTAAAGTGTGTGTGAGACTTTACAAATTCCTAGACTAAAGGGCAAGTTTTGAAACTATTCAAGACTTTTCAACTTCATAACTTATGAGTTTAATGGTCTATTAAAATGAAGACTCTTCATTTCATGGAACCTATGGTTCTTTAATGGCTCTTTAAAGAAGTGACTTTTGGTAATCCATAACTTGAGGACACATTATGGACTCCATCAATAGGCATTTAGATCAAGAATTACACTACCAAACAATTTGCAAATAATTCCTATGATCTACTAAAACTCATAACTATGAACATTCATATCAACAATTTCAAGAATCATATAAACACATATAAAAACTTGAAATTTTGATAAGAACCAATGAAAATGGATTAGCATAATCATTACCACATCAAAAACAGGTTTTATAAGTCTAAAACAGTTTAGGGTAATGATTCTAGTCCATTTGCAACAGTAAAACTCGAAAATCTGCACACAGCAGCTCCTACTCGCCGAGTGCAAGAACCTACTCGACGAGTAGGATGCATTTTCGCTTGGACTCATCGAGTCCCCCATGGACTCAACGATTCCACTGAATAGTGGGCAGAAAAATCGATTTTTCAAGCATTTTGCATCAAATATCAAGAAAGCAAGCCTAGGCTCTGATACCACTGAAGAGTTTTTGAGCATTCTAACACTCCTATGGTGTACATGCAACCCTAGAAACCTTGGATCTATGTTTTCTCTAATATTTATGCAAATTTGATTTTCTAAGGTTCTCAACCTAACTAGCATGTTATGGGGTACTTGTAATATAAAATTTTAGTAGAATAACATACCTTTTCTTGTGGTTGATTGCTTGGAGTCTTGAGAGCCTAGCACTAATAATGTGGATGCCTCATGTGGAATCACAAATTACCAAAACACCTTGGAAGGCTTGAGAGAATAGTATGCACCAAGTAGAAATCAGCCCACCTTTTGTACTCACACACTAGTGCCATTTCATGTGCCAAGGACCTCTTTATATAGTGTGGTGGATTAGGGTTACATCCATGTAAACCCAAATACCTATGACCTTTCATTTCCATAAGATTCATGGGTTAAAGATCCATCGACTATCCATGGACTTTCCAAGCAAGCTTAGCCCATTCTAAACAAGCATTAGTCCACTCTTTATAAATATAAGAGTCCATATAGTTATGGACCATGCCGTGTTGGGTCAAGTACATCTCAAAAATAGTTATGGACTTAGACACCTTATCCAACAGAGTACATACCAATTATAGTTATGAGCTTAGACACCAAATCCAACAGTCTCCCACTTGGATAAGTCTAATAACTATTATTGCAAGTACGACTCCAAAATCCCGACTAGCAACTAACTTAGTCAAATGATGCATCCATTAGATAAGGGATCATATATTCCTCCATTCTAGATATCGTATGTACTGAGACATGGACTATAATCATTTTCTTTGTTCATGTGTTGTTTCCCGATTTCCGATTTATGACGACCGACTAATTGAACAAATCAAACCAGTCAAGGCGTGACCAAGCACTTAGGGTTTTCATCACTAAATCATCGAGGGGCCCATATATATCGCTTTTATCCCACTTTGAGTAAAAGGAATGGATAAACTTAGACTCAAATGCTTGCTTGTACTTACTCATCAAATCACACACAACAATATGTTTTGTAACACCAAGTTACTAGTGCGTTTACATATGTCAATGTGCAACCGACTTGTAAAATACAACTCACATGTCTTGGTTTCAAGAACATAAGATATTATCGTCTCACAATCACTCATGATAAAATCCATGAAGTGACTCAGATGAGCATGGGTTTAATCCAATACTCGAATCTTATTCCAGAAGTACTCATGAACACTACATCAAACTTGTGCTATGTCTAAATGCCTTTAGACAATCTACAGACCCATTCATGACAGTCTAGCTTCAATACCTACTTCCAAAGTATGATCAACTGTGGATAGTTTGAATAACCTAGTTATTCAGGAAGTCAAAACATGCAAATTGAAACACAATAATAATCGAATCCAATACGGTTCCAAAACTTTTGAATATAAATAAAACCCCTTTTACTTAGTATCCATACTGATTACACATTATTCATTATATAATGTTTCGATTGATCAACTTAATACTTGAATTAAAACAATAGTCATCCCATGCTCCACGCATGCACACTATGTTTACCTATGGTCCTTACTTTGTGAAATAGATCAATTGTAAACATTTCCAATGATACTTATTTCACAATTCCAAATCCTTATTGTAAGTGTGAGAATACCAAGTTCTTGCCACTTACTATAATCTATTAGATTCTAAGCTTATATGCAACGATCCTCTTGTAATGACTATGCACAAAAGTCATAGAGACTTGGCAACAGACATTACAAAGTATTCCCTTTGGACATTGGTTACTGGACCAATTCCATGGAAGCGAAGTCTTATATTCAAAGTACTTTCCTTTGAACATCCTTCTTGCATAAAAGTTTCTAACTTACTCATATATTATTGATATCCAACTCCCACTATGGAAACTTTTCCATAATTTCCATATGACTGTCCATTCTTAAAAGAATCCTATCTATTTAGAATTATATCAATATGGTCCATTCATGACAATAATTCTAATTGCCCACAAGTGACCAACCCTTAGTGAACCTTGGATTCTCCTTAACAATTGTTTAACAACTTTAGTCATATATAGTTTTGGTCCATTTTCCCTCTAAATGCCCTAGGCATTTGGAAAATTCAGAAGGCATAAATATTATAACATATGCAATCGATCCTATACCCGAAGCATATGGGACACGATTCATAATGTCTTACATAAAGACCTGATACTTTACCAGTCTCTTGCTATAACATTTCCATATATAGATTTTCCTTATGTCGAATCTTTTCAACATAACATTCATATATGTCCTTGACTAAATTTGATTAAAATCTTAATCTAAACTTTTAGAATTGAAATGAAGTATAAGTTCCTCTCCCTTAATTATAACAAAACAACTTTTCAAACTCTACAACTTTGCGGATTAAACCTTTTGTTTTCTATAATTAACATTGCTACCTTACAACACTTACCATAATAATTATGCTCCCACTAGCATAATAATTATTATCTTAGCATAACACTTATGCTCCCACTAGCTTTGACATGTACCCAGAAATATGTTGGACTTCTAGAAATCAATACTTATTAACTTTCTTACCAAATTTTAGATTTCTAATATGAGACGCTTCGATAAGACTTTATCTAGGCTTCTTAAACTCATAAACCTTTCCTTAAATAGCTCACATGTGTGTCTAAACAATTCAGAACTTACAACAATAAGTTCCGAATGTTCAAACTATTTGCCATTTCTCATAATTCGAACTATGAAGATGGATGTCATAATCATAATCGAATTTGAGAATGCAAATATCACAATTACTATCTCGTTAAAATCTACTTAGTGAAAGCGTTTCCTCACAATCATTTTCATGATCTGGAGAGAAACCTTATGACACTTAGATTTTAGAGTGTATGTGTTCCTATCCATGTGAATTTGTTATAACCATAATCACAAGACAAGGTTAGTGACAAATCCAAACTAATATGGACTGAACATGTTCAATCTTAATTTCTTTCCACCTGGAAGCTTAAGGGCCTACCATTACTTCCAAGTTTTTATTTAAACAATTGAGAGCTCATAGAACTCACATGCATAGTCAACTTTAACTAGAATAGGCACAGAAACAAGAATATGTCAACACGATAGGTTAAAAACCTCAAGTCGTGGGCTAGTGATTAGTAATAGGGTTATTCTTGATTTGTTCTTGGATCTTTTCAGGACCTCTAAGACTCCCACTGACCTTTTGACATATAAGTTTCTCATTGTCAAGAACCATTACTTGACAATAAAATATTCAAGAGTTAGTGCGGTTTCTTATCAAGACAGATACTTCTGACAATCAGTCTTAGTTGATCTTTGTTTTATCGAAAAACATCACAACTTACTTATCTTAAATGTACAAGAGTAAGAAAAGATTATACTATACATTTGATATGTGTTATAAACCTTTCTTAAGATTATGTCAGTCAAGTCACAATCTTGGAGTATGACTCTAAGACTTGGTTTTGGAACGAAGTATGATTCACCTTAATTGATTTAACTGTTTCAACAATTCATCATTCCTCTTCTTAGCGATGCTTGTGCACTAAGGTGTCCTTAGAGGATCAATTGTGATATGGTCTTCATAATCATTAAGATGATCATAAAACACGATACTACAATACTCTCCTTTCCTTTCAGATTGGAGAAACTTTTATCTTTCTGCCTAATTTGATTCTTCTCATTCGGTCTGCTATACATTGAAACTTTTCCAATGATTCATAACTATACTTAATCTTGTAAGCATAACCATATTTACTAAACTTTAGTAAATCATGTCGAATAGTCTTATCGTTCTTTGTGCTGGACATGATCAGTGCATAACCAAGTGTACCCGATTCCCTAGTCCTTCACTTGACTCACATATACATGTGAACAAGGAATTAGTCTTAATTTCCCAAAGACGAAGGTTCTCATCCATCACACAATACAAGTTACACAATTCCAAGTTTCTGGACAATTGAAACTTGGGTGATGAGAATCTTTCCTTATTTGGTAAATTATGACATTACCACAAGCGAAAGAATCAAATCCATATTGCTAAAAATTGAAACATACAAACATCAATTTTCATAAATGCCATTGCAAGGAAATATAAATAAGATATAATCAAAATTTCTATTTACTTATAAAATGTGGAACACTTTTCCTTACAATGCAAGTACATATGAAAACTATGTTTCTAAATATTCCTAAGCAATCTATCATAACTCCTAGCATTAGCTCAAAAATCCGATCATCGAACCATGTGATCGAAATCCATCTCTTCGCGATTAGACTCAACATGCTTTTTCTTTAAAGCTTCCTTTGATTCTACAAAACATCAAAAAGTAATATTATCACATCATGTATTAAGAATCTACCAATAGGAACTTAATAGAGTTAGATATTGGACTTACCTTAAGCGGAGTCAAACTTTTTGACCTTACCATCCTTATGATCCTTTAGGTAGATACGGCAGCTTCGCAACCAATGCCCCTTCTCTTGGCAATAGAAACATATGGACTCTTTGGGAATGGTACACGTGACAATCTCAGACTTAGCCTCTCCCTTTCCCTTGGAAAGAGACATCTTTTCTGGACTTCCAATGTTTCCATTGTCATTGTCCATGGAAGTTTGGGAAGTAGATCTTCCAATCAAACTTGCATTACCAGTGCGCCAAAATATTTCTGATTCAGCAGCAATTAGCAAACAGGTAAGATCAAGAAGGGTCACGTCGCGGTCTATTATATAGTAGTCTTTAACAAACTGACTATACGACTTGGGAAGTGACTAAAGAACCAAGTCAACAGCCAACTTCCTTGACACAATGACTCCTAACATTCCCAGCCTGTCAATGTGTGACTTCATCTCTAAGACATGTGCACACACAGACCTTCCATCTTGGTGTTTGCTAGCTAATAGGGTTTGAGTGACCTTGAACTTTTCAATTCTTTGAACTTGTGGGTTGGGGAGAACTATTGGAGGAGGTGGAGGAAGTGAAATTCCACTACATAATGAAGAAAAGATTAATCTTTCACCTTGATTTGCTTGTGGAATATCATCTTCACGAGGAAAGCTTTTTCCATAAGATTCAGGAAGACCATAGTTGTCTGACCTAGACTTCTATAATGGGAGATATTCAAGTTAGTTTATTTACATCCCTAATATAACACCCAACATGAAATATTAAGGCTAGGACCCAACACAGTATTCTACAATTTGGAAGAGGGATGTCGTAATCCAATTGTAAATATTTGAAGGTAGGTAAATGACGATTTACCAATTTCTACCATGAAAAACAAAATGAATTATTATGTTTTAAATGAATTGAAATTCCTAGATCCATTGAGATTCGTTGAACTTTTCAATGGCATGTTTAAATCTCGATTGTCCCCTTCAGGTTTGTGACTAGGATGCGGAGGATCACAAACAAGGTATGAATAACCATGCAAATTAGCTTGGTACACTTAATGTTATAGATCACCTAATCAATGTGCCGGTTAACCACATACACTCCATTGATCTATGATTAACATCAAGCTACCCTTTGCTACACATTGTCAGTCCCATATTAGTGTGTCAGTTAACCACACGCACTCCACTAACGACTTAACAAGGTGCAAAGTGCAATTTCATGGGTTAGCACCAAATTCACATTTGTCCTGAGTAACTAAGATGGGGAATTTATAAATATTTAGTTACTTGGTATTTTCATTATACTTTTAATGAGAATTAATGTCTTATCCTACCCATTCGGCCAACGACCCTCCATCAGTCAAAGAAGTGGTGTGTGAGAGTGGACACCCATTAAACCGTCATTTTATATGCAGTAACCTTATACCACCCTTATAGATCGGCTTCGTGAATGAGGTCTACTAACGGTAAGACTCACTTTTAACTTATACATACATACATACATACATGCATATATATATATATATATATATATATATATATATATATATATACATATATATATATATATATATATATATATATATATATATATTAGACTTTTAATTTTATATAGTACAAGGGTGTATTTTAAACTTTTAAAATACTTGGTGGTTTAGTCTATTAATAAATTAAACTCTTAATTTAATTAAACTTAAATCATGTTATTATGGATTTATTAAACTTCTCTTTTAATTAAACACTTTAATTAATTTAATAAAGTCCGTAAGGTGTAATTGAACTATTCAAAGCAACTAGGTTATTAAAAAACTCAAAATTAAAGCTATTTAATTAATTTTTAAGTTATGAACCTAAGAGTTGTATCTTTTGAAACTTTTCAATTATAAGACTTAATGTTTTCATAATTTAAGATTTTTCAAATACCAAAACTTGTGGGCAACTTTTGTAACTCTTGAAAACTTTTCATTTCCATAACTTATGAGCTTAATGTCATTTTAATGGATGAGACTTTTCATCATGTTCCATAACTTGAGGACAAGTTATGGAAGTAATTAAAAAAACATTTAGATCAATTTCAACAAATAAAATTATCATATAATTCATAATTAATCTAACTAAACTTATAAGGCAAGATAATTCATATCAACAATTTACAAGCAACTTTTTTTTATCATATAACCAAGGTTGTAGAAAATGTTAGACGTTAGCTAGTCGGTAGACTGGAGTCTAGAGATTAATCGGGGACCATTCATTATTAAGAAAATTATTCAAAAATTTATAAATCTAACTTTATTCGTAAGAATATAAATAAATAAGTATAAAAGTTTAATAATAAGTTTAACAAACACAACAATTTATCATCCAATTAATAAAAAATGTTATTCAAATTTTAATTTATCTTAAGAAAAAAAGTAAATTTTGGTATTTGTATGTTTGCAAACATAGAAATTATGAAAATTTTGGAGAAAAGATTTAAATTTGTTTAGATTTTTTTTATATATTAGTTGAACATTGAAATACTATGAACTTTTGAAATTTTGAAAATTTTGGTTTAATATTTAAAAATTTGAAAATTTGAAAATTTAGCCGATTAGGCCGCCTAGGACCGACTAGAACCGTCTAGCTCCGACTTTGACCCCCTTTGACCAAAACCGATTAAGCCAACCTATTAGCCTTAATCCTATTCGGTTGAAGACCGCCTAGCGATTAATCCCCGATTAATCGGCCGCCTAGACCGATTTTTACAACACTGCATATAACCAACAATTAACTTAAAACTTTGACAATTATCTTTTAATTGGAAAATGATCATCATTACCTATTAGAAAATACATTTTTTATGATTACAAAACAGTTTGTGGTAATGATCCTAAACTAATTCTGGCCAAAAACTCAAAATTTTGCAACCAGAGGCATCAACTCATCGAGTGCATGATCATGACTCGTCAAGTTGCCCTTTTACTGAGTGGACTCGTCGAGTCTACCAGTGGACTCAGCGAGTTCATCAGTCAGAGGCCAGAGAATCAATTTTTTCAACTTTGAAAAATAGCAAGCATCAAATATAACAGAAACAGTCGTAGTCTCTAATACCACTGTTGGGTTTTATCACTATAACACTCCTATGGTGCACATGCAACCCTAAATGCTTTGGATCTCTGTTTTCTCTAATTATACATGCAATAAGATTTCCAAAGCATGAAGCCTACAACTAGCATAAAATTTTGGTACATTAATCATAAAATCAAATTAGAAGAATACATATTTATTGTAGCTTGTAGCTTTTGGCCTTTCAAGAGCTTAGCACCTCAAGTGTGATGTCTCAAATGGTTGACAAACACCATGAACAAAGGGGGACTTTGAGAGAGATTTTTAGTCACTCCAAAATTAATTTCTCTCTTCCTAGAACTCCTAGGTGTCAATTTTAGCTTAGGGGTAACCTATATATATTGTAGGATTCCAAGCGTCATGGGTAAACCCTAATCCATACACTTGGGTTATGATACATATCTCATGTGGGCTAACTCTTATGGATACTTACATAAACTTATCCCAACATGGATCAATAGCCCAAACAATATATATGTCACTGATTTACATAATCAGTCCCTGTTAATTTAATTAGTCTCTTTTGATCACAAAATTAATTCCAAATTAATTCTTGATCAATACTAATTAAAAAATATGATTTCATTTTAATATATTATACTTGTAATATATTAATAAATCATAAATAACCTCTTTCTCAAATGTCCATCCTATCAAATTGTTCTGGTGAAGGCAACCCAAATGGACCATGCTACTCTCAGGTCGAGTACATACTTATTATAGTTATGGGGTTAGACACCAAATCCAAAAATTTACTCATCAAATCACGCACAACAACAAGTTTTATTTCACCAAGTTATTGACGCTTTTACGCATTATCAATACACACCAACTCGTAAACAACAACTCAAATATCTCAGTTTAAAGATTATACGATATTGTTGTCTCAGAATTACTCGTGATAAATTCCATGAAGCTTCTGAGAAAAATGACCGAAAGGAGGAACGTTTGGGTAAAACGTTGGTGTTTGGTACAAACGGTCATGGACTGAGGGTATTCCAAGATCGTATTTGGGTACCTAAGTCAGGAGGAATTAGGGATCTTATGATGGAAGAAGCTCACAAAACCATGTACTCAATTCATCCTGGTAGCACTAAAATGTATAGGGACCTGAAACCCTACTACTGGTGGCCGACGATGAAGCTTGATGTTGCAAAGTATGTGGCTGAATGTGTGACTTGTGCGAGAGTCAAGACACAACATCAGAAACCTTACGGGAGTTTAGAACCATTGCCTGTGCCTTTGGGTAAGTGGGAAGACATTGCTATGGATTTTGTCACTAAACTGCCCAGGACAAAGAATGGTCACGACATTAGTGCCTTCGACCGACATTATACCCGGTCCACCTTTGTCAGCTCATCTGGAACGATGCGTAAAGCAAACTCCATCTTATCGGTGAAGCTATTGGTGTATTCATCAACTGACATGCTGCCTTTCGTCAATGTCAAAAACTTATTCTCCAACTCCAACAGATTTTGAGCCGAGCAGAACTTGCGCTTGAACTGCACCAAGAACTCTGCCCATGATAATTGCAGTGGCTCATTAGGGCTTAAAGTCTTCCCTAGAATGTTCCACCAACGAACGGCTCCACCTCGGAATTGACGCACGGCATAGATAGTCTGCAATTTACCTCTGCAACCACAAGTCATGAAGGCTAGCTCCATTTCGGAGATCCAATCCATAACCCCAATCGGATCCTCCTTTCCATTGAAGGTCGATGGTTTTCAAGTCAAAAAGTCCTTGTACTTGCATCCCATTCCATCATTCCTTCCTTCATGGTTATCTTGCCTAACTATCGGTGGGTTGGCTGGACCAATAGACCCACTGAAGTTTCCACATTCCGAGTGCCCTTCATTTAATTCAGGCTCCTCCACACGAATTGACAGTTCTTCACGATTCTGTTGAAGCAACCGTCTAGTTTCATCCATCTGACGATCCAACATCGTCTGAATCATCAATTGCACACCAGCCATGGTTATTGGCTCAGGTGCTGCTGCTACGACAGGTATTGGCTCAATCACTGGTGGTTGATTCCTGTTTTCGTCAGCATTTCCAACTCCACTTCTTGTTCTCACCATTTTGATCTACACACCGAATAAGGTGAAATTAGATCCTCAATCATGATAGATATTCAAATCATCCTTATCACTCCGAAACGTTTACATGCTAGTTCTAATATCGTAGACGTACGCTTAGAATCCTACACACATAAGGTTTCTAGATCCGGTTGGCAACAGACCATAGATCCGAACAAATAATATCATATATGGCAACATATAACATTTAGCACATAAAGCATTTTAGGCCACTTTCCTAAAATAAACTAGTGCTCGTGTCTAAATCACAACAAACACACATCTCAAAATTCCACTTAGCATTCTAAGTTTAAGTCTAGAAATCCTACAAATTCCTAGTTCGCTTAAACTAATGCTCTGATACCAACTGTGACATCCCCAAAATCTCGGCCAGAAAAGACCGATTTTCATTTATGCTTTTAAAATATTTTCAGAGTAAATCGTTTTGATTTGAAAGGGTTGCGGAATTTGTTCCCAAAAACAAAACATGATAAAACAATGTTTACCAAAGCATTTCATAAAAGAAATGTATTTTTCATTATATAATCAAAACTCGGGGTGTCATGTTCCGATACAGACCAATAAGCATAAACGAATACATTACAAGTCATTCAACAAATATAAACATATGCAGACTTGTAATCAAAACAACTGATGGTTCATCCATCTCATGCCCTTGCGCCACTTCCTGTAATACAATTAAAACTGAGTGGGTCAGGCTTGGGAGCCTGGTGAGCATATAGGGTTTTCAACCCACAATAAATAATCATATTTAATTTTCACCAACCAACAATAACCCAATTACCCATTCCCATTATTCTCACTTTATGTCCCTAAAACAACTAACACAAGGGACCTAGTCTAAGAATATTTCATCGGGGCGACAACACATGCTTCGGGGGTACCTCAGCAATATAAGTCAAATAAGGCAACCATGAGGGGGATGGAGTACAGCAAATGAACACCCGAGTTCATTAACACCTACAGGTGGCGAACCTGCTAATGTTCCCACAAGACTGTCTAGAATAGCCAGTGGTCGTCATCTAAACTCCGCTAGATGACTCAATCAAACAACAACGAGGCCTCTCATCTGTTTATTACACACCAACTATCTACCCATGTTCTACCCAACATATTAGTAGATAAAATATACATTTTTATACATAGTTTTGAAAACATGTATAGCATGCTTTAATTAACACATAATCCACATAACAGATGAGGCACACACACACACATAGCACATATCTCATAGAGAATAAATCATATCTATGAGATAGAAGAGAGTGAATACACATTCACACATAACACAACCAAATATATACACATAGCACGTATTTTATTTAAAATACTTCATATTATTGTATTTGGAAGAAGGTAACTACACACTCACACTTATAAACAACAATATACTTAATACACTCGAACCAAACTTGTATTATTATCGTGTTTATGAAAGGTAGTATACACTCACTTGATCAGAAGATGATCGGACAGCACTACGACTTGCAGAAGTAGTAATCCTCAGCAGATCTGGAAGATCACTTCAAAAATCGAACTTCTCGCGGGCAGAGCTTCGGCTCGGGAACCGCACTTCTCGGGATCTTCGGGATCTCGGGACTTGCCTCAGGGCTCGAGTATGATACCGGGGCTTCGGGGTATTTCTGGCACGCAAAACGATGCAAAACGGGAGAGAGAAGAGAGAAAATGAACAAAAGAATCGGCTGCCTTCGGATCCTATTTATAGGAGGCTGGAGCCTCGGAGTACGCGGGGCGTACTGCCCAAAACGTCATTGCTTACGTATCCGAAGCCACTTGCTGCGAGTGTCGACACCTTCGGAGTACGCGGGGCGTACCTCGGATCAGATCGGTGACTCGCCTTCGGATAAGGCTTTCGAATTTTGATTTAAATTTAAATACAAAATGATTAATAAACTTCGGAAATTCATAACTTCTTCATACGAACTCCGTTTTTGACGTTCTTTATATCCACACGAAGATGAGACTACGCTCTACAACTTTCGTTTAGACTCCGTCGGCTAATTTTGAATTTATTTTTATTATTTATTTTTAATAGGCCGCGACAGACAAACTTCGTTATAAATTCATAACTTCTTCGTTTGACGTCCGTTCTTGCCTAACTTTTTATCGCTTCAACACCAACAATGAGATCTTCGATTATCATTTAGATTGCTTCGGCTAAAAACCCCTCGATCTCAAATCGAGTAAAACAGGCTGCATACTGCTAAGCCGAAACTTCGCTAAATCATAATTTCCTCATACGAAGTCAGATTTGGGCGCTCTATATATATTCGGAAACCTCGTTTCAACTACTACAACATAAATCAAAGTTATTAAGTTTATTTTACACTTAAATTTTGACGCTTATTTTTATTCTTAATTAATTAAACCACATAATTAAGCAATTAAGCACAAAACACAAAATACTCAAATAATACGATCTTATTACTTCAAAATGGGTTACAAAGGTTAACCTAGACTATTACATTGCTAAAAGTGGCAAGCCCGGAAACACAGGCGTTACAGTTATTGTGTGCACAAATATGGACCAATCATTCTTAAAGGGTATTAATGTAATATTACTATATAATATATATTTTCCCAGTTAATTAAGGTGTGATTGATATCAATCAAATTCCTAAATATAAGGCTATTAAATATGGATATTATCAACGAAAATAACTTATATATATATATATATATATATATATATATATATATATATATATATATCGTATACGTTTTAGTCAATTGCAGATTCATCTTTTATCATCTTCATATCAATAGTCTTATTCTGATATTTCATTAATGGATGTATATTGTTCATTCACTTTTTTATCTTGATATTTTTGAATAATCGTTTATCATATGCAGATAAATTTTGTTATATTCATTGTTCAGAATAATCTTTCATTAGATTCATATCATATTTTTTTTCAGAACAAAGATAATATTGATAACAACAAGAAGGACTTTTCTGATAACAATGAACGGAATGTCAATCAATGTCAAGTGCATCAAGATCGGAAGAAAATAAGAAGATGTGAGATTTATTTTGGTGTTGGTCATGATAGGAGGAACTGTCCTCAAGCAAGGATCAAGAGAGTAGATGTTTACTTCGTCAACATATTTTAGGAATCGAATAATGTTTTCAATTTAGTCTTTTCGGAGTTTATGGATTTTTATTTCAGTATAATAATTATATGGATTCATGAATTATAGGGTTTCTCCTTGTAACTTTATGTTTTCATTCAATTAATATTAATAATTTTCATTTTGAGTTTGATTAAAAGTTCATACATTTTCTTACTTATCATATGATTACAGATATATGCACATTCTGTTAGAATGAAATATATAAAAAGTTCTAGAATGTAATTGTTGATTACAAAGATACAAAATAAACAAATAGACAATTATTATTATTCGTTTAGAATAAGTGTTCCCAAATTCGTTTTTACTTAATGATTAATCAAAAATTCCGTTAGAATTTTTATTATCAAATTTTTACAGAATGTTAAGTTGTATTACAATTACAATATACAGATCAAACACGAGGAAAAAAAATGTATTGTTATTCTTATTTAATACATTCTTACAGAATAAGAATGTTGTATAATGATACCGTGTTATAAGCATGTATCTGTTCATTTGTACGACAATATACAGAACAAATGTGTGAGAAATAATTTTTTTGTAAATGTTGTTTCAAATATTCTCATATAACAACATTCTTGTAATAAACATTCATTTGTTGGTATATGAATTTATGCCATAATAAATCATTAATCGTTTGTAAACTCATAAAAAAAAGTTTTTTTTTAAAGTTTGCTGAACAAATTTATTAAATGTCTAATTCAAAACGCAGGATATGTCGAAGTATTATCTATGGAATTTATTATATTAGGAATGTGAATATGTCAAATATTTTAGAATATCATGATTAAGAATATGATTTTCTGTTGATTCTTATCTTTACAATGCTTATAAAATTTTAAAAAACTAAATAATTGTTAACAATGAATGCAGATATCACGCCTTTTTAGTTACATATCAATTACACGGTTTCTCATTTGTTAATATATACTCAATTGGCTCGAAGTTTGTAATATTGAATATATTTTGGTGTTTCCAATCAGCTCGTCTTGAATCGTGCTGTAACTTATATTATGGATGATATAGTATCAGATGGTGATGATCATATTCATGATCAACATGAATATCCTAAGGATTGCGCACATGATTATGAAGATTTTGGGTTAGCTGATCATGATTCTCTACATAATATGGATTTTCAAATACCCGATACTAAATTTAGGTGAATTTACTTTATAAGTTTTTATACTTCCGTATTTTATAATAATAATTTTGATATTTTATATTGTTTTTTGCAATATAGCCTAACTTGCACTTGCAGAGATGAGCATCCATTAGAACATATTCAAGATCAGATGTATGGCAATTCTGAATATCATTTCGGTGATTGTAGTAGTCATAAAGAGGCAGAAAACGAACTCGAGTTCAATGATTATGAGGCAGATTATAATATAGACGATGATAACATTGATTTTTAGAAAGGTTAGTATGTGAATAAGTAAAAATTTTAATAAAATGGATTAATTATTTGACAGTTTTTTAAATTTTTTTCGCCTGGTGGATCATCTTATAGACGATGCAGAACAATATCATGTTACACATGATTATGTTTCGCCTGGTGGATCATCTTATTGGATTCTTGTTGTTTCAGACCACATCAAACCTAAAATCAATTCAATTTTTGATTCATACAGAGCAGCATTATCAATGTACTACAATTACACATCATTAGCAGGCTTTGATGTCAAACTTGGACCTATTAGAACCACCGAATCCAACATTATAATACAACGACAGTTGCTATGCAATCAGGAAGGTAAACCAAGAACAGATAAAGTCGATACTTTAGACCCTCAAAAAATAAGATTCAGAGAAGGAAAGACTCATTTAGGCGCGAATGCAAAGCCAAAATTGTTTTTATTCTAGTACATGGTACTAATAAATATATTGTTGTTGAATTTGTCGAACAACACAATCATAAGTTGTTTGGTAAGGACAATATGTTTTTGTCTCGTACAAAGAGGAAACTTGATTATTCACAAGAGATCTTTATTCACAATTTGTCAAAGCAAAATATTGGTGCCTCAAGAGCACATAGATTGTATACTGGACTTCAGGGTGGTTCTGACATTCGCGGTGGGTTGGTTTCTGATTTCAAGAACAGTACTAGAAATCTCAATTCTTACATAGGTTCCAGGGATGCAAAATTCCTTATAGGGAAGATGCTGGAAAGGAAAAAAAGTATATGAAGTTTTTCTTTTGATTTTAAAGTTGTTGAGAAAAAATTGAATGCTATTTTTTGGGCTGATGAAACCTCAAAGTACAACTACAATGCTTTTGGAGACGTTGTTTTTCTTGATGCCACATTCATCATGAATAAGTATTCTTACATTCTGCAATGTTTTCACATATGTTTTCTTGCTTCCAATAATGCATAACAGTTTTTTTATTTTAAAATAGATATGATATGGTTTTTGTACCTTTCACTGGGATAGATAATCATAAGAAATGTGTGACTTTTGGTGCTGGACTTTTGAGTAGAGAAGATGGTAGTTCTTACTCTTGGCTGCTTACAACATTTTTGAAAGCATTCAAAAAACAACCTACGCTTGTTCTTACAAATCAAGATCCAACTTTAATCAAGGATGTTAATCAAGTATTTCCAATGTCTGCACACAGGTTTTGTATGTGGCATATTACAAAAAAAAAACTTCCAAACAAGGTGAATATTTTTTTATATTCTAAACAATGTCAATATGTTTACCTTGTTAGTGCATATCGTTCAATCAGGATTTAATTTTTCTCAGAACAAACGATACGACTAAACTACATTTAAAAGGTGTGTTCTGATAGAATAAAAACTAAATTCTGCAAGAATTCATCTATACACCATTCATACCCTTCATTCGTTGTTTAACACATTTATATATTTTATACCAATATATATTTTTTAATTTTTTCCAGATAACATCTGAACTAGCCACAAACTCAGCTTTTTTAAAGCGTCTTCACTGCATAATTTGGAATTCTAAGCTGGAACCACATGTTTTTGAAAAGGAATGGAAATCTTGTTTACATGAGTTTAACAATTCAAATAACAAGTGGATGCAAGAGATGTATGGGTTGCGTAGAAGTTGGGTACCTGCATTCTTCAAGGACATACTGATGTCTGGTCTTTTGAGAACTACATCATTGTTGGCAGGCCAAAATTGATCGTTTCAGAACAACACCCTTACCGGTTCTTATCTTTTAATGTTTATGATGACATTTGAGGGTGTTATGGAACATCAAGGGCGTAATCAAGTTTTAAACGACTTTAACACTGCTACAACAGTTCCTAGATTCATCACATATAGTCCAATTGAACCACATGCTTTAAAAGTCTACACTCGTAAAATTTTCTATCAGGTGCAGAAAGAGATTTCTGATTCCGACAAAACTTGTTTCCAGATGAGTGTTACTTCTAATAATGGTGTTGACACTATTATTATTTTGTAGAAGCAAAAGAACATAACAACAAGGCAACCATCAAGTCCTGTTGTTGATGAAAAAGTTGAGGAATACCATTATGATTCTCTTACAGAGGATACCCAATACATGGTACGCTATTTCATTACCACCACATACTTATTTTTTTTAATCAAACAACAAGAATTTATAACTAAAACTCTTATTTTATCATACATATTCCAGGTTACACACTCAAAAATAGATGGCTCATACAAATGTACCTACATGCATTTTGAACATGTCGGTCTTTTGTGTAGGCACATATTCGTATTGAACAGATTCCTGAAGAATACATTATGAGACGGTGGCGTCGGGATGTTGTTCCAACAGAATTGCTTAAAGGGCGTTTTTCTAATTCTTTGTTAGACTCTAACTCTGACATGACGGTTATTGAATTTTTTCTCAAATTTAGATTATTGTGTTTCATTTTTAAGCCATGATGCATCGAAGTTGAAGTCATATCTTGAAGAGTTGAATAAGCTGAAGAAAAAATTTGTAGATGACTGTCCAGCCCCTGAGATGCCATCAAGAGAATCATTCTACAACCAGATCATCAGCGTACAATTAACTAATGATGCTCCCGGTATTGACAACTCATCGGATATTCGTAATAAGGGAACTGGCAGTTGTGGTAAGAGATTAAAATACAAGAAAGAAATGCTGGAAAAAGCATGTTCGAAGCCTAAGCGAAAGTGTGCTTTATGTAAACAGCTGGTTAACCATGATAAACGTAACTGTCCTCTTAAAAAGCGTGACTAAGTAGTATGCTTTACATGTAGGTTTTGTTTTAATTTTATGTTACATTAAAAAAATTTCGTTCTCCAATGACTTCATTTATTGATTACAAATTTCATAGTCTTTAATATAATTTTCATATATTGTTATATGCATTCCACTTTACATATATTCTTTCATAAATTCACAACCATTTCGATTTTTACATATATTGTTATATGCATTCTACGAGAATATATTGTTATATGCATTCCACTTTACATATATTCTACCAGAATACATTGTTATATGCATTCGACTTTACATGTATTGTTACATGCATTCCACTTTACATATATTCTACCATAATATATTGTACCAATAATTTTAACATTTTTTACCCACGACTAAAGTGTACACCAACTAGTATCAAACTTCCACAACAAATGCATATAATAATTACATTATCGGAAAACAAAACTTAACTATTTTTGATTCATAGATTATAACATTTGATTCCACAACAAATGCATATAATAATTGTACCAGAATATATTCTACAAATAATTATAACATTTTTTGCCCACGATTAATGTGTACACTAATTAGTATAAAACTTCCACAACAAATGCATATAATATTTACATTCTTGGAAAACAAAACTTACATGTATTTGATTATTAGATTATAACATTTGATTCCACAACAAATTCATATAATAATTCTACTAGAATATATGGTACAAATAATTATAACATTTTTTACCCACGATTAATGTGTACACTAACTAGTATCAAAGTTCCACAACAAATGCGTATAATAATTACATTCTTGGAAAACAAATACTATCTTGTACCAAAAAAATTATAAAACTAGTAGAACAAATATCGTTCACATTTAACTTTCTCCCGAGAACACATTAACATACTTCACCAAGCCTAATATCTATAACAAAATAAACCATTATACCAAAAGTCATTCAACATAAACCATCCTGCCATTAATATACAATTTCCCCAAAACGAACAACACTAAAACAAAATAAAGGAACATAACATACTTCAATTCCTAAAAACATAGACTTAAACCAAACATAATAACAATAGTCTTTCAACACAACCATCCTAAAATCATAAAAATCCCATCTTAGAATCGAAACCTTCCACGTCTCTGCTTCTCCCTAATTTCTTTCACTTCATTCATCACAACCAATTTCTGCAATGGATCGAGCCTCTCATACTCTTCTGCATCTTTCTCCAACATACTTTTATGCTAGTTGTACTCCGATTTCATAAGCCTTGCCATGTATTTGATTCTTAGATTATTTAAAGCAACTACATCACTCTGTTTTTTTTCCTGTAAAACCCCAATCCCAATGCACTTCATTTTCCCCCATATATGACTCCATATGCCTCATAAGATATACTCCACAGTCTGATCCTTCTTTCTCTACTTTCCATGGCATTTTCATTACACGAGCTTTAATCTTGTTGAAAATTGTTGACTTTTGGTAATTCTCTGTTTTTAAATAGTTCCCAAGCCATGTTTTCTGCGATACAATACAATCAATTAACAATACACTAATAAACTCATGATTTTTAAATATTATAAACAATAAAACTGAATCATACCACACAAACGTGTTTTATTCCATAGATGTCCTCAACATCACCATTTCGGTTCACATGGTCTATAATATAGTAAGTTGGAACCCTTAGATCAAAGCATATCAGATAATACTTACTCTTATCAACTATTTGGAAGAAAACCTGGCATAAAACAAATTTAAAACAATATGCTAATTTGTTATGTTACGGTTGTAATCGATAAAAACAATAGTTAATTAAATTACCAGTCCAATATCTTTAAGCTTTTCCGGTTTTGGTAGACTTTTAAGGTGTAGTATCAACATTGAATCAAACAAATTTTTAGTTCTATCAGATGACATTGATCCACCCAATATCTCTTCTGCCTGTACAGATTAAGAAATCAATCAAAACAACACATATTGTTGGACTTGAACTAAATTAAAATTCAATACTAACCAAAAAATGTGTCGAAGAAAATCCTAGAAACCGATCCTACATCCCTTAGTTCTTCCATTTTGCTGAGTAGTGATGACCAACAGTCAATGATTATCGCATGAATAAACGTGTTGCTTTTAAAATGATATGTGAATCCTTGATGCAACACATGACCGCTCCCAATGTTCCATATCTCTTCCCTGATCAACAATTATAAAATGATCAATCATATAACACCACATTTTAAAAGCAAACCACAAAATTATATTATTTAACTAACCCATAATCTCTTTTTGATGCAAAAACTGAATTGTATAACGCCATTTCATCCTTCTTCACTTTGTCCCCGATTTTCACAATCCTTTCAACAAAAGGTGATTTTCCATCTCTTTTCCCCCTTTTTCCATTGCCATCATCTTCCTCACATACTTCAACTATTTCCAATATTTCTTTTCCTCTTTTTTTTCTTTTTTATAACTTTCCAACACAACATCATATGTCATTTTAATTATTGTCGCCAACACTTCAGGCTGCTCCAAGAATTGTGAACATGTTAGATTGTCTGTATTAACTACCTTTTCCACATTAGGTGTACTAAAACCTCCACCATCATCATGAATATCCCCATCAACTACCAATCCTTTAACTGGAGAGAATTGTTCTTCCTTACCACCCTCTCACTCTCCTTTTTTTCTATGACCATCAAAACCAGCTTCATTACTATTCATTCCTCCATTATCTGCCTTATTCACATCCTTGAACAATTCTTGATTTTTTGTACCACTCCTTCAATATCAAGCTGTCTGGGAATTTCTCAATTCCATTTTTAGAGCTTTTTCAATATTCTTGTTCTCGGACAATATTATTCCATAGCTACGCTCTATAACAGCTACGTATGGCTGTAAGTTTTATTTTAACAAATCAGAAAAAAAATCTGATAGAATTAATCTTCAGCATACATATTACCTCACTAACATTGTGACACAGAATACAACTTAAATCAGTTAAGTGTGTATAAATATTATGTAAAATCAGTTTTATGAAATTATAAAACACAATGTAGATTCTGGAAAATCAGTTTATGAAATTCTAATTTACATTAAATTCTAATTACCATGAAATTCTAATAGAATAAAAGCCTTACGTCCTCATCCCCATACAATCTCATTAGCCCATCCGACATTTCATCTTCATCAACCATTTCTTCATCACCATCAATATTTTCAAAGTCTTCTGGTAGCTGTCTACCAAACCCCCCAACACTAATTTCCAACTTCTCTATTTTTTCAAGAATAGCACCCGTAACATTCCTAACAAACGGTAACCTCTTAACTATCTTCAATCCTGTAAACTTCATGCTATATAAATACACCAGCTACATAAAAAAAACTTCATCAATTAGTTCATTAAACATATACTATTATACATTAACGTAAATATCTATTCGAGATACCAAAATTACCGTCAAAATGAGTATAGGTCCACTGTAATAGCATGTCTTATCATCCCTTCTCCACAGCTGCTTTCTGCTGACCAAGCAATCTAGAATATACTTGCACCAATCTATTTTAGAGAAGTCTTTTACCGTGACCAACTTTTTCAGAACATTTATTTGATTGGTACCACTCAAAGTTGATTCCACAAATGTGTTAATGAAAAGGGTCAGAAAATTCAGCCTAAACATAAGACTGTCTTGCTTTGTTTTTTTTATCCTTTTCGGGTATTCTTCCCCCATTAAACCCATTTTTATCATATTGACTTTTCCATTCTTGCAGAACTTGGTTATCTTTCTCACAACTAGTCATGCTCAAGAAGTCTTCCCCTTCATTTGGTAAACCCAACATGTCATGCACTGTGTCTTTCGTAATTGTTATGACCATATTCTCCAGAACTAAACGGCTACTATTTGGATCATAGTGATCTAACAGATAGTAGTTAAGTAACCCCGGAGCAGTGTCCATGTCAATGTTCAGAAGTGAACCAAAACCCATACACACAATCCCAGTTTTTTGTACAAGGGACATTACTTTGATAGCTGCACTAATCCTACCAGGAGTCATCCTAGTTGCAAGTCTTCTATACCCTTCTGGATGGTCCTTGCTTACCTTTCTGACCTTCTCCTCTTTTGTTTTGATATTAACATTTTCATGCCTTATTGTTCCCTTCTTTCTCTTTGGAGATTTCTTTGAATGTGCATCATTCACTACCTTTTTTCTCTTTACAACATTTTCTTTATCTTCCATTTGCACACCAAAAATTTCCTTTTCATTGTTTTTCTTTGACCCACTCATACTCCCCAAAAGTAACACATTTAGACTTCTTGGTTTTTCCTTTCACCACTTGCTTCCAAGGATTTATTACTATCCTTAGCAGGTGTACTTCTCGCGGAACCTTTCCTTTTCATCCTTCCAACAACTGTGTTATCACTTGGTATTGTCTCTTCTTTATTTTTGTTAACATCTGTTCAATCACACAAACTTAATTACTCACTGTCTACTAGAACATGAATACAATAATTAATGTTATACCAGCATTCTCATAATTAAATTCTATAAATAAAATAATTGATGCTACCTGATTTTCCAGATTCTACATTGTTCTTTGCATGTTCTGATCTTGAAGTTTTTTCTCTTCTGTTTCTTTGTTTTGCTTGATCCAACAATATTTCTATCAATTTGCTCACTTCTGACACCTTCTGCTTCATATTCTGGAAGAATGCATTTCATAAAGAAAATATATTAAATACATAAATATTCTGAAAGAATGCATTTCAGAACACCATTACAAAAACAGAAAGCATTCTAACAGATTATTTATACACACTTAACATGTTCCCATTCTTAATGAATATAAACACAAAACCTTACTCTTATTCTATGAGAATATGACTCATAGACACAAAACATTACTCTTATTCTATGAGAATATGTTCAAACACAAAAGCATGAATACAAACACAAACCTTACTCTTATTCTATGAGAATATGTTCAAACACATACCACACTACCAACACTTAACATGTACCTTATAAAACCAGAAATCATTCTAACAGATTATTTACACACAGTTAACATGTTCCCATTTGTTAATGAATATAAACACAAAACCTTGCTATTATTCTATGAGAATATGATTCATAGAATCTACACAAATGAAGTAAACCAACAAAATCAGGGGATTAAATAAAAAAATAACTAAGAATTCTTAAACAAAATCAAACATATCCAACACTACCAACAGTAGAAGAAAGTATTTTAAATATGCTCAAAAACTTGAAGAATGCATTTCATATGACCATTACAATAACAAAAATCATTCTAACAGAATATTTCTATACACTGAACATGTTCCCATTCTAAATTAATACAAAAACAAAACCTTATTATTATTCTATGAGAATATGTTCAAACCCAAACAACACTACCATTCTCAATTAAGATAAACACAAAACCTTAATATTACTCTATGAGAATATGATCATACTTTCTATACAGATAAAGTAAACCTTCAAAATCAGGGGATTAGAACTATAACTAAAAAAATATTTATTTTTCCAAAAAAACGAAAACCATGAAAAAAAACTTACAAACAATACCTTCAAAAAAAATTCAAGAACATCAAACACATCACAGTTTTATGAAACTTTTTAAAAACTAAACTAACAACTCTTAAAAACAAAATCAAACACAAACAACACTAATAATTTTAACAGAAAAGATGTTAAATATGTTGAAATTCTGGAACAATGCTTGTTTCGCATATCAGTTACATTTAACAAAAAATTATCGACTTTTAAATCCCCAATTTCATAAAATCCTAATCTAAAAATAACCCCTTTTTAAACTATTTCGTTCTTTTTTACTTAAACTAACTAATCATCCACATGCAAGTGCTTAATTTGTAGAAAATTCCAAAAGAATGGTGTGCACTCAAACGGTTTCCTTAAAAAACATATTTATTAAAAAAATTACCTATAGGTGGAGCGACGAAATCATCATCGTCTTCATCTAGATTCAACGTTGTTTCTTGTGTGTTCTTAAATTTCGATTTGAAAGAACTCGTCCTTGTATTCCTCATTGCACTGCGATTTCTTTTACTTCAAACGATCACAACGTAATTTATGTGATTAATCTTCAAGAATCGATCATTTTATATAAAATACACAACATAATCCACCGATTTTTGGGTTGAGTAGAGAAGATATAGTTTGATTTTGTGTTCCGATACAGAGGGTAATGGAATCCGGGTGCATGCGATGTTATAGAGATTATGCGGGTAGTTTTCATCAATTTATTCAGTTTCATATTTTAATGGAGAGGAAAATGTACACTTATACCCTTATTCAACCATTATCTTTAATTGAACACCCATTTTCATTTATTGTATATCATTTAAATATTAATCATTTTCTTTTAGAATTTAAATAATTGATTGGTCCACAATTTTGCATACAATAACACAATAGATACTCTAAATAGAATAACCTAAGCCTATATATATATATATATATATATATATATATATATATATATATATATATATATATATATAGAGAGAGAGAGAGAGGGAGGGAGAGAGAGAGAGAGGGGGAGTTAGGTTTATATATGAACCCTAAATACTGTATGACTTAATATCAGCCATCGATCAACTTCAATCTCTCTGAAGTAAATCCGGAATATTAAAATCAATAAAAGCTTTATCTAAAATTAAAAAACCGATATATCAGGTAATTGAAGATGCGTTATATTTTTTAAATCGGTTTCTTCCGGTTCATCTTATTCGTTTACCACTTAATCACATCGTAAAAATATCTTTATCCTCCATTAGAATCGATTTGAAGAAACTCAAAATAATTATTGTATTTTTTTTATTAGTTTTTATAAATCAATTTGCAGTAAAAACGAATCACGATGAATATTTCTCAATGCGATTCAGGAAAAGAGAAAGACTCAAACAAGTCAAAATTTTTGTATTCTTTCTCATGAAATTTTATTGGGTTTAGGTTATTGTACAATTGCAATCCCAGGAAACCATGTTTTCGTTCACATTCTTAAAGAATAGGTAAATGGTAGATTATAATATTTAACTTATTTTTCATATTGAAATTCTTTGATAAATTAAAATATTTACGTACTTATTTATAAATTCTTAAGAAATTTTGTAATCATTTTATAGGGTTTAGGATTTTGTAAAGTTATGATCACTTGAAACCATGTATTCATTTGATATGTGAATTATACATTCACATTCTTGAAGAATGGGTAAACGGTAGAGTATACTATTAATTTAACTCATTTTTATTCAATTTTTTTTTAAAAATTGATAATATTTACGTTCTTGTTTAGCAATTCTTAAGGAATTTTACAAAAAATTACAAAGAATTTATGTTTTTTTTTCTGCCTTGTATTACTTTTTGAAACGTATATTCTTCAAGAATAATATTGGAAAAAAGTACTTAAGCATTCTTATAGAGATACTGATGTTAAATTTTTATAGTAGTATGACTTTTGTATATATTGCAGTGTATTATTCCATTTTTGAGTATGGAAATCGTATTTCATGATGGGTTCTTTAAGCCCTTCATTGGATATAAGAAAGTAGAAAAAAGGAGTTGGTTATGGGTATAGAGAAGCCATGTTACATTTGGATTGAAGGATCTGTAAATACATACTATGAGAATATGGTTATTGAAACATGTGCAAGCGTTAATAGAAAGAGTTATTGTAAGATTTGCAAGTAGTTAACTGATCTTGATATGAAGATTTGTCCAGGAATAAATTTAAGTGTCATCTTTTGAATCATATTTATGTGACGTATGTAATGATTAACCCAATATAAAACTGTTATGTATTCTATAAAATGTTGTTAAAAATTGTGTTTAATGTGTGTATAATCATATATTACATAAACTTTACTCGTAACTGTTATCTAGTTTTATAGCCTACTATATGAAACATATTCTTAAAGAATTATACTAATATATGTCCAATGTGTTGTATTAAATAACATGTTACAGCTATAGAACAATTCCTAATTGTAAGTGATTATATATCTCTTGGTGAGACAAATTACTATACACCTCAAACCAATGAAGATGTAATGCCTAAAATGAACGGCATAGTGGATTCCAAATTATTGATAATAGTAATAATCTAGAAGGTGATATTTACATGATTATCTATGCATATTATTGAATTTGATCATCTTCTAATAATATACTTCATATACTTATGTATTGTATATATACATCACCGTTAGAATTTAAGGGCTGAAATTGAGGATTTTGTTATTGAAATTCATTGCATCTAATTTTAGTGCTATTATATGAAGATTATGATTGCATAAATTCTTCAAGAATTTCTTCACTTGTGTATAAAAAAATTATGGTCCTATTATACAAAAGGTTATGGTCCTACAGTGCTAGAACACTTCAATTCTTCAAGATATTTTTAGTTGTATAAATAATGAAAGAATGAAATATCTCAAAACCTGGCATAAAACAAATTTAAAACAATATGCTAATTTGTTATGTTACGGTTGTAATCGATAAAAACAATAGTTAATTAAATTACCAGTCCAATATCTTTAAGCTTTTCCGGTTTTGGTAGACTTTTAAGGTGTAGTATCAACATTGAATCAAACAAATTTTTAGTTCTATCAGATGACATTGATCCACCCAATATCTCTTCTGCCTGTACAGATTAAGAAATCAATCAAAACAACACATATTGTTGGACTTGAACTAAATTAAAATTCAATACTAACCAAAAAATGTGTCGAAGAAAATCCTAGAAACCGATCCTACATCCCTTAGTTCTTCCATTTTGCTGAGTAGTGATGACCAACAGTCAATGATTATCGCATGAATAAACGTGTTGCTTTTAAAATGATATGTGAATCCTTGATGCAACACATGACCGCTCCCAATGTTCCATATCTCTTCCCTGATCAACAATTATAAAATGATCAATCATATAACACCACATTTTAAAAGCAAACCACAAAATTATATTATTTAACTAACCCATAATCTCTTTTTGATGCAAAAACTGAATTGTATAACGCCATTTCATCCTTCTTCACTTTGTCCCCGATTTTCACAATCCTTTCAACAAAAGGTGATTTTCCATCTCTTTTCCCCCTTTTTCCATTGCCATCATCTTCCTCACATACTTCAACTATTTCCAATATTTCTTTTCCTCTTTTTTTTCTTTTTTATAACTTTCCAACACAACATCATATGTCATTTTAATTATTGTCGCCAACACTTCAGGCTGCTCCAAGAATTGTGAACATGTTAGATTGTCTGTATTAACTACCTTTTCCACATTAGGTGTACTAAAACCTCCACCATCATCATGAATATCCCCATCAACTACCAATCCTTTAACTGGAGAGAATTGTTCTTCCTTACCACCCTCTCACTCTCCTTTTTTTCTATGACCATCAAAACCAGCTTCATTACTATTCATTCCTCCATTATCTGCCTTATTCACATCCTTGAACAATTCTTGATTTTTTGTACCACTCCTTCAATATCAAGCTGTCTGGGAATTTCTCAATTCCATTTTTAGAGCTTTTTCAATATTCTTGTTCTCGGACAATATTATTCCATAGCTACGCTCTATAACAGCTACGTATGGCTGTAAGTTTTATTTTAACAAATCAGAAAAAAAATCTGATAGAATTAATCTTCAGCATACATATTACCTCACTAACATTGTGACACAGAATACAACTTAAATCAGTTAAGTGTGTATAAATATTATGTAAAATCAGTTTTATGAAATTATAAAACACAATGTAGATTCTGGAAAATCAGTTTATGAAATTCTAATTTACATTAAATTCTAATTACCATGAAATTCTAATAGAATAAAAGCCTTACGTCCTCATCCCCATACAATCTCATTAGCCCATCCGACATTTCATCTTCATCAACCATTTCTTCATCACCATCAATATTTTCAAAGTCTTCTGGTAGCTGTCTACCAAACCCCCCAACACTAATTTCCAACTTCTCTATTTTTTCAAGAATAGCACCCGTAACATTCCTAACAAACGGTAACCTCTTAACTATCTTCAATCCTGTAAACTTCATGCTATATAAATACACCAGCTACATAAAAAAAACTTCATTAATTAGTTCATTAAACATATACTATTATACATTAACGTAAATATCTATTCGAGATACCAAAATTACCGTCAAAATGAGTATAGGTCCACTGTAATAGCATGTCTTATCATCCCTTCTCCACAGCTGCTTTCTGCTGACCAAGCAATCTAGAATATACTTGCACCAATCTATTTTAGAGAAGTCTTTTACCGTGACCAACTTTTTCAGAACATTTATTTGATTGGTACCACTCAAAGTTGATTCCACAAATGTGTTAATGAAAAGGGTCAGAAAATTCAGCCTAAACATAAGACTGTCTTGCTTTGTTTTTTTTATCCTTTTCGGGTATTCTTCCCCCATTAAACCCATTTTTATCATATTGACTTTTCCATTCTTGCAGAACTTGGTTATCTTTCTCACAACTAGTCATGCTCAAGAAGTCTTCCCCTTCATTTGGTAAACCCAACATGTCATGCACTGTGTCTTTCGTAATTGTTATGACCATATTCTCCAGAACTAAACGGCTACTATTTGGATCATAGTGATCTAACAGATAGTAGTTAAGTAACCCCGGAGCAGTGTCCATGTCAATGTTCAGAAGTGAACCAAAACCCATACACACAATCCCAGTTTTTTGTACAAGGGACATTACTTTGATAGCTGCACTAATCCTACCAGGAGTCATCCTAGTTGCAAGTCTTCTATACCCTTCTGGATGGTCCTTGCTTACCTTTCTGACCTTCTCCTCTTTTGTTTTGATATTAACATTTTCATGCCTTATTGTTCCCTTCTTTCTCTTTGGAGATTTCTTTGAATGTGCATCATTCACTACCTTTTTTCTCTTTACAACATTTTCTTTATCTTCCATTTGCACACCAAAAATTTCCTTTTCATTGTTTTTCTTTGACCCACTCATACTCCCCAAAAGTAACACATTTAGACTTCTTGGTTTTTCCTTTCACCACTTGCTTCCAAGGATTTATTACTATCCTTAGCAGGTGTACTTCTCGCGGAACCTTTCCTTTTCATCCTTCCAACAACTGTGTTATCACTTGGTATTGTCTCTTCTTTATTTTTGTTAACATCTGTTCAATCACACAAACTTAATTACTCACTGTCTACTAGAACATGAATACAATAATTAATGTTATACCAGCATTCTCATAATTAAATTCTATAAATAAAATAATTGATGCTACCTGATTTTCCAGATTCTACATTGTTCTTTGCATGTTCTGATCTTGAAGTTTTTTCTCTTCTGTTTCTTTGTTTTGCTTGATCCAACAATATTTCTATCAATTTGCTCACTTCTGACACCTTCTGCTTCATATTCTGGAAGAATGCATTTCATAAAGAAAATATATTAAATACATAAATATTCTGAAAGAATGCATTTCAGAACACCATTACAAAAACAGAAAGCATTCTAACAGATTATTTATACACACTTAACATGTTCCCATTCTTAATGAATATAAACACAAAACCTTACTCTTATTCTATGAGAATATGACTCATAGACACAAAACATTACTCTTATTCTATGAGAATATGTTCAAACACAAAAGCATGAATACAAACACAAACCTTACTCTTATTCTATGAGAATATGTTCAAACACATACCACACTACCAACACTTAACATGTACCTTATAAAACCAGAAATCATTCTAACAGATTATTTACACACAGTTAACATGTTCCCATTTGTTAATGAATATAAACACAAAACCTTGCTATTATTCTATGAGAATATGATTCATAGAATCTACACAAATGAAGTAAACCAACAAAATCAGGGGATTAAATAAAAAAATAACTAAGAATTCTTAAACAAAATCAAACATATCCAACACTACCAACAGTAGAAGAAAGTATTTTAAATATGCTCAAAAACTTGAAGAATGCATTTCATATGACCATTACAATAACAAAAATCATTCTAACAGAATATTTCTATACACTGAACATGTTCCCATTCTAAATTAATACAAAAACAAAACCTTATTATTATTCTATGAGAATATGTTCAAACCCAAACAACACTACCATTCTCAATTAAGATAAACACAAAACCTTAATATTACTCTATGAGAATATGATCATACTTTCTATACAGATAAAGTAAACCTTCAAAATCAGGGGATTAGAACTATAACTAAAAAAATATTTATTTTTCCAAAAAAACGAAAACCATGAAAAAAAACTTACAAACAATACCTTCAAAAAAAATTCAAGAACATCAAACACATCACAGTTTTATGAAACTTTTTAAAAACTAAACTAACAACTCTTAAAAACAAAATCAAACACAAACAACACTAATAATTTTAACAGAAAAGATGTTAAATATGTTGAAATTCTGGAACAATGCTTGTTTCGCATATCAGTTACATTTAACAAAAAATTATCGACTTTTAAATCCCCAATTTCATAAAATCCTAATCTAAAAATAACCCCTTTTTAAACTATTTCGTTCTTTTTTACTTAAACTAACTAATCATCCACATGCAAGTGCTTAATTTGTAGAAAATTCCAAAAGAATGGTGTGCACTCAAACGGTTTCCTTAAAAAACATATTTATTAAAAAAAATTACCTATAGGTGGAGCGACGAAATCATCATCGTCTTCATCTAGATTCAACGCTGTTTCTTGTGTGTTCTTAAATTTCGATTTGAAAGAACTCATCCTTTTATTCCTCATTGCACTGCGATTTCTTTTACTTCAAACGATCACAACGTAATTTATGTGATTAATCTTCAAGAATCGATCATTTTATATAAAATACACAACATAATCCACCGATTTTTGGGTTGAGTAGAGAAGATATAGTTTGATTTTGTGTTCCGATACAGAGGGTAATGGAATCCGGGTGCATGCGATGTTATAGAGATTATGCGGGTAGTTTTCATCAATTTATTCAGTTTCATATTTTAATGGAGAGGAAAATGTACACTTATACCCTTATTCAACCATTATCTTTAATTGAACACCCATTTTCATTTATTGTATATCATTTAAATATTAATCATTTTCTTTTAGAATTTAAATAATTGATTGGTCCACAATTTTGCATACAATAACACAATAGATACTCTAAATAGAATAACCTAAGCCTATATATATATATATATATATATATATATATATATATATATATAGAGAGAGAGAGAGGGAGGGAGAGAGAGAGAGGGGGAGTTAGGTTTATATATGAACCCTAAATACTGTATGACTTAATATCAGCCATCGATCAACTTCAATCTCTCTGAAGTAAATCCGGAATATTAAAATCAATAAAAGCTTTATCTAAAATTAAAAAACCGATATATCAGGCAATTGAAGATGCGTTATATTTTTTAAATCGGTTTCTTCCGGTTCATCTTATTCGTTTACCACTTAATCACATCGTAAAAATATCTTTATCCTCCATTAGAATCGATTTGAAGAAACTCAAAATAATTATTGTATTTTTTTTATTAGTTTTTATAAATCAATTTGCAGTAAAAACGAATCACGATGAATATTTCTCAATGCGATTCAGGAAAAGAGAAAGACTCAAACAAGTCAAAATTTTTGTATTCTTTCTCATGAAATTTTATTGGGTTTAGGTTATTGTACAATTGCAATCCCAGGAAACCATGTTTTCGTTCACATTCTTAAAGAATAGGTAAATGGTAGATTATAATATTTAACTTATTTTTCATATTGAAATTCTTTGATAAATTAAAATATTTACGTACTTATTTATAAATTCTTAAGAAATTTTGTAATCATTTTATAGGGTTTAGGATTTTGTAAAGTTATGATCACTTGAAACCATGTATTCATTTGATATGTGAATTATACATTCACATTCTTGAAGAATGGGTAAACGGTAGAGTATACTATTAATTTAACTCATTTTTATTCAATTTTTTTTAAAAATTGATAATATTTACGTTCTTGTTTAGCAATTCTTAAGGAATTTTACAAAAAATTACAAAGAATTTATGTTTTTTTTTCTGCCTTGTATTACTTTTTGAAACGTATATTCTTCAAGAATAATATTGGAAAAAAGTACTTAAGCATTCTTATAGAGATACTGATGTTAAATTTTTATAGTAGTATGACTTTTGTATATATTGCAGTGTATTATTCCATTTTTGAGTATGGAAATCGTATTTCATGATGGGTTCTTTAAGCCCTTCATTGGATATAAGAAAGTAGAAAAAAGGAGTTGGTTATGGGTATAGAGAAGCCATGTTACATTTGGATTGAAGGATCTGTAAATACATACTATGAGAATATGGTTATTGAAACATGTGCAAGCGTTAATAGAAAGAGTTATTGTAAGATTTGCAAGTAGTTAACTGATCTTGATATGAAGATTTGTCCAGGAATAAATTTAAGTGTCATCTTTTGAATCATATTTATGTGACGTATGTAATGATTAACCCAATATAAAACTGTTATGTATTCTATAAAATGTTGTTAAAAATTGTGTTTAATGTGTGTATAATCATATATTACATAAACTTTACTCGTAACTGTTATCTAGTTTTATAGCCTACTATATGAAACATATTCTTAAAGAATTATACTAATATATGTCCAATGTGTTGTATTAAATAACATGTTACAGCTATAGAACAATTCCTAATTGTAAGTGATTATATATCTCTTGGTGAGACAAATTACTATACACCTCAAACCAATGAAGATGTAATGCCTAAAATGAACGGCATAGTGGATTCCAAATTATTGATAATAGTAATAATCTAGAAGGTGATATTTACATGATTATCTATGCATATTATTGAATTTGATCATCTTCTAATCATATACTTATGTATTGTATATATACATCACCGTTAGAATTTAAGGGCTGAAATTGAGGATTTTGTTATTGAAATTCATTGCATCTAATTTTAGTGCTATTATATGAAGATTATGATTGCATAAATTCTTCAAGAATTTCTTCACTTGTGTATAAAAAAATTATGGTCCTATTATACAAAAGGTTATGGTCCTACAGTGCTAGAACACTTCAATTCTTCAAGATATTTTTAGTTGTATAAATAATGAAAGAATGAAATATCTCAAAACCATTTCTGAATCCTAAATTCTACAAGAATATTTTATTTGGTTATAAGTTAAACTGATTCTTAACCTAAATTCTACAAGAATATATTTCGATGTTAAGTTAAACTGATTCTTAACATTAATCCTTAAAAATCAAGTCAAAATAAAAACTACAACATTATATTCTTCAAGAATTTGTGATTCTTACTTTTCATAAATATTTGATTATTTTTCCTGAAAACGTATGATTCTCATAGTCATTATATATGTTGATTTGTATTAATTTTTATTTATTTTGATTTAAATTAATTATTTTGAAATAGCTGCCTTAAATGTAGGTAATATTTATTTCTCTCTTAATTAAATGTCTTACTTTCCTTTCTAAGTAAATGCTACTCTATATTAATACTATGCACCACAAGATCATAACCTTTCATTTCTTTCGATCTAATGGTCAGAATTCGGTCATATATTCATATATATATATATATATATATATATATATATATATATATATATATATATATATATATATATATATATATATATATATATATATATATATATAGGGGTGAGATCGGTTGAGAACTCATAGTTTTCCGAGAACTAAAAGTGGAGCATTATATCAAAATTAACTCATTAAGGGCATGATCGTAATCTTACCGATCTCTATTAATGTTTTTTTATTGGACAAAATTAACATAATAAATCAAATTTCAAAATTTTTTTTTAATAATTTTTTTTAAAAAAAATAGAGTTTCTTTAATTTGTTTTAGAAAACATGAATTTAAAAAAAATGGAAAAAAGTAATTTTTTTTAGATAAACTTGCAAAAATGGTCCCTGTGGTATGCATTTTTTTGGGGTTTCAGTTCAAACCTCGATTTTTTTGGATTCATGGTCCTTTTGACCTAGTTTGTACGTAGAATTGGTCCCCCGAGTTAACTGCCGTTAACTTATTGTTGTTAACCCCTCATGTGCCTCCCTGATGAGGGTATATTTGTCTTTTCAATTATAAGGGACCATTTTTGTAGCTAAAAAAATATATCCCCCTTTTTAAAAAAGAATTAATATCTATTTATTTATTTTAATAATTAAAAAATAAAAAGGTCTCTCTCTCTCTCTCTACCAAAAACACAGTCAAGAACATATACATACATACTCCATTTTTTCTTAATGATGGTCCCTAGAATCGATTTGTGTATGGGTTTTGTTTCTGCAAATCGATTGATGGGTGTATATTCATCTACAATTTCGATTTGTGTCTTTGTGTGTTTTCATTTTTGAAGGTATGTCTGGGTTTTGTTTCAACCACCATGTCTAACCTTGGTTTTCAGATTCGTAATAAATGTGGTTTTCAGATCGAGTAAGGAAAGAAACAAGTGAGGCAAACGATTGGAGTCTCTGGCAATGGCTGGCAATTGTAAAGAGGGGTGACGTTGATCTCCGGCGAGCCGTCCTTCACTGTTCCTTTTCCCGATCTGGCATCAAATCACACATGGGGGAAGGCAGCTGCAGTAGCCTATCAAAGGGAGCGTCATAGGTGCTCCATCGGACCGATGAAGGAAGAATAAGATCGGAAGCAACAAGGGCTGCATAAGCATTGATCTGTGAAGGAGAAGGAAAGAAGGAAGATCCGAGGGAAACAGGTAAGTTGCGACAACAACTTCGGTAAGGAAAGGTGCAAAAGGGGGAAGATGCGATGAACAACCGAAGGAGGTTGCGAGGCTGCTCCCCGTCAAGTCTCGTCGTGGTTTCTTTCTCGTCATCGATAACAACGATTCTGAAGGGAATCAAAGCAACTGCAGCAACAACGATTGAGGGGGAGTGTTTGGGGTTGTGCTTTTTCGACTGTAGGAGGGTTGCAGAGGCGTTGAACATCGATTGCAGTTGTCGAGATGGTTGTAGCTCCTCTTGATCTCGCCGGAAACAACCATCCAAGGGTGTGTTTGTTTGTTTGATGCTTGACAGGGGATTTTGGGTGATGCTTCTTCAACAATGGTGTTTGGGAAGAAGAAGAAGAAGAATAAGAAGAAGAAGAAGAAGAAGAAGAAGAAGAAGAAGAAGAAGAAGAAGAGAGAGAGAGAGAGAGAGAGAGAGAGAGAGAGAGAGAGAGAGAGAAATATGGTCCTTTAGGTATTAATTTTTTTTTTTAAAAAAGGTATTAATTTTTTAATTATTAAAATAAATAAATAGGTATTAATTATTTTTAAAAAATGAGGATATATTTTTTTAGCTGCAAAAATGGTCCTTTATAATTGAAAAGACAAATATACCCTCTTGTGGGAGGCACATGAGGGGGTTAACAGCAATAACATAACGGAAGTTAAGTCGGGGGGGACCAATTCTACGTACAAACTAGGACAAAAGGACCATGAATCTAAAAAAGTCGAAATTTGGACTGAAACCCCAAAAAATGCATACCACAGGGACCGTTTTTGCAAATTTGTCTTTTTTTTTTTAAAACTGCAAAAGTTTTCAAAAAAAAAAACTGCAATTTTTTTTTAAAAACTGATTTTTTAAATAAAAGAACTGCATTTTTTTCAAAAAAAAAACTGCAATTCTTTTAAAAAAAACCTGCTATTTTTTTTATAAAAAAGTGCATTTTTTTCTTAAAAAACTGCATTTTTTTTTTCAAAAAGAAACTGTAATTTTTTCAAAAAAAAAAAAATCTCCAATTTTTTTTAAAAAAACAGCAATAAGTAAAATTTTAAAAATCAGTTGACAATGGTCAAGTTCAGAGCTTTATACCTTCATCAAGTTGACAATGAGTCACAAAATCCAAATCCATAAGCTTCTGCTTGATCCCGATCTTTGCATCAAACTCCGCCTTCTTGAAATGGGTCAAACACTCCAAAATGGACTCCATAAGCTCAAAATGTCACCATGAATGATTAAGAATGATTTCTTGACTTTTAGAGGGTGGAGGCTGAAAATATTAGGGTTAGGTTATGAGATAAGGAACTTAAATAGGGTCCAAGACCCTAAAATAGGGATATGATCTGACTGGCGTACGCCTAACGTACTCTGAGGAGCATTCACCACCATCCTGGTCAGTACGCCCAACGTACTCCGAGGTACGCCTCACGTACTGCCTTCTTCACTAGTACGCCCCGCGTACGCTTTGTGTACGCCCCACGTACTCGTCTAAGCCTGAAAACCATGAAACTTCCGAAGGCCATAACTTCTTCGTTATAAGCCCGGTTCTAACGATCCTTATATCCACGGAAAGGTGACGAGAATCCCTATACTTCTATCAACTCAAACCTTTCTTAAGACCTTCTGAACAAAAATCCATTTTCCACAAAAGCCCGAACTGACACTTTACCGAAATACCCCTAGGCCCCATAGCACGAAGCGAACACCCGGATCACTTCTAATACATCACCCGCACCCAAATGGGCTTAGATCTTACCTTTTAAAAAGCCCTAATCCTTATGATGACCGATCTTTGGGTCACAACCTCTAACTAGGAATCGATTCGGAACAGGGCGTTACACACCAACATCTTCCTCCCAACGTCGATTGTAGCTACATGCGATAACCTCTTAACAATCCACCAGAATCCTCCATATCCCACACACTGCGCAACAAATCCCTATAAACATTATAAGTAGTGGTGGTGACCGGGTGATGGTGGTATGTTGTCCCTACGGTTTCTTATTATAAGCTATCTACAATGAAGGTGTTTGTCGGTTATCCAAACGATTTTCGATGACGAGAGGTGACGATTGTGCATAATCCGACAACTTTGTGGTGTAACTAATAAAATTAAAAAGAATTAATATTTTACAAAAAAAATTAATATAATAATCCAATAAAATAATAATTATTATATGATAGAAAATAATGAATTAAAAGTAATAATCTAATAAATAAAATTAATTCAAAAAAAGAATTAAAAATTTAACTAAAAAAATTAATAATTCAATAATATAATATTTATTAGGATATAAATATTTTATATTAAAAACAATATTTATTAATATATAGTAATCTAATAGAAAATTTACTCCAAAAAAATTGAAAAACAGAATTAGCTAAAAAAATTATTATTCCAATGAAATAACATTTATTAATATATAATAATCCAATAACTTTTGATAAAACGGATTAAAAAATTAACTAAAAAAGAATTAGTAATCCATTAAAATAATATTTATTAATATATACATATTATATATTAAAAATAATATTTGTTACTATCGCTTCAATAAAGGTAACGTCTCAAAATCCATAATAAAAAATTTGATTTTCAAAAGAGATAAAATATGTGTTTCCATCAAACCAAGTCACCAAAAACTTAGTTTTAAAATCATATCAAATCAAAGTAATAAAATGTAACGACCCAAAAATCAAAGGTGAAAATTTTTCATTTTTCATTATAGTCAAAACACATATATCTTTTAAATCCAAGCTTTCCAAAAACATTGCTAATTAAAAAAACATTTATCATAGTTCATCCCAAAATCAAATATTGCGGAAAACACGGGTGTGTGCGTTGCGATCAAGTCGGACCCTTCCTTTCCAAACCAATGATACCTGAAACCATAAACAAAACTGTAAGCACAAAACTTAGTGAATTCCCTATAACATACCCCACACAATCCGCATAATCATATAAATCATATCGAACATACAAGCCATGCATACAAATATATACAGAATGTCATGGTCTCCCCCACGTGTTCTGATATCCAACTGCCACGGGCTCCCCCGGGGTCTTCCATGCATGTATCACAAAGACAACTGGCATATCACATATCTCATAAACAACTAGCGTACCACATGTCACATACTCAACTAGCATACACAAGCCAAGCATATAAACATATAAAGATGTCGTGGACTCCCTCTAGGGTCTTACTCCAGGATGTCGTGGGCTCCCCCTCCCCCCAGGTCTGACACCTATATGCCATAAGCTCCCCCATGGTCTTACATCTATGTGTCATGGGCACCCCCTATGGTCTTACTTGGAATGTCATGGGCACCCCCACATGGTCTTATAACCAAATGTCATGGGCACCCCCATGGTCTATACCTGGAATGCCTTGGGCACCCCCACATGGTCTTACAACCAAGTGTCATGGACACCCCATGGTCTTTCATGCAATACCATCGAAACAGCTAGCATACCACATAACATATAACCAACTAGTATACCACATATCACTACATCAACTAGTGTACCACATATCACAAAATGGGTCAGCCTTGGTGCCTTCAACCCATTGGTATGGTGATGAGACTCACCTCACACTACTAAAGTCCCGCGGATAAAACTCCAGCTGCTAGTTGACAGATTCCCGAACAGTTAACATCAAAACAACACCCAATTAATAATTGGGTTCCAATACATAACCATAAGTCCATGCTTGGAGTAAAAAGACTATTTTACCCATAACCTAACTTGGTCCAAAACCAAGGCCCAAACTTAAACTATGGAGGCCCACAATCCAAATAATAAATCAAGGCCCAACATATGGCCCAATTTTCCAAATTGGGCCCAAACCTCTACATGGTCTTACCTAAGGCCCAACCATTTATTCTAGTCCATACATTTGGTATTTCGATGGTCCAATATCTTATAATCATTAAGGCCCATTTATGGCCCATCTATGGCCTAATTTTCCAAATTCGGCCCAAACCCCTCACATGGGCCCTTCCCTAAAGCCCATCCAAATATTATAGTCCATATACTTGTTCTCGGATGGCCCATCAATAACACAATCACCAAATCCTAATAGAAAGGCCCAACTCAAAGCCCAAACAAAATTAGGGTTTTCACATAAAATGATGATTAGGTTTAAATGTTCCTACTTAACCCATTAAGGACTTAATCCGTTAAGGACTTAATCCATTAAGTCCATTACTCCACTAGACCAAACTTACAATGTGGTCGGGCGTAATTTGAAATTCTAATTCCAACGGTCCAACACGGGTCCCGACAAATCCAAAACTCACATTCCCAAAATTAGGGCTTTCTAAACCCTAATTAGGTTTTCCAACAAAATCACAAACCGATTAATCCAATAATTACATTTTTACATTAATTAAAGTCTAACAAGTCGGGTACCACCCACTACCACCTCGGGCATTGGTGGTTGGTGGCGGTGGTTATGATCTTTGGCCAAAGCAACACCAAAAGCACTCCAAACATCAATCCAAACGCACCCGAAAGCCGACAGCTATCGGAGATAGTGGCTAGCAGTGGTGGAACGGCAGCTGCAGGTGGCAGCCACCACCTCACGGTGGTGGTGATGAGTTTTTATTTGGTTTTCGGTCCAAGTGAACCCATACGGCATTAAACTCACGAATTATGCTCACACACACTCAACCACCCCATGGTGGCTGGTGGCGGCAAAAAGATGACAGCCACCACCTCACGGTGGTGGTGGCGGGTCTTCCTTGGTTTTTTGGCCAAAAAATGGTGCATACAACCACACAAATACCGACAACACATATATACTCGAACATACCTTCACCCAGCCACCTCCTAGACGACTGACGTCACCAGAATTAACGACCATAGCAGCCCAAAAGCTATCGGCGGCAGCAATGACATATACAACATCAAACACTGAGAAGGATGACGGAGAGGAGAGAGGAGTGGCGGTTAGGCCTACCAGAGACTTCCTGGTTGCACACAACCTACAACTCACCGATCACAGCTCAAAACTTCAGTATCGATGATCTTCCGGCTGCCCGCGATGTCCGACATCAGGGTTGTGGATGGCGGCGCTCGGTGATAGGTAGCAACAACGTGGTGGCGCCCGGACTCGGCTTGCAGGCGGCGGCTGAGAAGGTTCCCTCATGGTGGTGGCTGGTGAAGAGTTAGGCCTTTAGGGTTATGGTTTAGGATTGACGATCTTAAGATGGGAGGGAAAGACTATCGGGTTCAAATCCCATACCCCATCCAAACTTTCATTCAATACATGTTTTTGGTCCCTCCTTCTCAATTTCTTTTCAAAACAACTCTGTAATTTACCATTCAGCCCTTTAGCCTCCAAAATCCTTCAATTTAAGTCCCATCTTTTACCAAACACCCCTAATTTCTGAAAATCTTTACAAAATAAATCCCGGAATTACACTTTAACCCCGAAAATTCCAAATTATATCATTTGGCTCCCCGAAACCAACACCCCGCTAAATATTATGGATTTTAGAGCTACTGTAAAATAATAAAAAAATATAAATTTACATCTTGGGTTCAGGGTTTATTATTTAATTAATTAATTTTAAACGGAATGTTACATAAAATCAAAGTATATTTTAAAACTTGACAACGACTGGATGATGTGTAAAATCACGCCATCACCTTCCCCTGGTCCTCGGAAGTACCTAGAACATTTGAATCCACAACTGTAAGCCAAAGCTTAGTGAGTTCCCCCAAAATACACCAAATAATAATACACATACAATGTATGCACACGTGATCCTACAATTTGATTGGACCACCTCGCAAGGCCTACTATACACCTGGGCTGCTCTCCTGAGCCTACAACACTCGGTTGGACCGCTCTCCTTTGGCCTACATTATCAGCTGGACCGATCGGGTCTCTTTGGTCTACAACATCATATGTCTTCCAGTTAATACTAAGGATCTCAAGTTTTTTCCTAAATGCATTTGTAACAAGTTCAAAATTTTCATTTGATGTGAAGCATATCGGAAAGCCAATAATTTTTACCCATGTAATCCACTCTTGTACCAGTCGTCATTGTAACACTCGTTTCAGGTACAAATTTAATTTTTCAAATAGCAATATTGTTTTGGATGGCCACGACGTGGTGGAGCCTCACCACAGTGTGGCATTATCCTTTGGGCAGCAGGTTTTCATGGACCACCAAGACGTGGTCATGAGGTGCCACAACGTGACAGCCAGTTTTGGTGAAACCCTAATCCTTTGGGATTTGAGCCCTATTTAAAGGACATTATGGCTAGGGTTTCAAGGTCATTTAGCCTCCATCACCATCTCAAGCAATAAAACCTTAACCCTAGCCTCCATCCTTCTTGAAAGTTCATTACTCATACTTTGTTGGCATCTTTGAATGAGAAGGAAACCCATGGTGAGGATTATCATGTTGCAAGCAGCATATTCATCTTCTAGCTTCTCTTCTGGACTTGGGTGAGTGTTCAAGACTCAATATTTTCTTTGCTAGGTTGTTAGATCTTGGATTTGGCCCATTTTCTTCATGTTTGGTGGGTTTTGGAAGATGAGATCTCATAAAGCTTGCAACTTTATGAATCTTCATGCCATTTGGAGCATTTAACTCTTTGGATCTGAAGTTGACTTGAGTTTTGAGGCCATGCATGGAATCTTGGCTCTTTTTGCCCTTGTTTTTCCCTAAAAATGGAATGGACATGCATATCTCTAAAGCTATGATTTTTATGGTCCATAGGTTGTTGGAACCCCTTCTGGAAACTTCGGAGAAGTAAATCTAAGGATTAAGTGCTTAATGAGTTGAATGTATTTTATGCTTCCCTTAAGAACTTAGGGCAAGTTTTAAAGGATAAAGTTGGAAACTTTATCCATATAGGTTATTATTTTGACCTAGTTGGAGCTTGGGAACTCCTGGAATGGGCTTGAATCAGCTTAAGGAATTAAGTCTTGCTGACTGATCCCCACGGCGTGGTGGTTGGGCTAAGCACACCTGTTTTATCATATTGTAACCACGACGTGTCCATGGATGGCTATGACGTGGTGGTCATTTATAGGTTGACTTTGACCGTTGACTTTGACCCAAATTTGACATAGGGGCGTTTTGATTATTTTGATTAGTTGTTGAGCTTAAGTGATTGTGATTGTATAGGTAACTGCTAGAGTCAACATTTGGAGCAGTGATATGTGAAACTATTTCTTCAGACTGAGAGGTAAATTTTCCTCACTGTACTTGTAGGTCAAAGGCATCAATGTCGGCCCACTAGGTTACGTATCCTGGTTATAAGATGGTGTTATGCTAGTATATGACTGATTAGTAGATATGTATGGTTATCTGTATTTGTTGGTTCTATGTTTGTGTTTATTTGTTACATATGTCTACATATTGTGGTTGAGTTGAGGCTATCCTGCTTTATGCTGAATGTCACGATACCCAGGGCGGTCTGGATAGGCTATAGGCCCTACGAGACGATCCAGTCATGTTGAAGGCCCGTAGAGCGGTCCAGATAGGTTGTAGGCCCTACGACGAGATCCGGGCTAGCTGAAGGCTCATATTTGCATGCTATTGTTTGTTATGTTGTGTGATGGTACTTGGGGGAACTCACTAAGATTTGGCTTACAGTTTCAGGTACTTCAGAGGATTATGAGAAGGCGAGGGCTTGTTCGTGCAGATCTTCCTATTTTCATGATATTGGATTTTGGTACACTCTGATATGAATTTACGTTTGAAACAATGGCTTTTCTTGTAAACAATTATGGACAATGGGTTGTTTTTAAAAATAATTTAAATTTGTGATTTTTGGAGTGTTACAATCATTAAACCCCATTTTAAGTCATTTGAACCAACGCATACAATTGTGTTCGTTATCATAGAATGCCTTCGTGGATTTTGAATTGATGAATTTTATGATGACGTTCATACCACTAATGTAGTATACCTTACGAGCATGGTTTCCATCAAGGGGATAAGTCTGCAATATGCTAAATGCTAATGATTTCACCAACTATCACACAGTCAATATTAGTGGTACTTGTTGGTTTAATGGCAATGGGGTTGACACACGATACAGGTGATCTGGTTGTTGCTTCGCCCACCACCTCCATGAAGGTTCTCGACTCTCTGATTGCTTGCCATACACATGTTGTGTCATTGTCGGAGGTGCAGTATAACTGGTATTGGCTTTGGATCTTGTACAACCATGTTGTTTTTTATAACATGCGAGGTTAACTTTGAGAATGTAGTGCCCGCATCTCACTTTACCCATCTCTAATGTTTTTGCATCTTGTACAACTTTAAATCTAACAAAAGCGAATATCAAACCTGAACGATCTCTTTTGTCACCAATGTAAGTATCCACCACTCTTCCGAACGACTAGAAGGAGTGCCTAATTTGCATTTTCGATACTCTATCCCGTATATTGGAGACATAATAGGATGTTACCACCTTCTCAACATCTTCGTGGGGTTTGTTCTTTCGCCGGACCACCGACCAACGACCCTGACCATCTGCCTCCTTGTGACCTTCAATATCCTTTTAAAGCATTATTTATAATATGATTTGTTTGCTTCTTTCATTTCATATTAATCATTCTTATGATAAAATTTTTTGAAGAAACATATTACAATTTGCAAGAATAAAGTATTATAATCAAATTACAATAATGTACAAAACAAAAACAACCATTATCCTTCCGTATATTAAAAAATCGTCTAACTTCTGAATTGCTATAATGTTTTTATATTAATAATAATTTATTTACAGCAAAAAACCAATTATGTAACATAAAAATTCAATCATATCTCTATACATAAATTCCTTTCCTTGTTCATGTGGCATAATCATCAACCCCATGCATTTGCACATGCATACACACCCCCCCTAACACTTTACCACTACCTAATCTTAAACTTTTGTACATGGACTTCAATTGTTTCAATCAAGATCCATCGACATTTTTTTATATCAATCAATATCTTAGGCATTCTAGATTACATAACTCCTGTCTTCAAGTGTGGTCCAAGACACAAACTTTGTGCAATTAGGACCACAAATTATGCAAAATAAGTGAGTAATATATGCTTTCTTGTTTTCCTAAAAGATCTTATTATGAATAATATTTTTCTCTTTTTTGTTGTTTTATGATCATGTTGCGTTGTTCATCGATTGATCTTTATGGAATGCTGAGGAAGAGAAGTACATATATAATCAATGTCAGAAGTGCTAGCAATCAATAAGTAAAAGGGATAATGCTTTCCGCTTGGTAAGAAGTCTCGTTCAATAAAGTCCAACTTTGCTTAAAAGTTGTATTTAGTAACACCTTAACCTTTTAATAGTGTATATATGATGTTTTTCTTTAAGATTTTGTTTGAACTTTGAACTATTAATTCGACTTTATAGATAAATAAGGGTTATGAATATGAAAATTTGGAATGCGGTTAAAATGAAAGTTTTATCATACAAAGAGGTCCCTATTTGACAATGTATGTTGGTAGCGATTGGTATTCGGCAATCGAAGAAAGATTGGATTATACAATTAAATAGAATAAAGAAAATCATGTTTGGTTGCCATAATAGATTGGTATTCGGCAATCGAAGAAAGAATGGATTATAAAATTAAATAGAATAAAAAAAATCATATTTGGTTGTCATAACAAGGAATGAAATAAATAATTTCTCATTAAATATGATTACTTCTCATGTGCTAATTACATTCAATAGAGGAGTGCTTTGTTTTATTATAATTTTTTTTAACTATTTGTATAACTTCTATTTTGAAACAAATTATATATATATATATATATATATATATATATATATATATATATCTTATATATATATATATATATATATATATATATATATATATATATATATATATATATATATATATATATATATATATATGGGAAAAGTGAATATACCCTTAAGGGTATATAAGCTTAGGTACCCGAACACACCATAATACGTCGTTTTGTTTGATATATTCATTATAATGTTCATAAACTTCAATCTTAAGTTGATTTACTTTCAAGATATTCGAAATTTTCGTATAATCTTTCTCTTACATCACATCTTTTTGCCGAACACTTATTAGAAGTTAAATTATAAGAACATTAGACAATTAGAATGTATTATATGATACAAAACAACGTATTATGGTGAGTTTGGTACCTAAGCTTATATACCCTTAAGGGTATATTCACTTTTCCCTATATATATATATATATATATATATATATATATATATATATATATATATATATATATATATATATATATATATATATATATATATATATATATATGTTTAGGTTCATTTGCTACCATGTTAATTTTGTGAGACCGTAAGACGCAATTTAAAATGCAAAATAAAAGGAAAATCCGAAAAAATTTTGATTATTATTTTCGTCATTTTATTTACCTAAATAATATAAATAAATAAATAAATAAAAATTACTATTTTTTTTTGAAAAATACGAGATATATTTTAATAGAATATTATATTGTAAATATTCTAATGTGATTATTAGAATGTTAGAATATTCTATTAAATTTCTCAGATATGTAAAATATTCTAATATTCTACTAGAATATTTTACAGATAATTTTTTTATTATTTTTTGTGTTTTTTTTAAGTTTTTTTTTTGGAAAATATAAATGACGAAAATAATATTTAAAAAAATTCGAAAATTTTCAATTATTTTGCATTAAATTTTTTTATCTATAAAATGAGTAACTAAGATTTCGTCTCCCCTTTCACAAGATATAGTGGTCTCACATAAACCTAATCCTATATATATATATATATATATATATATATATATATATATATATATATATATATATATAAGTGTTGAGGAAATCGGTCTCAACGGACGATTAATCGTTTGACGGCCTTGAATCAATTACGATTAGGGTACTTGGCGGAAATTTGTCAAAATCAGTCAAACGCAGACTTGGCGGTCCTCGTCAGTCATAACCGGAAAAAATTTAAAAAAATCAAAATTTTTAATTTTCAAATATTACATAAAAAATTTTAAATTTTCAGTTTTCAAATTTTCAAATTAAAAAAAAATTGTACCAAAATTTTCAAATACTTACTTTTTTAGGATATATTAATTATTTAAATAATTTTATTAGTAATTTAGGGTTTCCGATTAATCGCTTAACGACAGTTGACCGTCGAACGATTTTCACAACCTTGATATATATATATATATATATATATATATATATATATATATATATATATATGCAACTTATTTACCAATATACTTTTATTTAGCTAAAATTTAATGTTATAAAATAACATTTTCATCCTTCGTAACACGTATAATAAGAAATTTTATGAACTTCCTATTGTAAATCGAAAGCTCATAGCATGAGCCCCGACAAACCCTAATTAATTGTTTCCTATCCACCAATAATAGTTATGCCTACTCATTCTTAAAAAAAATACGATTTCATGTAATAAACGTATGATATTCAGCAATATCTATTAAAAAGTAATCGCAAAAATCTAAAAATTTATTTATCCACCCATAAATTAAATCAATAACGATTCAACCAATACGAAAAAATAATCATTCGCATCCCAACGACATCTTCGAATAGGTCATATATCAATTATATTTTTCGAAAAAAAACATAGAATAAAGGAGTCTATCCCCCAATATATGTCATTAAAGTGTCAAGCTATAACAAATGTGATGTTATACAACTTAACTCCAACATAATGACTCTAATATAACTAGTCGTTTTATAGATTGCCTAATTGAGATTCTTTTATTGTCCTAATCATAGTCCTTCTCCAAAGAATCAAATTCATCATTACAAATGACATCACAATCTTCAAGTTTGTCATCAATATCATCCATTCTTTCTTGAGTAACACCTCTTCCAACGAATTTTTCATATATTTCTATGTTAAGGTTAAAATCAACCATGTCAGTCTCAACGTCTTCAACATAGTTGTAATTATCTACAAGGTAATTATAGTTATCATTGGATTCAGGCTTGTCTTCTTCATTCACTTGATTACCAACAAAATGATCAAAATCGTCAAAGTCCTGAACAAGAGCCTCTTGTATTCAATATGGAATTCCTCAAATTCCATAGATGTTTCATCATATACAATCTATATCACTCATCATTACATGATCATCACAAACATCCTCTATTATACCCTCACCATGGACTTGTGTTTTTTGATTTGTCTCCTCATATTCCAACAGTTCTAAGAAAAGTTTCTTACTACAATAACTCGTACCATTTGGCTTTCAAGTTATTTCCCTCTAAATTTTGGTGATTTACATAAAAGCATAGCCATGTAAGAACCATTGGTAATTTACCATATTATAGCTAGTCATTGTGTGGTAATAGGTTGCTTTGTTTTGGAGATTGATGTGTTAGGGATGGTAGATTTTGATTTTCATGTTGTGTAACTTCATCATCAATATCTCCTCAATTATTACCTTTCCACTTGGTTTTGGAGACATGAAATAAGTTACCAATTTTGTAGTCCCATGTTTAGTGACACCATTATAACTTTTAAGCTTGTTATCATTACATATTGTGCTAGATCGAGGACATCATCATCTTTCCCTAAAGCCCTTGGTCCAAAGTCCAAACTTGTTTGGGGGTATTTGAAATGATAATATATCACAAAAGGATTAATGTAACCTAGTTCACACATTATTATGTCCATCTTAGGAATTAAAAGCTCATATATGTCAAGCAAATCAATAAACTGAACCTCTCCATACAAATATATTATTCATGGATATTTTATAAACTTTCTACCATGATGAAGTTCTGTGGAAAACAGGGTAGGATTTCCTTCTGATAAACAAAACACACAAAAAATATATATAACATATCATAAAAGGATACATGTAACCTAGTTCACACATTATTATGTCCTTCTTAGGAATTAAAAACTCATCTATGTCAAGCAAATCAATAAATTGAACCTCTCCGTAAAAATATATTATTCATGGATATTTTGTGAACTTTCTACCATGATGAAGTTCTATGGAAAACAGGGTAAGATTTGCTTCTGATAAACAAAACATACAAAAAGATATATAAAAAAAATACCTTTTCCCTTTAAATTGATTTTAAATGTGTTTCATGTTCTTAATAGAGCCATAACAACTTGTTATACATGTATATGGTGTCAAAGTTTGATCCAATATACGATTGGTCCAAAAATAAAACCCCGTTGTTAGAAAAATGGGTCGGCAATGAAGAAATTCAATGGATGAGACTAATGATGACAATTGAATGGCCAACAGAAAAAAGGGATTATAATTGCAAACGTAGGCTTAGGATAAGCCCGTTATGGATTATAATTGCAAACATGAGGGGCACATGTGAAGGTTACGTGTGCAAACGAGCCGAGTCTGATTTAACATTTTTAGGGCTTGAGCTTGGTGCATTTCGGGCTTTATGTAACATCCCCATTTTCACGGCCCAGAAAAGACCGATTTTGTTTATGATTTATAAAAATTAGAGTACTTCTTTTTGATAAAAATGTTGCGGAATTTGTTCCCAGAAAAATATGATAAATACGTTATCAAAGCATTTTCGAAGAAATGTATTTTTATTCATTTAAAACATTTGGGATGTCATCGTCAATACAGAAATATAAACATAAACAGAACTTGCATTCATTTACACTAGTGATCTACATCTTTTTTAAATCTCTCAGTGCAAAGTAGCTTCGTATCGACACCTGTGATACAAATAAGCTGGAGTGGGTCAGGTTGGGAAACTTGGTGAGTACATAGGGTTTTTAACCCACAATAATATAATTATTATATTTAAACATCAAACAATCAACCCGATTACCCATCCCCGTTATCTTCTTTGATATTCCTTAGGAAATTATCTTAAGGGTCATCTCCTATATCATATTTACCTCTCATCTTTTTACCTCACATTTCCTTATATGCTCGTTCCTAAGGCATGAATACGTAGTTACAACGTCACCTGAACTCGTAATTCATAGTAAGGGTTAGAGTATCATCACATGAATATACAGTCACAACATCACATGGACTCGTAATTCATTACCTACAGGTTATAAGTCTGCTGGTGTTTCCACGGTTTGTCTAGAATAGTTTGTGGTCGCCATCTATACTCTAGTAGATGACTACATCTCCAAATTGTCGGACAAGATTATAGTATCTTTCATCCTACATTACCGATTCATCATCACCTATCCATCACCTAATTATCATCACCTTCCTATCATCGCCTATCTCTCATCATTTTATTTCATCATACACCAACTATTTCATCTACCCATGTTTTATCCCAACATATTTGTAGATATAAAATAAATATATATTTAAATCATTTAAAACATGTATAAAATCATTCATCCATCATAGACAACAAGTATTCAGATAAGATGCACACATAGAAAGTAATTTATATAAAATACTTCATATCTATGTGTAAGATGAAAGGGACCATGCACTCACTTGAAAAGGTGGTGAATCCAAACTCAGATAGCGCTTCGCTTCTTAAAAATAATTTCCTTCGACGAAACTTAGTATTATTACCACTAGAGTTTAGTCTATTATTCGCCGAGACTAATTAATAGTCTAGCTATTATTACTATTATATAAGCGTTAAACAATACTTATATAACCCATAATAATAGCTCAAGTACTTATTATAAGTTCCAAATAACGTTACTATAATTAAATAAACGATATATTAAAAATAGCGTAGGCGTAGCTCACTTACAACAGGATTTATAGAAAACCGGGCTTTGCTTGGAGCAGCGTTCCCGAGCCAAAAATCTCTTCTTCTCGGAGTCGCGAGCACTCCGGGGCTTTTGCCTCGTGCTAGGGAGGTTCCCTAGGCTTTTCGGGGGGTTTCAGGGCTAGAGAGAGGTTCTAGAGAGAGAGTAAAGAGAAGAAAGAATGTAAAATGTGTGAAGAAAATGAGGGTGGGAGAGGTTCTATTTATAGGGTGAAAATGACTGAACTTGGTGCCACATGTCACCATCTAGTGGCAAGACTTGAGGAGAAAGCAATGACCAAGATTGTGCCACATCACCCATTTTCGCACAACATACTTTCGACTTCTAAAATCTGTAACTTTCACATACGAGTTCCGTTTTTGACGTTCTTTATATCCACGCGTAGGTAAAAATAATATCTACAACTTTCATTTTGTCTCCGTCAGCTAATTCTCGACCAATCTTAAATTTAACAGTACGAGGAGATTATACTGTTAAATGTCCGCGTAAAATTCATAACTTCTACATACGGACTTTGTTTTCGTCCGTCTTTTTACCGTTGAGTTCCTATTAATGAGATCTTCAATTCTCATTTAGGTCGCATAGGCCAAAAACCGCTCGAACTAAAATTCGAGTTTCGGGCTGTGTATCGTTATGCCAAATCTTAGAAAATTCATAACTTCCTCATACGAAGTCACATTTGGGCATTATTTTTTTGTATGTTCTCGGTTTAATGTATACTGCAACTTTTATTTAGATCACTAAGGCTAAAATTCCTTTATCAAAATTCACTATTTGCGTCTCCTGGTGTCGTGTCGATTTTGTCGTAAAACTTCGATGGGCCATAACTTCTTCGTTATAACTCGGATTTCGGTGTTCTTTATATGTACGAAACCCTTGAGACATATTCTACAACTTGTTTAAGATTATTTATTCTAAATAATCTTTTCATTCTTTTGTATTATCTCTAAATTGACTAGCCCAAATCTACAGACGTTACACTTTATAGTATGGAGCTTAAGATTGACTCGTGGAAAATTATACGGGCTTGGGCTCGGCTCATATTCAGTATACCTTAAGTCCTTAAAATGATGTTTATTAAATATTTATATATTTTACTATAAATTATTAAAAAAATAAATTTTATATTATATATGTAGTCTCATTTTGGCAACATAATCTAGCTAGTACCAAATGCTCGAGCTCGTTTAATAAACAAGTCTAATATTAAGCTTGAGTTCAGCTAAAACCAATCTCAAGTTAAACAAATTGATCTCGATTAACTTGACTCGTCTACATCCATACTGAAGCTAGCGAGTTCTTTTTAAACGAATGTTAAGTGACAAACCATAGGACGTTTTTCAATTTTGTTAATTATAAAATTGTTGTATCCTTTAATCCTTTCGTACTTAAAAAAAGCATCCTTAGACCGTCTCTAACTCATCTCCATTTTTCCCCCAAAAATGGAGTAAAAAATAGGACAAATAGTGTTTCATCTCCAACCCTGCTTCATTTTTTAGGGAATTTGACTTATTAAGGTAATTAAGTATTTCAAATGTTCACATATGGGTAATATTGTTTTTTTTTGTACTCATTTACCCAACTAACTTGTTTCAGCCGTTCACAAATAACCAATTTTACCGGCTATTGTAGGTTTTGGGTGATGTGGCATCTACGTGGCTTGTACGCTGCAATACTCATCACCTATGTGGCATTGAGAAGTGTTTACATTATAAGAGGGGTGAGATACGAAAACTTATTAATTAAAACCCTAGATCGATCGATGGCATCTTCTTCCTCATCTTTTTCTTCCAAACGACAAGACGAATTGCAACCGGATCATCCATGTGATTGCGATTTGCCATCTCGTGTAAAGACATCAAGAACCCCAGACAATCCTGGAAGGAAATTCAGAGTTTTTCAAAACTCACTGGTAATTCATATTTTTTTACTTCTTCTTCATCCTTCAATTTAACATGTTTTTATAAATTTCTTGAAGAATGGAAAAAGTCCAAGTTGTAAATTTTTGAAATGGTTGGATGAGGATGAAGGGAGGAAAGATGGAAGAGGGCATTACAAGATGAAAGCAGAAGAAAGCTGCAATATTAGCTTGAAAATTTATACCTTGGAGAATGAAATCAGCATATGTAGGATAAAGATTGAAGAACAGGAATAAACAAGAACTTGACAAGGTCAACTGGAAATTGTTTACCCATAGACTTGCATTAATTTTCTTGTTTCTCTTGTATTTCAAAATGTTGTTTTAAATTATGTATTATGATGTGGTATGACTAAATTATGTATGTTTTTGTGATGTTTTCAATGAAAAAGGTTATATTCTATCATTGGAATGGAATTGTACATTGTAATGGAATTGTTATTAAACTTGGTAGTATAAAAGATAGTAATAAACATTGTTATGGAATTGAATCATTGGAATGGTAGTGTACAAAACTTGTAATGTTATTGTTAATCACTAGAATTGAATTGTTCAAACAATGTAACGGAATTGTGATTACACTATAAAGGAACTGTGATTACAGTTGATATTCTAAAAGATGGTAATAAATTATAAATAATACAAATGGTATTATAAAGATGTGCAAAAGATAGTAATTGAATCATTAGAATGGTAGTGTACAAAACTTGTAATGTTATTGTGAATCACTAGAATTGAATTGTTCAAACAATGTAATTGAATTGTGATTACACTGTAAAGGAACTGTGATTACATTTGATATTCTAAAAGTTGGTAATAAATTATAAATAATACAAATGGTATTAGAAAGATGTGAAAAATATGGTAATACATTATAGACATTCCAGGCAACATTGACTTCAAAAGATGTGTCAAAAGTTTTACATAACATAGTTAAGCATTCATTACACCCAAAAGATGTGCAAAAAGTTTAACACTATACACTTAAACATGCATTTAAGCAATTCCAACTAGTTTTCAAAAGATGTGCCAAAAGATTCCAAAGTTAAAAGATGTCAGTCAAAGATGCCAAAAACATTAACAACAGTACAGTAAGCCAAAAGTTAATCCAACTCATACGGATTGTCATCACTGCTTCCCTGTTTTCCCTCCCACATCTTTCTTATCTTTAGTTTTGTTATTCTTTCTGAAGGTTTCCTTGCCCTCTTTCCCACTACAACTTGAAAAGCTGGTATTTCCACTTGATCTTGAACTACAATTTGGTTAGCATCTTCACCTTGAACTTGCACTTTAGGTTCAACTTCAGCTTGAACTGCAGGGTGAACTTCAACTTGGTTAGCATCATGAACTTCAGGATGATTTTCAGGTTCAACTTCAGCTTGCACTTCATCTTGAACTTCATGTTGCATTCCATCTTGGACTTCAGGTTCTACTCCATCTTCAACTTCAGGTTGCACATCATCTTCAAATTTAAGATCAAAAGAGTCAACATCACTTTCAGGTTCTATTTCAACTTCACTGTCACTGTCAATATCAACTTCATGTGTCAATACAACCTTCACTTTATCTGTTTTGCATTACTTGAAAAGTTAAGTTATGCCAAATATGTTAAGTTATATAAGTTATATATAAATAAATATATCAAACATACCAGCTTTCTTGGATTTCTTTTTCTTTGAACTTGCATTTGATGATTCCCCAATTGGTTTCTGAGGACAGGTTGTTCTATTATGCCCACTTTCCCTACATATGCTGCATTTCATCACACTACCTCTTTTTGTGATTGAAAGCTTTTTTCCTTGGTTTTCCCTCTCAATCTGATCCCTTTTCCTTTTTGTTGATGGTCTTCCTGGTAGCCTTCTCCTTTTGGGGGGCAATGGGCTGATGTGGTCTACATGAGGCCACATGTCACTACCATTTAGTGGGTTAATGGTATACCTGTAACAGTTTAGGTACATTGATGTGGTAAACCATGGTGACACATACTCCTCTACATCCCTGTTAAGGCTTGCAATGTCACTACCATTTAGTGGGTTAATGGTATACCTGTAACAGTTTAGGTACATTGATGTGGTAAACCATGGTGACACATACTCCTCTACATCCCTGTTAAGGCTTGCAATGTAAGCATACCCATGCACACAACGGTAACCTGTTAACTGCCAAGTTCTGCAGGCACATGTCCTGCTACTAATATCCATAACATATGCATCATACCCAAGTCTGACTTCATACTGTTGATAACCAGATGGTATTACTTTCCAAAACCTATCCATATACACATGTTTAAAGACAAACATATATAAGGACAAACATGTTTAAAGACAAACATATATAAGGACAAACAGCTTTAAGCACTTACCTTTGAAGATCCTTAAGCTTGGACAACTTCAGCCTAATGGTAGGACATATGGTTAAATCCCAAGATTTCCCCTTAATCTTCTGTCTATAAAGCCTCTCCATCACATAAATTTGAATTTCTTCTAACATGGTGATTAGTGGTCTCTTCCTGGAAACTTCAGTCACAGAGTTGAAACTCTCAGATATACCATTTTCATATGCATCACAAGCCCTATCAGTCTGAAAAAATGCTTTACTCCAAGTTTTAGGGTCCCTTTCCATCAAATGGTCATAAGCTAGTGGCTCTAATTTCTTGATTTCATTCATGTGTTGTTCAAATTTTGCACGGGTAGTAGCTGCAGCAGCATACCAGAAAAGCTTTCTAAACACTTGGCCCTTAAACCTTTTCATGAAATTAGCACATATGTGCCTAGCACATTTCCTATGCTCTGCTGCTAGGACCCTTTCCTTCACAGCCTCAAGTAATCCCTGTTAGCAATAGACACAAAATTTAAACAACAAAAACATAACATAAGCTAAAATAAAGATGAAAATAATAGAAATTGATTACTTTGTGTTGGTATGATATCAAGGTTAGTCCATGCCCAACTCCCATTCCAAGGTCCTCAATTAGAAGGTCAATAAACCACTTCCATGTTTCTTTACTTTCCATTGAAACAACAGCCCAAGCAATGGGATATATATGGTTATTTGCATCTCTACCTATAGCAGAGAGCAACTGACCTCTACATATGCCCTTTAGGAAGCAACCATCTAGTTCAATTACCCTCCTACAACCTTCAATCCATCCATCCTTCAATCCATTGAAACATACATAAAACTTTGAGAAATATGTGGTTCCATCAGGCATGACATCTACATCCATCTTCACTGTTGATCCAGGGTTAGTCCTTATCTCATCTCCATAGCTCCATATTTTTGCATAATGCTCTTTTAAAGTACCCTCTATCTCCTGAAATGCATACTTCCTTGCATTTCTGCCTTGACCAACACGTGCAATCAAATTAAATTTCTTGTTGACTTTAGCTTTCAACTTCCTTATACTCATCTTTGGTTTCTGAAGTATATGATTCATGAAATGCTTTGCTATCCATTTATAGGTAACAATGGACCCAAATTTGAACACTCTTGCACAATTATGCATATCATTCAGAGATTTAATCTGGAATGATTTTTCACTGCTCATCCAGGTTACCCACAACCTAAAGGGACAACCTTTACCTTGTTTATTTGTCTTACCTTTACAACATTTTACCAATAACCTTTCATGATCAATTTTCTCATACCATAAATCATATCCATTTTTGACTGCATATTTAGCGATACACAACTTCAATTCCAATGGATTAGAAAACTTCATACCCAAAACTGGCACCGTTTGCTCTAATTCTTGATTCTCATTATGGACAGGAAACACAACATCCTTAAGCTTCCCATTGTTTGCTTCCTCTTCATCATCATCACTAATATGCCCTGAAAGTTTGTCCAAGAATAGGTATCCAACAGTTTTATCAAAAGTATGTTCATCTTCATCATCCCATTCATGTTAATATTCCATTGTCATTGAAACTTCAAAATCCTTGTCATCCTCTTCATCCAACTCATCCGACTCATACCCTTTACCATCTGCTAAGAACTCGTTATCAACCCAAGCAAGAATTGGTTCATTTCAGTGGTTAATGTACACATCTAACTCACTCTCAAGACTATCACTCTCCAGACTATAAATAGTTTCCACAAACTCCTAATAATCAGCATCACTGTCGATTCTTCTAATACCCTCACACAAGCTTTCCTTTCTCATACAGTAGTAGACATTATCATAGGCTCCATTGGTTAATTTCGTAAGCCACAAAAGAAACTCTTTATATGTAAATCCCTCAAAATCCACATCACGTACATTTGTTTTTACGGGGTCTAAGTACACCAATGGGTTTGGCGAAAAGAATCCATTGCAATGAAAATCTATAGATACATACATACCTGTAAATGAGGATGCCATGCTAGCAGTCGACTTCAATTCCAACTTCAATTCCAAGCCCTAATCGTCGATTTGATGTATCAATTGATTTCTCACAGAAGAAGGTAATCGAGGTGTGTTAGCTGACGACGACGAACCCTAATTAAATGAGAAAGGGGTGTAATGGCCACGTAAGATTCCACGTAATGGTTTAAACCGAGCTAAATCAATGTTACCGGCTAAAACAAGTAATAGCAGGTAATGTTGGTTATTTTTGAACGGGTGAAAAAAGTTAATTGGGTAAATGAGTACAAAAAAAACAATATTACCCATATGTGAACATTTGAAATACTTAATTACCTTAATAAGTCAAATTCCCCATTTTTTACCCCATTTTTACCCCTAAAATGTATATTGCTAATATATTCCATTATTCCAACTTACATAGATTGTCAAACACACCCTCTTCTAATTTAGTTTTAACAAATATATAATCTATATTTTTTCATTACATTAATATTAAATACAAAAGATTATATTTATAATAAACTTATAAATATTATAAATGCATTTATAAAAAATATTACACATACATACTTTTAAATAAATATTATACATACATTTATATAAATATTAGACATACACACTTTTAATTATAAGTTTTTGCAAAATACGTTATCGTTTTTTAAATTATTATAAGTATTAAATATTATATTTAAATTATAATTAGTAGGTAAAAATGAACTACAAATGTATAAATATATAAACAGAATGATTAAAACCAACAACGTAAAGTTCATCCCTATTTTAAGAGTATAACACCATATTTGGTGCACCACTATTCATATCCCCAAAATGGAGGAATAAATGGAGGATGGTTGGAAAAAAATAAAGAATGAGTTGGAGATGCTCTTAGCGAAGTTACTGAGTTATTTTTAAATGATTTCATTAAGCGAGTTCTTTTTAAACGAATGTTAAGTGACAAACCATAAAGACTTTTTTGCAATTTTGTTAATTATAAAATTGTTGTATCCTTTAATCTTTTCCTGCCAAAAAAAAAAAGCAATACAAAAAAAGGAAATTTAAAACTTTAATACGTGGACGGCAGGATTCGAACCTGCGCGGGCAGAGCCCACATGATTTCTAGTCATGCCCGATAACCACTCCGGCACGTCCACTTTATGATATTTATCCTACAATTAACTATGTAATACCAAGGGAGAGAGGCTCATCCAAGGTTGTAACTATCACATAAATGCAGAATTTTCATGTTAAAAAAATTATAATTCCTTGTTTTTTTTTTGTTTTTTTTCAATAGAAAAAAAACCTTATAGATAAGTAAAGTATTCCAACAATAAGAAAATAGTTATTTTGTAATGTACTATTAGTTTTTGGAATTTGTGAGTTTGATAAAGTGTTTATATGTCATATATATCTAATATTATATATAACATTAAACATAACCAAATTGAGCCAGCAAAAAATGTTCGACTTCTGCTAAAGTGTTCGACTCGTCGTCATCACCTTCCAATAAGATATCACCCTTCTTCCAATCAAAGTTGTTTGCTTTTCATCTTTTTTTTTTTTTTTTTTTTTTTTTTTTTTTTTTTATTGATTAGTTTTTCCTATTGGTATTGACCTTGGAACAATCAGATCATACCCAACCATATAACATTCTCCTTTTATTTTTCTTGCTTTTCCCTTGTGTTTCTTTCATCGATTTTTAACATGTAATAAGTGAAGGTACCATAGACTAGAATACCAGATCCATATGAACCCTACCAACACCATTTATGGTTTATGGTTTGTATTTTATATCTTTATTCTTTATCCATGAATATGTAGAGAGTTAGTTATTCGTACGTTATTAATTATCATATACTTGGTGGATTATTAGATGCGCAAAGATTGATTGGAAGGATATTTAATAACATATGCCTTCAGATCATTGTCTCTTTTTACCTATCGGTTGCTCCTTTTTTCCTATGAACTCTTTTCACATTAAATTTGATGGATATTGTTAATATAAATGAAAATTATAAGCAAAACAATGCAAAAAAAAAAAAAAACTATGTATTCAAAACTTTATTTAGACATATAACAATACTCATTTAGCCAATTTACAACCCTTAAGCCATGTTTTCATTGAGCTTATTTTACAAAAAGAATTATTGAGTTTTTCATCAATGTTTGGATACAAAAATAACAGGCCGAATGTATTGATTTTAAAGCGGAGAGATTTATGTGTGTGTATGTGTGTGTCCCCAAGAGGCTTAATTTATTTAGTCACCATCTTGTAGATGATTTCTAGTTCTTTCTATATAATCTGCCTGCTATACGTATTATATGTCCAACACAATGGTAAACCTCTTACCTACATTGTCTCTTTAAGTATATGGCCATTTCTTATTCACTTGGGTAAAGGGGTTACCTATTTGTAAGATGTAATAATATCACCACCAATTGCGGAGACGAATTTTATTGAATCTATAATACAATACATGTACATGAATAAGGAAATGATATATACAAAACTAATATAAGATATGATTTCATTGATATCAATGAGATATATCGTTAATACCCTCCTCCAAGCGAATCGGAGGAGGTCCAACACGTAACTGCATACGAAAATGTTCAAAGAGTGGATGTGGAAGAATTTTGGTGAAGATAACTTCGTACGAGTAAGTTATGATTTTTCGAAGTTTCAGTGCAGCGGTGTTAACACCGAAATCGAAATTCAAATCGGTTGATTATTAGCCGAAACAATATAAATGAGAGTTGAAGATCCTGTGAATATGAACCTATCAATATAAAACAATCGACAACATAGTTCGTATGAATGAATTATAAATTTTGTACGTACTTTAACAAACTAAACTCGATAAGCACCATCCCACCTCTTACCTGTTTCATCGAGATCCACCTACATCCAGAACCACCAAGGCATGAACAGAACTACCCATTGAGACTGCACCCACCCGAAACCACCAGTAGGAACAAACCTTCAAACCACCAAAAATTCCCAAACACCCTCTGAGCTTCGGCTGGAAGAAAAAAAAACAAAAGAGGAATTTTTTTTTTCTGAATCTCGATCACAAGAAGAAGAAACAAGAAAAGGCCTTCAAAAATTACCAAACACCTACCATGTACCTATGACTTTCGAGCAAAGAAGAAAAGAGAAAGATTTCTTTTTCTTGTGCAACTGAGACCCGAGACCGAGAAACGGTTGTTGCCTTCGGTTTTACCTCCACCCAAGACCTCTCGCATCACCTCACTTATGAGACCACCACCCTAGAAGAGCTTACAGTCGTCGCAAACACTATCAATCTTCATATTCTCCATCGAAAACACCTGCAACAAAAAGGAAACATGAAAAGAAAATAAAACATAAAAGAGAGTTAAAGATCAGGTGAATATGAACCTGTCAATATAAAACAGTTGACAACAGAGTTCGTATGAAGGAATTATGAATTTCGTACGGACTTTAACAGTCTAAGCCATAAAAATATAACTTTAAAAATAAAGTGAGAATTAGTTGATGATGTCTAAATGGAAGTTGTAGATCTCGTCGATAGTTACGCGTGGATATAAAGAAAATAAAAAATGGAGCTCGTATAAAGAAGATATGATTTTTAAAAAAAAACATTAAGTTTTTGCGTGCATCGATAGGAGGCTCACGCTTCTGATAGACGGCGCGACCCACAACAATTTTTCCACGTGTCAGTACTAGATGAAGCCACATCACCATCCCCGAAAAAGGGTGTGGTGCGCCCAGACCAGATGTGTGGCGCGTACCCCTTTCCAACCCTATATATTCTTGGATTTTTAGCTCATTTTCACTTCAATTCCACCCAGAATCCTTTGGAATTCCTTCCATCCTCTAGTCTCTTCACTTTCTAGTTTCTTCCTACTTTAGCGAGGCCCTGGAGCGTATTAGAGATAGAGATTTTGAGCCAAGCAGCATGAGATGAGATATCCCATGCATGACCTTGAGTTGGGAGCGGTGGTTTTCGCCCTCAAGATTTGGAGGCATTACCTTTATGGGGCCCGCTGTACTATCTACACGGATCACAAGAGTTTGCGGCATATTATGGATCAGTCGCACCTAAACATGAGGCAGCACATGTGGTTGGACGTAGTTAAGGATTATGTTTGCGAGATCCTTTACCATCCGGGTAAAGAGAATGTGGTGGAGGATGCCTTGAGCCGCAAGTCGGTTGGATCTTCTGTCCAGGTGTCATGTATGAGGATATATGTGGGTTCTCCGCTTGTGGGGTAGATTAGGAAGGTTCAGGCCGAGGGGTACGGGAATAAAATTGGAAGATTAAGAGGATCAGGAGCGAGATCACCAGGTTTGTTTCGGACAGTCGTGGTTTGTTGACCTGTTGCGGTTGGGTATGGGTTCCTATGTCTGGTGGGGTCAGACAAATTGTGTTGGAGAAGGCTCATAAGTCTCATTTTTCTATCCATCTAGGGTCCACCAAGATGTATCGGGATCTAAGGTTGAGTTATTGGTGGCCATGCATGAAGAGGGAGATCGCCTGGTATGTCGAGAGGTGCTTGACCTTTAGGATTGTCAAGGCCGAGCAACAGAGGCCGCATGACAAGCTGCGGCCTCTGGAGGTTCCCATGTGGAAATGGGAGCAGATTTCGATGGACTTTATCACCAAGTTTTCGAAGACGACAAAAGGTTTTAATGCTATTTGGGTCATCGTGGATCGATTGACCAAGACTGCCCACTTTCTAGCAATTCGAGAGAGCTCGTCGGCCAAGAAGTTGGCTGATGTGTATATTTGCGAGATTGTTGCTCGCCATGGGGTTCCGGTCTCTATTGTTTCAGACCGTGATGTTCGGTTCACCTCACGATTTTGGCAGAAGTTCCATGAGGATATGGGTACGAAGCTGCACTTCAGCACAAATTACCATCCATAGATAGACAGCCAGGGTGAGCGGACGATTCAAACTCTCGAGGATATGCTGCGAGCATACGTCATAGATTTTGGTGGGAGTTGGGACTCTGAACTACCTCTGGCAGAGTTCTCCTACAACAATAGTTTCCACTCCATCATTAGTGCTCCACCTTTTGAGCTTTTGTATGGGCGGAGATGGCATACTCCATTCTGTTGGGGCAAGGTTGTTCATAGGGTTATGGGGAGAACCGAGGTGGTCCTTCAGAATACATAGATGATCCAACAGATTAGGAAGAGATTGCAGACTGCTCAGAGTCGGCAGAAAAGCTATGCCGACTGGCACCGATCTGAGTTGGAGTTTCAGGTTGGTGACATGGTGTTACTGAAAGTCTCACCTTGGAAAAGTGTGATTTGTTTCAAGAAGAGGGGGAATTAGGTCCCCGATATATCGGATCACTACGGATTATTGCTAGGGTTGGCAAGGTTGCATATAGATTGGATCTTCCGGAGGAGCTCAGTCATATTCATAGCACTTTCCATGTTTCGTACCTACGAAAGTAAATTCTGGACGAGGATGTAGTGGTGTCATTGGATGATATTCAGGTTGATGAGCGTCTTAACTATGTCGAGAGTCCGGTAGCTATCCTGGAAAGGAAAGTAAAGGTTTTGTGTAGCAAGGAAGTACCATTAGTAAAGGTACGGTGGCAACACCGAAGGGGCTCTGAGTGGACCTAGGAGCCAGAGGCTGAGATGTGGGAGCATTACCCGGGATTATTCACCGCAGCAGGCTTCGAGGACGAAGCCTAGTCCAAGTGGGGGAAAGTTGTAACATCCCAATCCTCAGGTATAAATTTTAATTCTTTTACCATGTTTTCTTTAGAACTCGGCGAGTTAGAAGCCTCAACACGGCGTGTTGAGGTGACTTTTGGCCGTGGATGTTAATGAACCAACTCGGTGAGTTGGCAGCTGAGAAAGAAACACAAAATTTTAGCATGTTGCACCCTATTTACAGGCCTTAAGTCCCTTGGCTGGTGTAACACTCGTAGATCCGAGCTAGTCAATTTAGAAACGATAAGCATCAAAAATGACTTTTTGATGGAATATTATTTAGAAGGATTAATCTTAACTAAGTTGTAGTATATGCTACAAGGATTCCGTACATATAAAGAACGCCGAAATCCAAGTTATAACGAAGAAGTTATGACCTGTCGAAGTTTCGCGACAGAACTGACACGACACAGCGTGACGTAAATAGTGAATTTACCATAGAGCAATATTTGGATTTTGAGATCTAAAAGAAACTTGTAGAATACGTTAAACCGAGAGCGTGCATGAAAAGAACGCCCAAATCTGACTTCCTATGAGGAAGTTATGATTTTTCGAAGTTTCGACTTAGCAGTGTACAACTCGAAGTTCGAATATGAGATCGAGCGATATTTAGCCGAAATATTCTAAATGAGAATTGAAGATCTCGTCGATAGTACTCCAACAGTGAAAAGATAGACGAAAACGGACGTCAGATGAAGGAGTTGTGAATTCCTAACAGAGTTTTCCTGTCACAGCCTACTAAAAAATAATATAATAAAAATAAAGTCAAAATTAGCCGATGAAGTCTAAACGAGAGTTGTAGAGCATAATCTAACCTTCGCTTCGATATAATGAGCATCGAAAACGGAGTTCGTATGCGAAAGTTATGAATTTCTGAAGTTCGGGGCGCAAAACCCCAAAATTGTCAGAGACCACAACGTGAAATCAGTGTTCACCTCCTGGAGTCTGCCAGACCCAACTTGCGATGACGCATGTAGTGACGATCAAACCCACGACGTGAAAATACTGTTCACGACATGAAAATCGAGAAATCAGCCCTATAAATAGATTTGAAGGGCCAACCGGCCAAGGTTGCTAATTCACCCTTCTCTCACCCATATTACCTCGATTTACATGCAAAGAAGTATCCTCGAATCCCCGGTATCATCCCGAGACCCGAAGTGAGTCCCGAAGCCTGAAGATCCCGAGAAGAAAAAGAGTTTCGGAGCCGAAGCTCTGCCCACAAGAAGCCCATTGTTTGAAGATATTCTAGTTTCACCGAAGAATACTACTCTTAGAGTCGTAGTGTTGTCCGAACATCGTCTAATCAAGTGAGTGTGTGATTACTTTCTTCTAACACATAAATATGAAGTATTTGCTATGGAATACATGATATGTGTTTATATATTGTTTGTTTATTTAAGGTGGATGTGAAATGAATGTTTTATATAGGTTCTAAATGAGTTAACCTATATTTGTATTTTAGATCTACAAATATGTTGGGTAGAACATGGGTAGATGGAATAATTGGTGTGTAATGAAAGATGGTATGAATGAGCCTTGGTGACTATGGAGTTAGCGCTTGTTAAATTGAACCTTAGTGACTATGAAGTTAGCGCCTGTTAAGTAAACCTTGGTGACTATGGAGTTAGCGCCTGTTAAGTGAACCTTAGTGACTATGGAGTTAGCGCCTGATAGTTATAGATTTAGTACCTGATGGATAAACTTTGGTAGCAATGGACTTTGTGTCAATTCCTTAGGTCAATCCTTAGGAACAAATGAAGGAATGATAGTTGATTCTTTGGGTAAAACCTTAAGAAATAAAGAAGATAATGGGGATGAATAATTGGTTTGATTATTTGATGATTGAATATAATAAATATATTATTGTGGGTTGAAAACCCTATATGCTCACCAGGCTCCCAAGCCTGACCCACTTAGTTTTCTTTGCATTACAAGTAATGGCACAAGAGTATAAGTTGGTGTACTTGACGAGAGATTTTGGATTATAGATCAGTAGTTATAAATAACTGTTGTAAGGTCTTTTTTATATTGTTTATGCTTTTGGTCTGTATCGGAACAACATGACATCTCGAGATTTTGTTATTTAATAAAATACATTTCTTTAAAGAAATGCTTTGATAAATTCTTATCATATTTTTTTTGGGAACAAATTCCGCAACTCTTTTAATCAAAGGATTACTCTGATTTTATAAAACAAAGCATAAAAAAATCGGTCTTTTCTGGTCGTGAAATTGAGGATGTCACAGGTGGCCTCCTTACTGTTGGGTTTTGAGCATTCTAACACTCCTAAGTGTACATGAAACCCTAAATACCTTGGAACTATGTTTTCTCTATTATACATACAAATATGAACATCCAAGGTATTATCCTAATCTAGCATACAAAACAATGAATATAACAAGATAGAATACATACCTCTTTGATGTAGAAAGTCTTCATGAAGCTTGAGTGCCAAGTGCCTCAAGTGTGACACATCAAATGGTTCACACAACACCAAATACACTTGGAATAACTTGAGAGAATTCTACACTTCATGAAAATCGGCTAGCCCTTCTATTACACACTCTAGTGGCCGATTTTGGTCAAGAATAAGATGCATATATAGTTAGGGTTACACCATGTAAACCCTAATTAACATGGCCTTTCATTTCCATGATCCATGGGTACAAAAACACCATGGCGCATCCATGGAGCATCATATGGGTTTTAGCCCAACTAGATAATCCATGGAGCATTAGCCCACTATATAAGTATGGATGATTTACACAATCAACCCATATATTTAATTAGTCTTCTTTTGATCACTTAATTAATCCTAGATTAATTCTTGATCAATACTAATTAAATAATCTTATTAGTATTATTAATATACTAGAACTTATAATATATTAATAACCATAAGTGTCTTATTTCTCTCATTTAGTCTATCCAAGTGCATGATGCCATGCAACCCAAATGGACCATGCCGGGTCGGGTCAAGTCTTACCAATTATAGTTATGGACTTAGACATTAATCCAACAGTCTCCCACTTGGATAAGTCTAAAACTATTATTGCGTATGACTTCAGGAACCGAATGGTAATCGTAGCTCTCAAAAGCTTTTGTCGAACTCTGACCTTGTAGATGAACTCTGACCTTTGTCAATGACTTGTCCATTAGATAAGGGATCATATATTCCTCCATTCTAGATATCATATGGACTGAGACATGGATTATAATCATTCTCTCTATCCATTTGTTGTTTCCCGATTTCTGATTTATGACGACTGACTAATTGAACAAATCAAATCAGTCCTGGCCAGGCCGAGCACTTCCATTTGTCATCATCAAATCATCGAGGGCCCCACAGATATAGCTTTTATACCGAAGGTAAAAGGAATGGATAAACTTCAACTCATATGGCTTGTTATACTACTTGCTGAATCATACACAAAGACACGTTTTATAACATCGAGTTACCAATGCGTTTTCGTGCAATCAATGTACTATCAACTCATAGTAACAACTCATATCTCTAGGTTTGAAGAATATAAGATATTATCGTCTCATGATCACTCGTGATAAAATCCATGAAGTGATTCCAGTGAGCGCGGGTTGAATCCAATACTCAGAACTTATGAGCACTCGTGAGTGTTGTAGCCATTTGTCCAACATCTTAGACCTCTACAAGCCAACCCATGACATTCTTAATTCATATCTACTTCCAACATATGACCGACTGTGGATGGTTTGAATAACTTAGTCATTCCGGAAGAATAACCTAGTTTATTCTGGAAGTCAAAACATGCAAAATGAAACACAAGAATAATTGAATCCAATATGGTATCAAAACCTATGAAGATAAATAAAACACATTTTATTTATCACCATATGATTACACATTATTCATTGTATACTGTTTCAGCTATCAACTTTATTCTTGAATTTAAAAAACAATAGTTGTCCCATGCTCCAAGCATGTACACTATGTTTTCTAAACACTAGTCATGACACACACCAAGTGTGCATACTATGTTTGTCTATGATCTTTACTTTGTGAACTAGATCAATTGAACATAACTTCAATGATTCTCTTTTCACACTCCCAAATCCTTACTGCAAATGCAAGAATTCCAAATTCATGCCATTTACTGAATTCTGTTAGATTCTAAACTTATATACATTGAACCTCTTGTAATGATTATGCACAAAGTCTGAAGGACTTGACAACAACCATTACAAAGCATTCCAAAGGAGATCAGCTCCTTGGGAACATCCTTCTTGCATTAAGTTTCCTAATCTTACACAGATTAAATAATTTCTAACTTTGAAACATTTCCAGATTCCATTTTGACTATCATTTCTGAACAAGAGTTGCCTCCTTACAGATTATGTCAATATGGTCCTTCCAGAATTATCACTATACTTCCAACTGTCCTTGCGAAACCAATCTTTGGTAAACCTTAGATTGTCCTCAACAATTGCTTAATCCTTTTAGTCATATTCAATTCTATACCTTTTCCTTTCTTAATGCCCCAGGCATTAGGAAAATTTTAGAAAGGATGAATATAGCACATGTAATCGATCCTATATCCGAAGCATATGGGACATGATTCATGATGTCTCACATAAAGACTAAACCAATCTTTTGCTATAACATTTCCATTTCTATTTACCAAGTTCTCATAATTCAGATTATGAAACGGGATGCCGTAATCATAATCGAATTTTAGAACGCAAATAATGGACACATATATAGAATTTCCTTATGTTTAGCCATTCCAACATGAAATTCATATATATATATATATATATATATATATATATATATATATATATATATATATATATATATATATATATATATATCCTTGACTAAATACGATTAAAAACCTCAATCAAAGTTTTTAGAACTGAAGTGAAGTATATTTTCCTCTCCCTTAATTATAGCAAAACAACTCTTTCCCATTGAAACTTTTGTTTTCTATAATTAACATTGCTAACTTACAATACTTATCATAATTATCATGCTCCCACTAACATGATGATTATTAGCATGACACTTATGCTCCCACTAGCTTTGACATGTACTCAGAAATTAGCTGACTTTCTTACCAAAGTTCAGATTTCTGATACTAGATTGTTTTGATAAAACTTTATCATAATCATACACCTTCTCTTAGATAGCTCATAGGTGTGTCTAAATAATTTCAAGAACTATGAAAAGGGATGTCGTAATCATAGTCTTGATTGTTTTGACCTTTGCCACTTCTCACAAGTCCAAGTTAGTGTGCTGGTAAACCACACACGCTCCACTAACGACTTTGAGAATGCAAATATCACAATTGCTATCTAACTAAAATCTACTTAGTGCAAGTGTTTCCTCACCATCATTTTCATGAATCGGAGAGAAACCTTATGACACTTAGATTTACTGGTGTATGTGTTCTTATCCATGTGAATTGTCAAAACCATAGTCATAAGACAAGGATAATGAAAAATTCAAACTCATATGGACTGAACTCAATCTTAATTTCTTGCCATCTGGCAGCTCAAGAGCTTGCCATTGCTTCCAAGTTGTTGTGCAACCAATTGAGAACTCTAAGAGCTCATATGTAAAGCCAACTTTAATTGGAATGGGCACAGAATATGTCAACACGATAGGTTATGAACCTCAAGTCGTGTGCTAGTGAAGAGCTTTAGGTTTTATTCTTGATTAGTTCTTCAGACTTCCAACACTTTTAAGACTCCTACTGTCCTCTTGACATATAAGACTTTCTTGTTAGTTATTCAAGAGATAGTGTGGATTCTAATCAAGACAAACACTTCACAAAATTGGCCTAAGTTGGTCTTTGTTTTATCCAAAACATCACAACTTACCAATTTCAAATATACAAAAGTAGAAAACTTTTACTCTTACATTCGACAAGTGTTTTAAACCTTATTTAAGACATGTCACTCAAGTTACAATATTGGAGTATGACTCTAAGACTTGTATTGGAACGAAGTATGACTCATCTTCTTGATTTAACCATTTCAACAATTCAAGATTCCTCTTCTTAGTCATAAGAATGCACTAAGATTTCCTTAGAGAACTAATTGTTATATGGTTTCTTAATCATTACGATGATCACAAAACTGATACTAAAGTACTCTCCCATCTTTTCAGATTTGAGAAACTTTTATCCTTCTGCCTAATTTGATTCTTCTTATTCGCTATGCCATACATTGGAACCTTTTCCAATATCTTAGAGTTACACTTAAGCTTGTAAGTATAATCATATTTACTGAGCTTTAGTAAACCATGACGAATAGTCTTATCGATCTTTTGTGGTGGACTTGACCAATGCACAAGAATGTGTACTCGATCCCTTAGTCCTTCACTTGACTCACACATCCATGTGAACAAGTAGTTAGTCTTAATTTTTTTCCAATGCTTGAAAGTTTTCATTCATCATGTTATACAACTTGCATGATTCCAAGTTTCTATCCAACTGAAACTTGGGTGATGAGAATCTTTCCTTATTTGGTAAATTTAGACACTACCACAAATGAAAGAATCAAATTCATATTTCCACTCTTGCCATTAATGGAATCATATAAGCTACAATTTTTCCTCCAATGCCATTGTAAGGATATTTTAAAATAAATAAAATCATCATTTTTCCTTTTATTTTAAAAACTTTGCGGAAAAACTATCCTTACAATCCATATGAAAATTTTGTTCTTATCTATTCCTAAGCTATATCTCATAACTCCTAAGAAGTAGCTCAAGAATCCAATCTACAAACTATGCGATAGAAATCCATCTACGCGATCAGATTCAGCATATTCTTTCTTTAAGTTTCTTTACTTTTCTTTGATTCTTAAAACATCAACATGTGACCCAGTCACATCATGTATCAAGAATCTCAGAATAGAAACTTAGCAGAGTTAGATAGTGGATTTTTTTTACCTAAAGTAGAGTCAAACTTATTGACTTTAACACCCTTAGGTAAATTGGCAGCTTCGCAACCAATCCCCCTTCCTTTGGCAATTAAACATATGAATGCTTTGGTAATGGTGCATAGGACTATCACAGACTTAGCCTTTCTCTTTACCATTTGGTCAACCGAGTTGACTATGGCCGATCCCTTTCCACTGGGAAGAGAGAGCTTTACTGGATATCCAATGTCATTATTGTCAATGTCCATAAAGTTTTAGGAAGTTGATCTTAGCAAATAGATAAGATCATTAAGGGTCTTGTCATAGTCTGTTTCATAGGTGTCCCAAAGGAACTCACTATGTCACTTAGAAAGTGATTGAGCCACCAACTTTCTCAAGACTTTGACACCCAACTCTCCCGGCTTGTCGATATGTGACTACATCTCCAAGATGTGATCACACCTAGACCTTGCCTTGCCAATAGGGCTTGAGTGACCTTGAACTTGTGGGTTAGGGAGAATAATTGGAGGAGTTGAAAGAAGTATGATTTCCATGGGACATCATCTTCATTTAGGAAAGCTTGTTTCAAGAGATTTGGGAAGATCATAAATGTCTAAACCAGACATCTTTTGGGAGATATTCAAGATAGTTGATCTAAAGTCCTTAATATAACACCCAATATGAAATATTAAGGCTAGGACCCAACAAACTATTTTATAACTTAGAAGAGGGATGTCGTAATCCAAGCTATAAAATATTTGAAGGTAGGTGAATGACGATTCACCAATTTCCACCAAGATAAACTGTAGATGTAAAATTGTAAAATTCGAATATAGTGTTTTGTATAGTTTCGCATTTTATGTTATTTTACTAAGTCATCTTTGTGCGAAGTGAAATGTCTAGACTTAGTATATTTTTTGTACACTCATGTTCCCTATAAATAGGGACTGAGGTTAGAAGTAGAGAGAGACTTTTCGTAACAAATATCTCTTTTCTGCTTATGTTGTAATCAGTCTTTATCAATATGAGATCTGATTAATACTTACTCTTCGTGTTCTAAATCTTCAATTACTCAAATTAAACTTTGCTTTCTCAAATCTCGATAACAATTCTCATCAATTGGTATCAGAGCAGGATTCAAACTGCTTCGATCTGATTTTTGTGTTAGAATCATTTGCTTTTTGAGTTGCAACTTTACTCAAAATTTTCCGCGCATTTTGGTTTTGAAAATCACATTTGATCTTCAGATTTGAATTGATTCTGTCTTTGAATTGTTAAGTCGAGTAATCGATTAGTGATTTGTGATCAATTCAATTGATCAAATTTTCTATTTCATCAAGTTTTTCAAGCTTTCTGAAAATTTATGTGTTCATCAATGGCGAAATTCAACATGAATACAATGACTTCCTTCTCTCACTTGCTTGGTTCTTCAACCAAAATTCCGATGTTAATTCCAGAATACTATGATCAGTGGGTTGATAGAATGGAAGATTACTTAAATGGAATTGATGAAGAACTTTGGAATTGTATCGATGGAACAGTGCAAGCTCCTGTTAATGTTCAACCAATTGGTCCATCTACTACTTCTACTGAAGTTGCTGATCAAGAAAAACGGTTGAAGAATAATGAAAAGAGGTGCATGAGGGAACTAAGAGGTGCTCTACCTCCCGTGGTTTACAATTACATCCGTAGTTGTAAAACAGCCAAGGAGATCTGGAACACTCTAAAAGAGAAGTATCAAGGCACCGAAAAGACGAAGATCAACTCTGTGAAGCAATGTCTAGTTGAACTGAAGGAATTCAGACAAAAGGATGCAGAAACTCTTGAAAATTACTATGATCGTCTGAATGAGCTTATGTTTCGCTGCAATAGGTATGGAATCACTAGGTCTCTCATGGAGTTCAATTTAACTTTAATTATGGGTCTTCGCAAGGAATGGCGAAGTGTGAGCATGATGATTAAGAATCAACAGAGTTTTGATACAACTAAATTGAATGATCTCTACAATCAATTGAAAACACATGAATGTGAAGTTTCAGAAATGTATGAAGAATCAAAACAAAGTATTGGAGGTCCTTTGGCTCTTGTTTCAAAGGTATCAAAAACTGATGTTAATGAAAAAGATGGTTCAGATGATGAAGGATTTTTGATGAACTCTGATGATGAAGCTGTGGCATTCTATTCAAACAACAGAGTTAAGAAGTTTTTCAAAAAGCCTTTTAATCCAAAAGGAAAGGCTAGTGATGTGAAAAATGCAGTCACAAGAATTGGAGGGGAGGAGAGGAAGAAATTGGAGAAAGTTGATGAGAAACAAAAAGATGCGAAAGAAGAGAAGAAGCTGAAAGGTGATTCAGGAATTTACTGTCACTACTGCAACGGTGCGAATCATTTTGCAGCTGATTGCATGCTGCGAAAGAAAGAAGAGAAGAAGGAAAAAGTTAAAGATGTAGCATACTACTCTGAAAAGATTGAAGAGATATGTGCTAAGACCAAAGGAGTGTCTTTGGTTGCGAAAGGTGAAACTGACAATGAAGAAAGTGTTATGTATCAAATCTGGTCTTCAGGATCTGATGACGAGGAAATGAGGCATCCCACACATGGAGCAATGTTCTCAAATTTTGAAGATTGCGAAGAGGAAATTTCAGGAAGGTGCTTCGTATCCAAATCCACAGACAAATCACCCATGACAACCAAGGTACGTGAAATACTTGAATCTTTTAATATTCCTTTATCTGCTTATGATGCTGAAATTGTTTCATTTGATGAAACTGTGGCTTATTTTGATTCTGTTATTGTGTCTTCTAGTACTGAAGCTCAAAAATTAAGTATGCAACTAGGTGAGACAAGGAGAGAATTAGAAATAAAGAGGAGCAGAGTAGAAAAACTTGAAATGCAGATCAAAAATATAGATTGTGATAGGAATAATCTTACAAATGATGTTAGGTTGTTGCTAGCACAAAGGAACATATATTGTAATTCTGCCAAACGGCTATATGCAAAATTAACTGCTTTACATCATTCTTCTGACATTAGCAAAGAACAACATAGGAAACTGTTACCTTTTCTTGAATATGAACGTGAAAAAGTTGATGTTGTTTCTTATGATTGTGAAAGTACAATTGCTCAATTTGACAAAATACCTGATGATAGATATACATATGGTATTGTCAAAATTGATGAATTTCTAAATGTTGATGAGTTAGTTAACATTGTCAATGAAAGTTTGACAAAGAGTGAACAAGTGAAAATCTTAAAGAAAACAGAAAATTCAACTCTTGCCTCACAATTCAATTATGCTGATATTGATGAAAATTCAGATAATGTGAGTGAAATCAGTGAGATAGAAGAGGAAGAAGAGGTAGATTGTTCTCAATTGTCAATAGTTAATATCACATCTAAGATTAAATGTAAAGAAATTATTGTTGATTCGATAGTAGAGGATGAAATTGATAAACCTTTAACTCCACAACATTGTAAGTTTGATAATGTGGAAGTTGAAAGCTGGAAATCTGATGATAATGAAGAAAACAGAGAAGAAAAGAAAGATTCAAATGAAACACCTCAACGAGTTGTGGTTGATCAAGTGTTTGAAAATACAAAAGAATTTGACAAAATTTTAAATGACAAAGGCACACATTATTTGGAAACCAACACAGTGGTATATCCAAATTTTGTATGTACTGATAAAACCATTTTTCCAAATCAAGTTTTTGTCACTACTGGAAATGCTGAGAAAGTTCATCCTGAATTCAACAAAATGATTGAAAAAGATAATCTAAAGTCAACCACAGAAGGTTTTTCGCAAATCAAAACACAGAAGAAAACAATTTAACTCAAAATTCTTATGTGTTTCAAAAACAAAAATCATTACAAAAATGGGTGGTTAAAGGTGAAAAACCAAACAAAATTTTTGAAAAAGTTGAAAAATCAAAGGCTGAAGTGAAATTAAATTCTCATGAATTCAAATTGATGGTTGGAAATTATTCAACAGAAAATAATGTTTCAAAAAGAAAAGCAAGAAAAGCAGTTTTCTGGCAAGTTGTGTCAAATGACAAACCAAGAGATGAAAAAGAACAAATTTCAAAAACAAAATCATCTAAATTTCAGAGCAATAATAAACAAACAAATTTTGTTGATAAAAATCCATATGTTCGCAAATATGACAACAATCGAAAATTTGAGAATTCGCAAAAATTTGCAAATAATCAAAAGTTTCAAAATGTTGGCAAATTCACGAAAACTTCATCAAGTTTGACAGATTCAACTCAAGAAAAAATAAAATTTTCACCAAAATTACCAAATTTTCCAAATCCTTTAGTTTCAAAACAGACCAAAGTTTCATATACAAAAGGAAAATCTGATGTAAGTATAATCAATCGATGGTTTGAAGGGAAAGGAAGAAAATATCAAAGTGGGAAGTTTTTAGAGCAACAAATCAAGAATGCATTTGACAAGTTCGCAAATAACTCTTCCACTGCTAGTTCATCATCTCATCATTCGCAAGTTCCAGTTCAAAAATGGAAACCAGTTATCAAAAATGTGAATGTTATGAAGGATAAGATTACAATCAATGGAAATCCAAAACTATTGAATGAATATATTTCAATATCTAGATCTGGTGATGTTGATATAATGGATTCTGTCACAAACAAAGTGAAAACATGGTTTTTAAATTCCAAGAATTTGGTTCATTCTACTAATGATGGACCCAACAAGTCTTGGGTTCCTAAATTCTTTCAATAAATGCAGGTGATGTGTGACGAGCAATATGATTTGAAATGGTATATTGATAGTGGTTGCTCTCGTCATATGACTGGAAGAAAGGAAAACTTGCGAGATTATAGAAGCTTGGAAAATGCAGGAGTAGTCAAATTTGGGAATAATCACAAGTGTCAAGTGAAAGGCTATGGGAAAGTCACAAATGGAAAATTCACTGTGAATAGAGTTGCTTATGTTGAAGGACTTCAACACAATTTGATAAGCGTGTCACAACTTGTTGTTGGTACTGGAAATCAAGTTGTATTTAATGAAGAAGGAAGTATCATTTCAAATGCGAAGTCAAATGAAATACTTCTCAAATCCAAAAGATATGGTGATATGTTTACACTGGACATCAAACCAATTGTGGGAAAACCTGCTGTGTGTTTACTATCAAAAGCATCTAATGATCTCAGCTGGCTTTGGTATAAAAGATTGTCACACTTGAACTTTCGAAATATTAATAAACTTGTCACTGAAGATTTAGTTCTAAGGTTACCAGTACTAAAATTTGACAATGATTCTTTGTGTGCAGCTTGCGAACAAGGAAAACAACATCGAAAAGGTCATTCGATTGTGATAGATTCAAAAATCGTAAAACCATTGGAACTTCTTCACATTGACTTATGTGGACCGTCGACTATTGCAACAATCAATAAAAAGCGGTATATTTTAGTTGTTGTAGATGATTTCTCTCGATTCACATGGGTGTTTTTTCTCAGGTTGAAATCTAAAGTTGCTCAGACGATGATTGATTTTATCAAAAATATTGAACTTAGTCTGAAGAAGAATGTACGAAAAATTAAAAGTGATAATGGTTCCGAGTTTAAAAATCAAACTCTTGATATTTTTCTCACAAGCAAAGGCATTTCGCATAATTTCTCATCACCATATACTCCACAACAAAATGGTGTTGTTGAAAGAAGAAATCGATCTCTATGCGAAGCAGCCAGAGCCATGTTAACATATGCGAATCTACCTCAATATCTTTGGGCAGAAGAAGTGTCCACTGCATGTTTTACTCAGAATCGATCATTCATTCATCGAAGATTCAATGTTACTCCATATGAAATAATCAATAATCGGAAACCTAATGTAAAATTCTTTCATGTTTTTGGTTGCAGGTGCTTTATCATGAATCTCAAAGATAATTTGTCCAAGTTCCAAGCTAAAGCTGATGAAGGCATATTCTTAGGATATTCACAGAATTCAGTTGCATACAGAGTGCTTAATAAAAGAACTAGAAAAGTTGAAGAAACTTTCAATTTAACGTTTGATGATTACTATCTTAAACAAATGGATAGTAAATTTGAAAATAAATCAATACTTGTGGATTCAAATACTCAAATTGATAATTCTGAAATCAATGATTTTGATTATGACTTAATTTTCGGAATTCCTGACAGGGCAATTGACACAGAAAATAATGCTCCTAATAATCAAACATCAGAATCCTTATAACATACTGATAATTCAACAATAAATACAACATCGATAACTTGTGAAAGTACGACCGATATTCTTATGGAGGAGGAACATACGAGTATTCATGAAGATAGTCAGCCAATTTTCGAGGGGGAGAATGAAATTATGAGTCATCAAGTTGAGGGGGAGCATTCGCAGAATCAACAGGAACATCAAGTTAAGGGGGAGCATTCGCAGAATCAACAGGAACATCATTCTGAGGGGGAGCATCAAGATGAAGATCATGTTGAGGGGGAGCATGATGAAACAGAGACAATTAATCTTGATGAAAATGATGAGTTTCATGAACTAAATGATAATTTTTCTGTTGCAGGATCTGAAAATGAAGATATGTATGAAGATGCACCATTAGAATTTAATCCTAATTTTCCACCACTTGAGAAATGGACAAGAAATCATCCAAAAGAACAGGTAATTGGTAATCCACAAGATGGTGTGTTGACTAGAGCTCAAATTCGTGTGAAAAATAAGGTACTGAATGCGAACCAAGAACTATGTATGTTTAATGTCTTTATATTTCGAAAATAGAGCCAAAAACAGTAAAGGATGCTATGGAACACTCAGATTGGGTTGTTGCTATGCAATCTGAACTGGCTGAATTTGAACGAAACAAGGTTTGGAGATTAGTTTCTAAACCTTCTGATGTTTCAATTGTCGGATTAAAATAGACTTTTAAAAACAAAACCGACAAAGATGACAATATTATTCGAAATAAAGCTAGACTAGTGGTTAAAGGTTATTCGTAACAAGAAGGGATAGACTATGAAGAAACATTTACACTGGTTGCAAGACTTGAAGCAGTTCGCATATTTTAGCATATGCAGCTCACAAAGACTTTGATGTTTATCAAATGGATGTTAAATGTTCATTCTTAAATGGAGAACTAGAAGAAACAGTGTATGTTGAACAACCACCAGGATTTATAAGCAATGAACATCCTAATCATGTTTACATCCTAGATAAGGCTGTATACGGATTAAAACAAGCACCAAGAGCCTGGTACGCAACACTTACAAATTTCTTGATACAATCTAAATTTAAACAAGGATCAGTTGACCCCACATTATTTCGCAAGAAAATTGGGTGTCATCTAATGCTTGTTCAAATTTATGTTGATGATATTATCTTTGGCTCAACTGATCCAGCATTGTCAATTGAATTTGAAAATCTAATGAAAAGTCAGTTTGAAATAAGCATGATGGGAAAAATTAATAATTTTCTTGGCTTAAACATAAGACAGAACAGGGATGGAATCTTAATCAATCAAGAAAAATATACGAAGAACTTGTTTGAAAAGTTTGGAATGTCTAATAGCACGAAACTCAGAGTACCAATGGCAGTAGGAACAAGACTAACTCCTTTGTTAGATGCTCCTGCTGTTGATTTAACACTTTATTGAAGCATGATAGGGTCTTTATTGTACTTAACTACAAGTAGACCTGATATTATGTTTTCGGTTTGCAATTGTGCTAGATATCAAGCTAATCCCAGAGAACCTCATTTGACTGCAGTGAAAAATATTTTTCGCTATCTTAAGGGAACAGTTTCTTTAGGACTTTGGTATCCTACAAAAACGGGGTTTTTCATTCAAGCTTTTTCAGATTCTGATCTAGGAGGATGTACTTTGGATAGGAAAAGTATGAGTGGTGGATGTTAACTATTGGATGGGAAGTTGGTGAGTTGGCAATCAAAGAAACAAACTTGTGTGGCTATAACAACCACTGAGGCAGAATACATTGTTCTTGCTGCTTGCACTTCGCAAATTATTTGGATTCAGAGTCAACTTCGTAACTATGCAATAAACATGAAAAAGATTCCTTTGTATTATGATTCGCAAAGTGCAATTCGCATATGTCATAATCCAGTACAACATTCAAAGAAAAAACACATTGCTCTTCGATATCATTTTATCAAAGATCATGTGGAAGATGGGAATATTGAAATTCATTTTGTTAAAACAACTGAACAACTTGCTGATATTTTTACAAAACCTCTTGATGAAAAATCATTTGTTAGAATTTTAGCAGGTTTGGGGATGATTAATGCAAATTCAATTTCAAAAACTCATGCCTAAAAGTCTGGTTCAGCAGTTATGAGTCAAATTTGTTCAGAGGTTATTGTTCATTCAGAGGCTTCGCATGGCTTCGCATCCACATCTTTTCGCATCTAAGATCATAACAACTAAGGTAAGGTTTACGACTAATTTTGAATTTTTTTTAACTTTTGAAAAATCAAAAATCCAAAAAGATTTTACTTTATTATGTTCTTAATTTTGAAAAATTAAAAATCCAAAAAGATTTTATTTTGTTATGTTTTTAATTTTGAAAAATTCAAAAATCACAAAAATATTTTTGTTTTCTTTGTTCTTTAAACTTTGTGTGCTGAGAATTTAATACAGGGCTAAAATGCGAAGAAGTCATACTTATGTGTTTCTACGGGAAGGTATTAATTTTCTTTTAAAAACTAGTTAGGATGTCCCTAGAAGCATGCTGTTGTATGTAGACCAAAAGCCTCAACAAGACTCTATGTGTGAAAAGAAAGCCTTAATGAAATTATCACATGAAAATTTCTTCCCAAAAAGGCTTATATTCGCATAAGTCAACAGAGCTACCTTACTCTTCTCAAATGAGTTAAGAGTTTTCTGTTTTGTCCATTATAACAGAGGTATACTTCGATTCTTATCCAATCTTTTTATACCAAACAATTCTTACACTCTAAATTTTTGAAGAGGTTTGTCCTTGAGGTCTTTGATAAAACCAATCAAAACCTAGACAAATCACAAGTCTGTGTTTATGATCTAACATCATGAGTCTGTGATGGAAGTGAAACCCAAAAATCATAAACCTTAAGGAATTGACGGGGAACTTTGTTCCAGATTTTTACGAAACCTTTGTTTCAGTATCAAAAATTTCGTAACTTCAAATCATATTCAATTCGCATGTGTGGTCTTGATCAAATATTCACAACCAACAATGTTTGTTACCCAACAAGATCCAGAACAAATTTTTTTTTGAATATTATTTCTGTGTAAGTTTCATTCGCAAATCCTATTCATGATAAATATTTTCACAAGCCAACTTGTCACTGACTACACTGGTCAAACAAGTAATTTCATTTACAATTTCTCACCTTATGTTAAGGCTGATATGTAATGAAATTTAAAACCAATTCAACATGTCTTTCAAAAGAAGCCCTTCAATACTTCTCTACAAGTATTCGATTGTAATTCATGGGAAACTACACAAGCTGTTGATTATCTCTCTTGATGATTAACGAAGCAACCTTTGCCTAAGGTTTAACTGCATTCATGTCAAATTCAATTTTTGACATCACAGAATTCCAAATTTTTTGTTTCTCATCTTATTCTGTTGACACAATGCACACACGAAATCCTTGAGGTTCTGAGTACAACCAACTCAGACTGATGATTTCGCAAATCTGGCATATGACTTCACTTTATATCCCAAAAGTGAAAGAGCCTTGACTCCATGCGAAGGGTTTTAAACGGTTTAGATTCTATAACGGGAAACTTGACAGGCTGTGTACTCAAGATGGTTGGTATTCTATCCGGTTTTCAAGGAGATGTGACAGTTACTTTTTGAAGCATGGTTATCTTTTGCAGTCATGATCTGATTTTCAAGGTGCCACATCGGATAACATTAAATGCATCTCGCTTTAATTTCAAATTAATTTGAGTAACCTATAAAAGGGGGATCAAGAACACTATATACGGTTATGCAAACAGAACTCTCACAAACCTCCAAAGTTTCAACCTTGATCAAACTTCATATTTTTCAAACCCTAAAAATGGTAGTCACTCAATCCAACACTGATGAAGTTCTTTCTCAATCCCTGATGAAAATCCAAAGCACAAACTATCAAGTTGATCCAAATGTATCTTCTTATCCTGAAGGCTTGAAGATGCTTATCGTTGACCTGAAACGATCACCTCTGTCAACTGCCATGTTTAGTTCCTTCTCTGTTCCGATGACATGGTTATCCTTGGCAGCTTCAACGACATCATACAATCATACAGCGGATGTGATAACATTCAACTTAATCAACAACAAACGGGTCAAACTGTCCAAGAAGATGTTTGTTGAATTCTTAAAGATTCCAAACAATCATCCATTTGTCAAACATGTTAACTCTCAAATCATTCACATGTTCAACGAGATGGGTCATCAACCAGAGCTTGAGAAGATCAGTGACTTTCGAAAGTCTGGGTTGCCGTGCATATGAAATTTCTTATTTGGAATTTTTCTCAGATGTCTTATAGGAAGATCAGTTGGACTGGATAGAGGACGAATGGAAGTATATGCCATGGTTATGGGCATATACTATGATATAAACGTTGATTATGCAACCCAATTATGGAAGGAATTTGTTAAGAGTCTTGAAAACACAAATTCAGAAAAGGGGATTTCGTGTGCAAGATATTGGAGCTTGATTCTGGAGAAGGTCTATGAAAAAGAAGCAATTCCAGTAATGGAGGATGTTGAAGTTGCTGAATTTTCTTTGTATCAGTTTCCAAAGGCAGTAGAAGATGATGAAGCAATCTTTACTCATGTGGCTCGCATTCCAGATGCGATGCTTCGCAAGGTATCTCAAACTCACAAAGTCTTGGTGAGATATTTGCGAACAGTTGATCAATCAGAGCAGACTGGAGTATTATTGGATGTTGCTGCTCCGTCAAAGAAGAAGAAGCTCATAAAGAAGGATGCGAAAGGTTCATCTACCCAACAAGTTCAAGATGAAGATATTCAGATTGAAGAAACTTCATCTAAGTCAAAGAAAGAAATAATACCTTCTAAGTCTGGGGTATTGAAGAAAATTCGCAAGGCTGAGGTGAGCAGTAAAGGCGTTACTATTCGTAGTATTCCAGCTTCGGTTTCTCCAGGAAAGAAGAGGCAAAGAGCTGAAGATGTTTCCAAGAACATGCAACGTACTCTCATCAAAAGAAGGAAGATGGTGATTCGCAATGAATCATCTGATGAAGAAATAGTACCAGAAACTCCACCAGTAACATCTACGGTAAATGTTTCATTACCTATCATCCATACTTCGCAAATCTCTACCACCTTACCACTCACCAAACCACTCGAAATAGTCACTACCAAATCAGTTTCTGAGGAGGTACCTATTTCTGATACGGTTGTCAACGTATCTGATACGGGGGCACCTATCCTGAGTGTTGCAACCACAATCCTAATCTCCTTACCTATTTCTTTACCAATTGTTTCAATTCCATTTACAACTTTATCCACCACTTCATCAATTTTTGATCATGCTCTTCAAAACCCATTTACAACACGTTTTCCATCTCAATCACCCGAAGATCCTCAACTTTCGCAACCTTTATCTGATAATGAAGCTGAAGGAGGTGCCTTTGGAGGGATACTTGAAGACATTCACTTTGATTCAGAGGAGGAGGATATTCCTGATCATATGCTTATGACAGGAAAACAATTTAAAATCCTGAATCAGAAGTTGAATGCTATTATTCAGTCGCAAGCTGATTCCGGCAGGATGTCTTCTATATCAGCAATGGAGATTGATGTAATGATCAAAGGTGCTGAGAAGCGTATTATGGAGAAGGTTGATCAATCTGACAAGAATAATGAGCTTTGCATTCAAGCACAAGGGAGCAATTTTTCTTTAGTGGTCAAGGATTTGAAAACTGTTGCAAAAGAACGTCATGTTCTTTTTGTACAGGATGTGAAGAAAGTTCGGGAGGATGTCAACTATAAGCTTCAAGAGTTGAAATCTGAACTTGCCAAGGAGCTTCAGGATATTCATACTCAAAATGCTGAAGTTCAAAAGCAGATTACGGAGGTTTCTTCAAGAGTACATAATTTTGTTGATGTTCCTATTCTTGAAGCACATAACGAAGAAACAAAGGAGAAGCTTGATCAGCTAACCAAGTTGGTTTCTAAGCTTAAAATGGTGGTTTCGCAATCGTCAACTACACAAATTCTCACTCTTGAGTTCTTGTCTCTAAAGATTAATACTTTAGAACAAGCAATTCAGAAAGCTCTTGCTCCACTCGCCAATTTTACTTCTTTACTACCAAAGGGTGCCCCACCAGCCCACCTGCTTTCACAGGGGTGCAAGGGGGAGAGAAAAGTTTAAGTAAAGAAGAGGATGCGAAGACAGTTGGAAAAGTTATATCTACTCAGCTTATAACTACTCTTCACATACTTACGAAGCCAATTTCCTCAACCACGGTAACTACAAAAACGATTGCCAAAGGAATCGTTATTGGAGAAAAAGAAGGAGGTTCGAGTTCAAAACCTCAAACAGATATGGTGGGAAAAGGAAAAGGGATTTTATATGAAAAATCAAAGGAGGAGAAGAAAGTTGAGGCTGAAGCAGAGTTGGAAAGGATGACGCAAGTACAAAGCATCATGAGGCAGAGGGCAAGTGATCCTCCCACGATGAACAAAGGAGATCCTGCAAAGCTTTACTCCTACGAAACTATAGAGTCAAAAGTGGTGGGGAGGGAAATATACGAATTCGAGAAGAAGCCAAAGAGAAGTTATGATATTGCGAATTCAGACAATTGTCAACTGGATTTTCCAATAAATGAAATGCTATTCATTACTGCTCAGTACAAGATTAGTGAGAAGTTTGATAATCCTGATGATTATATAGACATGAAAATCAGATTTCATGTTGTTTTGGGGAAGAATCCAGATGAAGTTTGGTCTTTAATGAAGATCAAAAAGGTGCTGACAATCAAGAAAGACATATTGTTTGAATACATGCTTCAAAATTTTCGTTATTTTGTTATCCGAGCAGACAACAAGCAGTATGACTTCACTGTAGCAGATTTTCCTCTGATTAACTGCAATGATTTAATTCAAGTGGCTCTGATTTTGAAGCACATGGAAGAAAATAATCTCAAAGGCTCTGAGACTGAAGTGTTCAAGATAGGTTTCGCACATGTTAAGACATACATCGATAATTACTTCGATTGTTTGGCTCTTACAGATGAAGAACTGGCTAATGTGTTGGGAAGAGAAGTGAACGTTCCTTGGGAAGAAACTTTATCTCAATCAGCATTATCGAAATATGTTGTTGGAGAAATATGTCTGAAACCGTTCGGCATGGTGTTTTCTGGAAGAGATACAAAAGGGAAACCTAAGAAGTTCTTGTTTAAAGTCTCAGAGATTGAAAGATATAATTCTTCGCAATATACGCACTTTATTGTTCGTATGAACAATTGCAAGAAGAACAATGAAGGAGACAAGAAAGATCTCAAGAAGGTGATCTCCTGGTATGGAGAAGTGCGAAAGACAATCCACTCAGCTGTTCAAAATCTTATGGGATGAATAGCTTTGACTGTTTACAAAGGGGGAGATTGTAGATGTAAAATTGTAAAAGTCGAATATAGTGTTTTGTATAGTTTCGCATTTTATGTTATTTTACTAAGTCATCTTTGTGCGAAGTGAAATGTCTAGACTTAGTATATTTTTTGTACACTCATGTTCCCTATAAATAGGGACTGAGGTTAGAAGTAGAGAGAGACTTTTCGTAACAAATATCTTTTTTCTGCTTATGTTGTAATCAATCTTTATCAATATGAGATCTGATTAATATTTACTCTTCGTGTTCTAAATCTTCAATTACTCAAATTAAACTTTGCTTTCTCAAATCTCGATAACAATTCTCATCATAGACGAAATGTGTTATTAGGTTTTAATTGGATTTGAAACTCCTAGATCTTTGAGATTCATTGAACTGTTCAATGGCATGTTTCAATCTCGAGTGTGCACTTCAGGTTTTGTGACTAGGATGCCGAGGATCACAAAACAAGGTGTGAAGTAACCATGCAAATTACTTGGTACCCTTAAGTGTTTACCCCTCAATCGATGTGCCGGTTAACCACACACGCTCCATCGATACTATGATAAACATTAAGTTACCCTTTGCCTACCTTGTTAAATACGAGTTAGTGTGCCGGTTAACCACACACGCTCCACTAACCGACTTAACCAAAGTGCAAAGTGTAATTTCATGGATTAGCACCTTATTCACATTTTCCTAGGTAACTAAGATTGGGTATTATCAAGAGTTTAGTTACTTAGTATTTATCATTAATACTTTTGATGAAGGGAGAATTATGGTCCTATCAAACCCGTTCAGCTAACGACCCTCCACCAGTCAAGGAAGCGGTGGGTGAGAGTGGACACCTATTAAACTGGCATTTTATAGGCAGTAACCTTATACCCCCTTATAGACCGGCTTCGTGAATGAGGCATACTAACGGTAAGGCTGACTTTACTCTTATACATACATACATACATATATATATATATATATATATATATATATATATATATATATATATATATATTATTAACTTATAATATTATAAAGTATAAGGGTTGAATTTTAACTTTTAAAATTCTAAGGGCTAACTTGGAATTAAAGTATTCATAAGAGAAAACTTTTCAAATTCAAAAACTTGAGGGAAAGTTTTGAAACTATTCAAAACTAATTAATTCCATAACTTATGTGTTTAAAGTAGTTTTAATCCAAAAACTCTTCAAGTTCCATAACTTGAGGACAAGTTATGGAAGACTTTAAACTAATAAAAGAATTAACTTTTCTTTATTTTATAACTTATGGAATTAATTAAGGTTTCACTTTTTTTATTTATTATTTAATGAAGAGACTATTAGTCCTCCATAACTTGAGGACAAGTTATGGAGTCATAAAACCATTCAATTAGAACTAGACTCTTCATTTTGTAACCTTTGCCAACTTTTATGAGTTTTATGAAACTTAAATGTGACTTTTCATATAACTTGAGGACAAGTTACAAAAAAACATTTTAGAATCAACTCTTAGATTAATTTGGATTGAAAACAATAATTTCACATAACTTTCTATTAATCTAAGCAACTCATAAGAACAAGTTAATTCAAATCAAACTTTTTCATGTAATTAGTCTAAACCTTAAACTAATACAAAACATGAATCTATTGACAATTATCTTTGAAATTGGATTAGCATGAACATTACCACATCAAAAACAAGTTTATAAGTCCAAAAACATCTTAGGGTAATGTTCCTAGTCCAATTCCAGCCAAAAAAGTCGAATTTATGCTGTCTGGGGGTCTAACTCGTCAAGTGCACAAACCAACTCGGCGAGTTGGATGCATTTTGCCTTGGACTCGGCGAGTCTGCTGGGCAGACAACATCAAAACTCGATTTTTCAGCTACTTTTGCAAGTATAACAAGAAAACAAGCCTAGTTTTTGATACCACTGTTGGGTTTTGAGCATTCTAACACTCCTAAGTGTACATGCAACCCTAAATACCTTGGAACTATGTTTTCTCTATTATACATACAAATATGAACATCCAAGGTATTATCCTAATCTAGCATACAAAACAATGAATATAACAAGATAGAATACATACCTCTTTGATGTAGAAAGTCTTCATGAAGCTTGAGTGCCAAGTGCCTAAAGTGTGACACCTCAAATGGTTCACACAACACCAAATACACTTGGAATAACTTGAGAGAATTCTACACTTCATGAAAATCGGCTAGCCCTTCTATTACACACTCTAGTAGCCGATTTTGGTCAAGAATAAGATGCATATATAGTTAGGGTTACACCATGTAAACCCTAATTAACATGGCCTTTCATTTCCATGATCCATGGGTATAAAAACACCATGGAGCATCCATGGAGCATCATATGAGTTTTAGCCCAACTAGATAATCCATGGAGCATTAGCCCACTATATAAGTATGGATGGTTTACACAATCAACTCATATATTTAATTAGTCTTCTTTTGATCACTTAATTAATCCTAGATTAATTCTTGATCAATACTAATTAAATAATCTTATTAGTATTATTAATATACTAGAACTTATAATATATTAATAACCATAAGTGTCTTATTTCTCTCATTTAGTCTATCCAAGTGCATGATGCCATGCAACCTAAATGGACCATGCCGGGTCGGGTCAAGTCTTACCAATTATAGTTATGGACTTAGACATTAATCCAACACTTACTAGTCTCCTCTGTCCATAAACCCTAATTTCGTGTATCATCTTCCAAAGTTGAGTGTATGAGCTTATGGAGAGCTTGGAGAGTTGATTTTTGGTACTCTTTTGAAGGAGCCTTGAAGTTTGAGGTGTCTAGTTTGAAATGAAGGTTATAGATCTAGAACCTCCCCACTTGTTGCAGTCTTTTTGAGGTATAAAGTCGACACATTGCTTCTTTATTTCTTAGATCTCTTCCTTGAAGTTTTATGGTGATTATTGGCTCATTGTCGGGTTGTTCAAGGAGTCGAGTATTTTATGGGTTGTCACTTTAGATCTGGCCATTTTGTGGCCTCTTTTGGATTAAAGTTGCAAGCTTTATTAGGTTCTAGGCCTCAACTATTGAGTATTTGAGATATTGAAACTGATTTGGCATGTTTGGTTATTTAAGGAAGCCTTTTAGGGTTAATCATTTTATGATTCCTTACGGTGCCTTTACAGTAGAAGTTTTTCATCGAGCTCTTCTAACGCATTGGTTTTATATTTTTGGTAAATATTTTATGTTCCCTATAAATAATCATTAGGGTAGCCTTTGATGGTAGCTTTTTCCTTATTAGGATTTTCTTTGTACGTTCATATCATAATCAATATACACAAAACCTTTATCAGATTACTTGCATGTGATGGTGATTGATTATTGATTGTTCTTGATATTCCGCATTCGTCATCTCGGGTTTACTCTAACAAGTGGTATCATAGTGGGCTCTTGTAGATCTCAACTATTATTGCAAGAATCAATCTTCTTTATGGCGGTATTTTATGATAGTGGGTTCTTTTACTCATTATATCATCTGATTTGTTCTTGATTCGTGTTTTGAAAGAGAAATTGAAGAAGAATTTCATGTTTATTCTCATATTTGTGTTCAGATATGTTTTTCTCTCTCTAAAACCATCTCATATCCATTTTCTTTCTCTTCGAGTTTTATTTCTGGTTGGAGATATGATGAACTCTTCTGTTTCAAAGTTGTTATCTTCGATTAAAGAACTAGGAATGAAAGTTACAGATCTGGAATTTAGACTTTCAAATACAGATCGTTGGTATCTTATTTATGGTCCAATAAAAAAATCTCAAAGTGACTTTGATTTGTATAATCTCTTAGTGGATAGAGAGATTAATAGACACATATTTGAAAAAATAAAAAAATGATTTATAAATTTTTTGGATGAAAATGAGCTTGTGTTGGAACAATTTTGTATTATCAAAACTCATTTGGGACGAGAAAAAGAAGAACAATTGGAGAAAGAAAGAAAAAGAAAAGAAGATGTTGTTCAAAATCAAAAGGATGTTCTTGGTGAAGTTCATAATGTTCTTCATGTTTTTGAAGAAAAGGTGACTCTGTTTGTTCTTGTTGAGGAGGAGTCAAAAGTTTCATGTTTTTCAGAAGTATCTCCATCTGCATCTAGTTGTTCTCAAGATGAATCTCAAAGCAAATCTTCTGAAATCGTGAAAGTAAAGACATTTTGTTTTATTGGAACTCAAACAGATGATTTTTCTAGTTCTGATGATGTTTTTGAAGGATTAGTTCCTTACAGAAAGCCAATAATTAATGATGTTCAGATTTACCAAACTCCTAAGGATTGTGTTCAAAAGTCTTCAAATGTTTAGATTCAGAAAGGTGAAGTGTGACATCCCCAAAATCTCGGCCAGAAAAGACCGATTTTCATTTATGCTTTTAAAATATTTTCAGAGTAAATCCTTTTGATTTGAAAGAGTTGCGGAATTTGTTCCCAAAAACAAAACATGATAAAACAATGTTTACCGAAGCATTTCATAAAAGAAACGTATTTTCATTATAATCAAAACTCGGGGTGTCATGTTCCGATACAGACCAATAAGCATAAACGAATACATTACAAGTCATTCAACAAATATAAACATATACAGACTTGCAATCAAAACAACTGATGGTTCATCCATCTCATGCCCTCGCGCCACTTCCTGTAATACAATTAAAACTGAGTGGGTCAGGCTTGGGAGCCTGGTGAGCATATAGGGTTTTCAACCCACAATAAATAATCATATTTAATTTTCACCAACCAACAATAACCCAATTACCCATTCCCATTATTCTCACTTTATGTCCCTAAAACAGCTAACACAAGGGACCTAGTCTAAGAATATTTCATCGGGGGCGACAACACATGCTTTGGGGGTACCTCGGCAATATAAGTCAAATAAGGCAACCATGAGGGGGATGGAGTACAGCAAATGAACACCCGAGTTCATTAACACCTACAGGTGGCGAACCTGCTAATGTTTCCACAAGACTGTCTAGAATAGCCAGTGGTCGTCATCTAAACTCCGCTAGATGACTAAATCAAACAACAACGAGGCCTCTCATCTGTTTATTACACACCAACTATCTACCCATGTTCTACCCAACATATTAGTAGATAAAATATACATTTTTATACATAGTTTTGAAAACCTGTATAGCATGCTTTAATCAACACATAATCCACATAACAGATGAGGCACACACACATTCATAGCACATATCTCATAGAGAATAAATCATATCTATGAGATAGAAGAGAGTGAATACACATTCACACATAACACAACCAAATATATACACATAGCACGTATTTTATTTAAAATACTTCATATTATTGTATTTGGAAGAAGGTAACTACACACTCACTTGATCAGAAGATGATCGGACAGCACTACGACTTGCAGAAGTAGTAATCCTCAGCAGATCTGGAAGATCTCTTCAAAAATCGAACTTCTCGCGGGCAGAGCTTCGGCTCGGGAACCGCACTTCTCGGGATCTTTGGGATCTCAGGACTTGCCTCGGGGCTCGAGAATAATACCGGGGCTTCGGGATATTTCTGGCATGCAAAACGATGCAAAACGGGAGAGAGAAGAGAAGAAATTGGCAATTGGGTCGGCTGCCCTCGCATCCTATTTATAGAAGGCTGGAGCCTCGGAGTACGCGGGGCGTACTGCAGTACGCAGCGTGTACTGCTTCCGAAATCGTCACTGCATGCGTCATCCGAAATGTCGACACTCTTCGGAGTACGCGGGGCGTACCTCGGATCAAACCGGTGACTCGCCTTCGGATAATGCTTCCGAATTTCCATTTAAATTTAATTACCAAATATTTAATAAACTTCGGAAATTCATATCTTCTTCATACGAACTCCGTTTTCGACGTTCTTTATATCCACGCGAAGGTGAGACTATGCTCTACAACTTTCGTTTAGACTCCGTTGGCTAATTTTGACTTTATTTTTATTATTTATTTTTAATCGGCCGCGACAGAAAAACTTCGTTATAAATTCATAACTTCTTCGTTTGACGTCCATTCTCGCCTAACTTTTTATCGCTTTGATACCAACAATGAGATCTTCGATTCTCATTTAGATTGCTTCGGCTAAAAACCCCTCGATCTCAAATCGAGTAAAACATGCTGCTCACCGCTAAGCCGAAACTTCGATAAATCATAACTTCCTCATACGAAGTCAGATTTGGGCGTTCTATATATATTCGGAAACCTCGTTTCAACTACTACAACATTATTCAAAGATATTAAGTTTATTTTACACTTAAATTTTGACGCTTATTTTTATTCTTAATTAATCAAACCACATAATTAAGCAATTAAGCACAAAACACACAATACTTAAATAATACAATCTTATAATTTCAAAACGGGTTACAAAGGTTAACCTAGACTATTACATTGCTAAAAATGGAAAGCCTGGAAACACAGGCGTTACAATTCTCTCCACCTTAGAATGATTCCGTCCCCGGAATCACACATCAACAAACAAATGCGGATAGCGACTCAACATGTCACTCTCCGTCTCCCATGTGAGATTCGGCCCATTCGTGTGTTTCTATCGGACAAGCACTAACCCAACCATTTTGCGTCGCAACTTCTTAGTCTTTCGGTCAACAATTGCCTCTGGTTCTTCAATCAACCTTTTGTTCTCATCAATTCTCAATTCGGAAATTGGAATTATATCGGGAACTTCTCCCGTGAACTTCCTCAAATAACACACTTGAAAAGTGTTGTGAATTCCATTCAGTTCTTCGGGTAATTTGAGCTTGTAAGCTTGGTTCCCAATCCTCTGAAGAACTTTAAACGGTCCAATAAACCTTGGACTCAACTTTCCCTTTTTTCCAAATCTTATAAGTCCCTTCCACGGCGAGACTTTAAGCAAAACCGAATCTCCAATCTCAAAAGTCATCGGTCTTCGCTTTTTGTCAGCATAGCTCTTTTGACGATCTTGAGCTGCTAACATTCTTTCCCTAATTATTTTCAACTTTTCAGCAGTTTGATGAACCAACTCCGATCCCATAAACTGTTTTTCCCCAGCCTCAAGCCAACAAGACGGCGTACGACACTTCTGTCCATACAAAGCTTGATAAGGTGCCATCTTAATGCTCGAGTGAAAACTATTATTGTAGGAAAATTCTACCAAAGGTAAATGTTCATCCCAATTACCTAGGAATTCCAAGGTACATGCTCTCATCATATCTTCAAGTGTTTGTATCGTTCTGTCACTCTGACCATCAGTCTGCGGATGGTAAGCTGTGCTTAAACATAACTTGGTACCCAATTCCTCTTGTAGACTTTTCCAAAACCTTGAGGTGAAACGACTATCACGATCCGATACAATCGTTAACGGAACACCGTGAAGCCTCACAATTTCCTTCACGTAAGAATTCACAAGCTTTTCCATAGACCATTTCTCCTTGGCTGCTATGAAATGCGCACTCTTAGTGAATCGATCAACGACCACCCAAATCATGTCGTGACCATTCTTTGTTATGGGCAGTTTAGTGACAAAGTCCATAGCAATGTCTTCCCACTTACCCATAGGCACATGCAATGGTTCTAAACTCCCGTAAGGTTTCTGATGTTGTGTCTTGACTCTCGCACAAGTCACACACTCAGCCACATACTTTGCAACATCAAGCTTCATCGTCGGCCACCAGTAGTAGGGTTTCAGGTCCCTATACATTTTAGTGCTACCAGGATGAATTGAGTACATGGTTTTGTGAGCTTCTTCCATCAGAAGATCCCTAATTCCTCCTGACTTAGGTACCCAAATACGATCTTGGAATACCTTCAGTCCATGACCGTTTGTACCAAACACCAACGTTTTGCCCAAACGTTCCTCCTTTCGGTCATTCTTTTCAGAAGCTTCCTCTTGAGCTTTCTTTATACTTTCCACAATGTTCGAGACAACTTCAATTCTCAACGCTCTTGGCCTTTTCCTTTCAAGTTTGACCTTCCGACTGAGAGCATCAGCAACAACATTAGCTTTATTGGGGTGGTAAAGTATCTAACAGTCGTAGTCTTTAAGTAATTCTAGCCAGCGTCGTTGCCTCATATTCAATTCCTTCTGATTAAAGAGATATTGGAGACTCTTATGATCAGTAAAAAGTTTGCACTTCGTGCCATAGAGGTAATGCCTCCATATTTTCAGAGCGAAAACTACCGCTGCCAACTCCAAATCATGGGTCGGGTAATTCTTTTCATGCTCTTTCAGCTGTCGAGATGCATATGCTATCACCTTTTCTCTTTGGGTCAAAACACAACCCAATCCAACCCCAGATGCATCGCTATAAACAGCGAAGTCTTCAACTCCATCGGGTAAAGAAAGTATCGGTGCCCCGCATAGCTTCTTCTTTAGCTTCTCGAATGCTTCTTTATGCTTATCACTCCAAGCATAAGTAGCTCCTTTGTGGGTCAAAGCTGTCAATGGAGTAGCAATCGAAGAAAAGCCTTGGATAAACCTTCGGTAATATCCGGCTAATCCTAAAAAGCTTCGAACCTCCGTGGGACTTTTCGGTTGTTCCCACTTCATCACAGCTTCGATCTTCGCTGGATCAACCATTATCCCTTCTTGGTTGACCACGTGACCCAAGAATTGGACTTCACGAATCCAAAAATCACATTTGGAGAACTTCGCATACAGCTTCTCCTGCTTCAAAACTTCTAACACTTCTCGCAAGTGTCTGCCATGCTCCTCCTGGCTTTTCGAGTAAATCAGAATGTCGTCTATGAACACTATCACAGATTTATCAAGGAAAGGATTAGAAACCCTATTAATCAAATCCATGAATGATGTCGGAGCATTGGTTAGTCCAAACGACATAACCAAGAACTCGTAGTGTCCATATCTAGTTCTGAATGCAGTCTTCTCGATATCTTGCTCTCTTACTTTCAGCTGATGATATCCTGACCTTAGATCGATCTTCGAGAAATAGCTCAGACCTTGCAATTGATCAAATAGGTCATCAATCCTCGGCAAAGGATATCTATTATTTATTGTTGCCTTGTTCAGCTCTCTGTAATCGATGCACATTCTCATACTTCCATCTTTCTTCTTCACGAACAACACCGGAGCTCCCCAGGGCGATGAACTAGGTTTAATGAAACCTTTGTCCAATAACTCCTGAAGTTGCATCATTAGCTCCTTCATCTCCGTCGATGCTAATCGGTAAGGTGTTTTTGCTATTGGCGTGGTCCCTGGTAACAAGTCTATTCTGAACTCTACTTGTCTATCAGGTGGTAATCCAGGAAGATCTTCGGGAAATACTTCCGGATAATCACACACCACTGGAATGCTCTACATCACCTTCTTTTCCTTCTTAGCATCAATCACGAATGCTAAATATGATGTACATCCCTTGGTCAAACACTTTCTGGCTTTCATTAGAGAAATGATTCTAGAATTCACTCTGTGTTTGTCCCCATACACCATAAACGAATCTTTACCAGACGGGTTTACTTTAACTATCTTCTTCTTGCATAAAATTTCGGCATCATTGGCGCTAAGCCAATCCATTCCCAACACGATGTCGAAACCATTAAGCTCGATAGGCAATAATTCCTCGTGGAACTTATTCCCATTAAGGTTGATTAAGATGTCTTTCATACGATGGCTAACATGTACAAACTTGCCACTAGCTACTTCGACTAATAAAGCATCATCTAGTCTATCAATAGGCAAAGCTAGCTTTCTACCAAACTCAAGCGAAATAAAGGAGTAGTTGGCTCCAGAATCAAACAAAATTTGATCAGGTAAATCATTTACGAGAAAGGTACCTGAAGCGACATCAGCTTCATCTTTCGCAGCTTCGAGTGTCATCTGGAAGGCTCTCGCCTTCGGCTTTGGTGGAATGTTGGGCCTAGCTGCCTCCTTCTTCTTCGGACAGTCTTTCAAAATATGCCCCTCTTCATTGCAATCAAAACACATCCTTTTGTTGTTCGGACATTCATTGGCAAAATGTCCAACCTTTCCACACTTGTAGTAGGTCACATCCTCGCTACATTTCCCAAAGTGCTTTTTCTTACACTTATCACACCACTTTGCTTCGCCTCCTTTACCTCCAAACTTTTTCGAATCAGATTTCGAAAATTTGCTTCTTTTACCGGAACCAGATGTTCCCTCAAACTTTCTTTCCTCACCAACATCAACCTTGTCGGTGGTTCTCCCCTTGATCATGTTCTCAACAGACTTGGCAGCCCATATAGCTGCCTCTAGAGTAAGTGCCTGATGTACTAGCACCTCGTACTCCCATGGGAGTCCCTTTGCATACCGGTCCACCTTTGTCAACTCGTCTGGGACGATACGCAAGGCAAACTCCATCTTATCGGTGAAGCTATTGGTGTATTCATCAACTGACATGCTGCCTTTCGTCAATGTCAGGAACTTGTTCTCCAACTCCAACAAAATTTTGAGCCGAGCAGAACTTGCGCTTGAACTGGACCAAGAACTCTGCCCATGACAATTGCAGTGGCTCATTAGGGCTCAACGTCTTCCCTAGAGTGTTCCACCAACGAACGGCTCCACCTCAGAATTGTCGCACGACATAGATAGTCTGCAACTTGCCTCTGCAGCCACATGTCATAAAGGCTAACTCCATTTCGGAGATCCAATCCATAACTCCAATCGGATCCTCCTTTCCATTGAAGGTCGATGGTTTGCAAGTTAGAAAATCCTTGTACTTGCATCCCATTCCATCATTCCTTCCATCATGGTTGTTTTGCCTAACTATCGGTGGGTTGGCTTGACCAATAGACCCACTGAAGTTTCCACCTTCCGAGTGCCCTTCATTTAATTCAGGCTCCTCCACACGAATTGACAGTTCTTCACGATTCTGTTGAAGCAACCGTCTAGTTTCATCCATCTGACGATCCAACATCGTCTGAATCATCATTTGCACACCAGCCATGGTTATTGGCTCAGGTGTTGCTGCTACGACAGGTACTTGCTCAATCACTGGTGGTTGATTCCTGTTTTCGTCAGCATTTCCAACTCCACTTCTGGTTCTCACCATTTTGATCTACACACCGAATAAGGTGAAATTAGATCCTCAATGATGGTAGATAATCAAATCATCCTTATCACTCCGAAACGTTTACATGCTAGTTCTAATATCGTAGACGTACGCTTACAATCCTACACACATAAGGTTTCTAGATCCGGTCGGCAACAGACCATAGATCCGAACAAATAATATCATATATGGCAACATATAACATTTAGCACATAAAAGCATTTTAGGCAACTTTCCTAAAATAAGCAGTGCTCGTGTCTAAAATATAACAGACACACATCTCAAAACTTCACTTAACATTCTAAGTTTAAGTCTAGAAATCCTACAAATTCCTAGTTCGCTTAAACTAATGCTCTGATACCAACTGTGACATCCCCAAAATCTCGGCCAGAAAAGACCGATTTTCATTTACGCTTTTAAAATATTTTCAGAGTAAATCCTTTTGATTTGAAAGAGTTACGGAATTTGTTCCCAAAAACAAAACATGATAAAACAATGTTTACCGAAGCATTTCATAAAAGAAACGTATTTTCATTATAATCAAAACTCGGGGTGTCATGTTCCGATACAGACCAATAAGCATAAACGAATACATTACAAGTCATTCAACAAATATAAACATATACAGACTTGCAATCAAAACAACTGATGGTTCATCCATCTCATGCCCTCGCGCCACTTCCTGTAATACAATTAAAACTGAGTGGGTCAGGCTTGGGAGCCTGGTGAGCATATAGAGTTTTCAACCCACAATAAATAATCATATTTAATTTTCACCAACCAACAATAACCCAATTACCCATTCCCATTATTCTCACTTTATGTCCCTAAACCAGCTAACACAAGGGACCTAGTCTAAGAATATTTCATCGGGGGCGACAACACATGCTTTGGGGGTACCTCGGCAATATAAGTCAAATAAGGCAACCATGAGGGGTATGGAGTACAGCAAATGAACACCCGAGTTCATTAACACCTACAGGTGGCGAACCTGCTAATGTTTCCACAAGACTGTCTAGAATAGCCAGTGGTCGTCATCTAAACTCCGCTAGATGACTAAATCAAACAACAACAAGGCCTCTCATCTGTTTATTACACACCAACTATCTACCCATGTTCTACCCAACATATTAGTAGATAAAATATACATTTTTATACATAGTTTTGAAAACCTGTATAGCATGCTTTAATCAACACATAATCCACATAACAGATGAGGCACACACACACATAGCACATATCTCATAGAGAATAAATCATATCTATGAGATAGAAGAGAGTGAATACACATTCACACATAACACAACCAAATATATACACATATCACGTATTTTATTTAAAATACTTCATATTATTGTATTTGGAAGAAGGTAACTACACACTTACTTGATCAGAAGATGATCGGACAGCACTACGACTTGCAGAAGTAGTAATCCTCAGCAGATCTGGAAGATCTCTTCAAAAATCGAACTTCTCGCGGGCAGAGCTTCGGCTCGGGAACCGCACTTCTCGGGATCTTCGGGATCTCGGGACTTGCCTCGGGGCTCGAGAATAATACCGGGGCTTCGGGATATTTCTGGCACGCAAAACAATGCAAAACAGGAGAGAGAAGAGAAGAAATTGGCAATTGGGTCGGCTGCCCTCGCATCCTATTTATAGGAGGCTGGAGCCTCGGAGTACGCGGGGCGTACTGCAGTACGCAGCGCGTACTGCTTCCGAAATCGTCACTGCATGCGTCATCCGAAATGTCGACACTCTTCGGAGTACACGAGGCGTACCTCGGATTAGACCGGTGACTCGCCTTCGGATAATGCTTCCGAATTTCCATTTAAATTTAATTACCAAATATTTAATAAACTTCGGAAATTCATATCTTCTTAATACGAACTCCGTTTTCGACGTTCTTTATATCCACGCGAAGGTGAGACTACGCTCTACAACTTTCGTTTAGACTCCATCGGCTAATTTTGACTTTATTTTTATTATTTATTTTTAATAGGCCGCGACAGAAAAACTTCGTTATAAATTCATAACTTCTTCGTTTGACATCCATTCTCGCCTAACTTTTTATCGCTTTGATACCAACAATGAGATCTTCGATTCTCATTTAGATTGCTTCGGCTAAAAACCCCTCGATCTCAAATCGAGTAAAACATGTTGCTCACCGCTAAGCCGAAACTTCGATAAATCATAACTTCCTCATACGAAGTCAGATTTGGGCGTTCTATATATATTCGGAAACCTCGTTTCAACTACTACAACATTATTCAAAGATATTAAGTTTATTTTACACTTAAATTTTGACGCTTATTTTTATTCTTAATTAATCAAACCACATAATTAAGCAATTAAGCACAAAACACACAATACTTAAATAATACAATCTTATTATTTAAAACGGGTTACAAAGGTTAACCTAGACTATTACATTGCTAAAAATGGCAAGCCCGGAAACACAGGCGTTACATGAAGAGGTTGTTCAAATCTGAAATTCGTTTATGAAGCCTAGAAATCAGAAAAGAAAGAAAAAGAAGAAGAACAAAAGTAAAATGAAGAAAGTTTGTATGCCCAAGGTACAAGTTCCTCAAGCTTGTGAAAAGGTTCAGAAAATTGAAGCCAAACATGTTCAAAGAAACTTCACTTCTCATTTTTCTTCATATAAAGATGTTAGAAGTTGGAGAAAAGAGAAAAGAGTATTTGGTTGGTTCAATGAAGTTTTTTGAAATTTTTGTTTTCCAACTAAAATCGGGTACTATTTTCAGAAGATGATCGATTTTTCTCAAAAAAATGGGTGTGCAAGAAACCAACTTCAATCGTAAATCTTAAATGGGTACCAAAAGTTTTATAAAAGCGTTGTCTTTTATAAAAAAAAAAAATGAAAACGTGGACAAAACTGGTGAAAGCTGACGAAATTTGAGTAAAAAATGAGAAATTTTGTTGAAGAAATCAATTTTTATTGATTTTTAATTGTTGGAAATGATAAAAGCTGAAAAAGTTGAAAAAATGGGTGAAAAATGACATTTTTCTGCAAAAAGAGGGCTGTCATCTGACATATTTCAGCAAAAGGGGTGCAAACTCTCAGTGTACTACAAACAAAAAGTCAGATTTGGAATTATTTCCAAAAAGATGTACTTTTGGAATTTCGGCGAAATCTGACATTTCCTTCAATCTTTAAGGGTTACTTTTGGAGTTATACACACAATTGATTTGTTTCGGAGTCATGGGTATAGTCTGTCAATTCAATGAAAGTTAAAGGTAGTTTTCGGAAGATTAATAAATCATTCGTTTATACCTGCGAATCGTCAAAGCTGAAATAGGAGTTCAGAGCTTCAAAGTTAAAATCATACTCGGAAGTACAAAATCATAAACGAAATCGTCGGGATTTGAATTGTTGGAATCGAGAATCGGAATTCGGAGTTTATTCGTTCGGAATTCTGGAATCGGGTTTGCAATCCTTGGTCTTGGAATCGGAATTTCTAATCGGAACTGAAAATCAGATACGAAACTGTTACATTCGGAATTGGGACTCGTACTCAAAATCAATCTCCAAATCGCTCTGAGCGTTCGGATGCGTTCGAAGTTCTATGCTCGGAAGGAATCAGATTCGTAACTCCCATGAACGTCAAATGCGAACCTGTGCTCGGAACCGACTGTTCGCTGTGGGGATGTTCGGAGGATGTAATCGATTCGGAGTTCTGTCGTTCGGAGTTCTAGGCTTGGAAGGAACTGGATTCGCAACTATAACACAAATTGGAATCGTTCGGATTTATTTGAGATCAGAATCGGAGCTATTTGATTTCGTTTCAGAAATCGATTTTATCATCGGAGGTTCACTGTTTGTAAGTTGTTCCTGGTTCGCAGGTTTGGTGTTCGGAGAATATCCGTCGTTCGCATCTTATTGCATCATTCATGGAGTTCGGAATCGGAGGTTAGTAATCAGAAGTCTGATTTTGACTTTTTGAAGTCAAAGTTGCGTCGCTCTTCTGACTAAATGAGGGAAATGATAATACTTTTAGTTCTAATCCCCAACGTTTATGCATATTGACAGATTTAACCCTAGATCCTATTTTTCACAATTTCTTAGGTTTTTGCCACTTTTTACCCTTCTTACCAAAATATTTTTTATTTCTTATCCTTTTCTTTGGTCATATTCTTTTTAAACCCTTCTAAATAATTGCTTCTTGCTCTATTCTTTTTTGTCTAAAATTTGAAGTCGAAAAATTCAAAATAATTTCTGTTATTTTTCCGGTTTTTTTAGAATCGTGAATATTCAAAATGGATTTATTTCATCAAATCTGACGGGTTTTGAAGATCTATTTCGGCAAACTCGCTCCTTATGACAGAGCAGGTTATACGACTTACTCTATGAGCTACCAAAGATTGTTGGTAATTCTCCTTAACTTTCCGGATTCTCTCCATGATATTTGTTGAAGATTCAAGGGGGGTGATGATTATTCAAGGGGGGGGGGGGGGTTCGTATTTGGAAGATAATATTTGTTTCTCTCGCTTTGAAGATCCCATGTACTAATGAGTCTCACAATTTAGGGGGAGAAATGCCAAAAAGATCGAAAATGGTGATCTTCATCAGTTTCAACATCTAGGGGGAGATTATTGAGTATTTGAGATATTGAAACTGATTAGGGTTAATCGTTTTATGATTCCCTACGGTACCTTTACAATAGAAATTCTTCATCGAGCTCTTCTAAGGCATTGGTTTTAAATTTTTGGTAAATATTTTATGTTCCCTTTAAATAATCATTAGGGTAGCTTTTGATGGGAGCTTTTTCCTGATTAGGGTTTTCTTTGTACGTTCATATCATAATCAATATACAAAAAACCTTTATCAGATTACTTGCATGTGCTGGTGATTGATTCTTGATTGTTCTTAATATTCCGCATTCGTCATCTCAGATTTACTCTATGTGACATCCCCATTTTTTACGGTCAGAAAAGACTGATTTTGTTTATGCTTTGTAAAAATCAGAGTACTTATTTTCATAAAAATGTTGCGAAATTTGTTCCCAGAAAAACACGATAAATACGTTATCAAAACATATTCGAAGAAACGTATTTTATTCATTTTAAAACGATTGGGATGTCATCGTCAATACAGAAACATAAGCATAAATGGAACTTATATATATTTACACTAGTGATCTACATCTCTTTAATCTCTCAGTGTAATGTGACTTCATATCAATACCTGTGATATAAATAAACTGATTGGGTCAGGTTGGGAAACCTGGTGAGTACATAGGGTTTTCAACCCACAATAATATAATTATTATGTTCAAACAATCAAACAATCAACCTAATTACCCATCCCCATTATCTTCTTTACTCTTAAGGATCTACCTAAGAATCAACCATTCCTCGTTCATACATTCCTAAGGACCATCCTGAGGAATCGGCGCGAAGTCCATTGTCACCGGGGTTTAGGCACTAAGTCTGCATAGTCGCCAGAATTTATACAAGAGGAACCAAGTCTGCATAGTCGCTAGGGTTTTGGCACCAAGTCTGCATGATCACTAGGGTTTAGGCATCAAGTCTGCATGATCGCTAGGATTTAGGCATCAAGTCTGCATGATCACCAGGGTTTAGGCATCAAGTCTGCATGATCGCCAGGATTTAGGCATCATGTCTGCATGATCACCAAGGTTGCGAGCCTACTAGTGTTCCACTGGACTGTCTAGAATAGTCCGTGGTTGTCATCCATACTCTTCTGAATGACGGGGCCATCGTTTGGGAAAAGGTTTCTCACATCGTTCACCTCTCACCCTCACCTCGTGGTCTATAACACCTCTCAACTCATCGTCCAACTTATATTCCATCTATTACATCTACCCATGTTTTACCCCAACATTTTGGTAGATATAAAATACATATACAGTTTAAATCCTTTAAAATGTGTATAAAATCGTTCAACTAGCATAGACAGCAAGTACTCAGATAATACGCACACATAACACATAATTTATATAGAATACTTCATATCTATGTGTAAGATGTAAGGGACCATGCACTCACCTAAAAGGTGGTGACTTAGCACTTGGACAGCGCTTCGATACTCTCAAAACAATTTTCTTTCGATAAAACCTAGTATCAATACCACTAGGGTTTAGTTTAACAATAACCGCGACAAATTAATAGTCTGACTATTATTATTATTATATAAGCATTAAATAACACTCAATATAACTCATAATAATAGCCCAAATAATTATTTTAAGGACCTAATAACACTACTATAATTATTTGAAAGCTATATTAAAATTTGCGTAAGCATAGCTCACTTACAACGGATTTTAAAGAAAACCGGGCTTTGCTCGGAGCAGCGTTTCGAAACCGAAAGACCCTTTTTCTCGGGACTCCGGGAGCCTCGGGGCTTCCTTTGAGTGCTAGGGGGTTTACCTAGGCTTAGGAGAGGGTTAGGGGGTAGTGAGAGAAAGTAGAGAGAGAAAGTTGTGGTGGAAGGTGTGAAAAATCTGAGAAGCTTCACTTCCCTTTTATAGGCCGCAGCCTCGGAGTACGCTGGGCGTACCGAGGACCTTACGCGGGGCGTAATTCAGATAGAGCTGCTAGGTGGCGAGACCTCGGTGGAGCGACGTGGCTTCTTCTCGGATCGCACAAGGCCGAAGAACGTTAGGCGTACTCCATTTCGGACGTTGGGCGTAATGCGAGGAGTGATGTGTCCAAATCCGAAGCGATGCCCTGATCAGCGATGGACGGTCTTGATCGCGCCACGTCATCGAGTCCGCATCAGTTTCGCAATTTCCCCCTCCGACTTCTAAAAATCGTAACTTTCGCGTACGAGCTCCGTTTTCTACGTTCTTTATATCCACGCGAAGGCGGGAACGTACTCTACAACTTTCGTTTAGACTTCGTTGGCTAATTTTGACTTTATTTTAAAAGTTACATTATTAACAGGCCGGGACAGGATTGGTCCGTTAAATTTTCATAACTTCTTCATCCGACATCCGTTTTCGCCCATCTTTTTCTCGTTACGCTACTCTTAACGAGATTTTCGATTCTCGTTTAGGTTGTGTTGGCTAAAAACTGCTCTATCTATTATTCGAATTTCGGGTTGTACACTGCTAAGCCGAAACTTCGAAAAATCATAACTTCTTCATACGAAGTCAGATTTGGGCGTTCTTTTTATGGACGCTCTCGGTTTAACGTATTCTACGACTTTTGTTTAGATCTCTAAGGCTAAATCTCACTCTATTGTAAATTCACTTTTTACGCTTCCCGGTGTCGTGCCGGTTCCGTCGCGAAACTTCGACGGGTCATAACTTCTTCGTTATAACTCGGATTTCGGCGTTCTTTATATGTACGGAAACCTTGTGACATATTCTACAACTTGGTTAAGATTATTTATTCTAAATAATATTTTGTCGAAAAGTCGGTTTCGACACTTATTGCCTCTAATTTGACTAGCCCGGGTCTACGAGCGTTACACTCTAAAATCATCCATGCATTAAGTTATTTATTAAACCTTTCATGAGTTCTAGAGCTTCTTTTTGGCATGAATGAACTTAAAGTTGGCAACTTTACGTGGGGTTCCAGCTCCAAGGTATAAGATCTACATTTTGAAGCCTTATATTCGATATAAGAACTGAATATGTTAAGCTGGGGAAAACTCAGCGAGTTTTCCAGCCAACTTGGCGAGTTGGATAGGGTTTTCCCGGCCTTATAAGTACTATAGAAACTCGATGAGTTCATTGGTGCACTCGACGAGTTGGATCAACATGGACTATTAACCTTGACCGTTGACTCTGACTTTGACAGTGGTTGACCAAGTTTGACTTTTGAGAGCAATTTGGGTATTTCAGAATTTTGATGGAATTAGTCACATGGTGGTTGTAGGCATTCTAGTTTAGGGTTGAGATTCTGAGTCAGACCTTATCAGTTCTGCACTACTTGTGAGGTGAGTTTTCCTCACTATACATTCAGGTCGAAGGCACCAAGGTCGACCCATTGGTTTGATAACCTGACATTTTTGATATGTTGAGTATGGTATAGACATACATGCTAGCTTTGATATGCTAGTCTGGTAGATTTACAGGACTACCTATGACATTGTCTCTTTATCTATATATGATATTATATGTTATATGTCAACATATTGTATGGGTTGGGTTGAGGTTGTATTCCTTCATGTTGTAGCCAACAAACCCTAAAGTATGCTAGATATGAGCTGAGGGTCACAGAGGGCATGTCAGACTCATACTGAGGACTCATGAGCATTCCAGATACGAGCTGATGGTCGGGAAGGGCATGCCAGACTCGTACTGAGGGCTTAGCGGTATTTAGTCCAAGAACTGATCAGGCCGGGGAGCAAGCCAAACATAAGATGTGGGCCTAGGGCAAACCAGACTTATGTTGTTGGCTCACGAGTAATCTAGTTTGTTAAGTTGTGGACCCATTACATGTTGTTATTATATTTGTGTTATTTGTTATGCATCGGTATTTTGGGGGAACTTACTAAGCTTCAGGCTTACAGTTTTGGATTATTTTTCAGGTACTTCAGAGGATCGCAACAAGGCGAAGACGTGATAGTGCACTTCCTCATGTTTTTGTCTTATGATTTTGGGATTTCTCTTATGTGAAACTTATTTTGTAAACAATGTTGGTTTTGGGTTGTTTTAAAAAGTTTTAAATTTTCAAGAATTTTATGAATGTTACAATATTTAGGATACATCAAAAGGAAAACTAAGGTGTTAAGGGAAGCTTCGCCCCAATCACCAGTCAATCCACTTAATCCAATTGAGTGCATAGTTACTTTCATCTTACACATACATATGAAGTGTATAGATAATTAAATGTTATATGTGCCTATTATCTACAATATGTGTTGGATGAACATATATGACATGATTTTACTTGATTTAATTATATAAGTACTTTCGTACTTTATATATATATATATATATATATATATATATATATATATATATATTGTAACATCCCAAAAATCATGACCCAAAAATTTTGTTTCTAATTAAGTAACTTATAAAATTGTTTTCTGAAAAAAAAACATCATCAAATCATACCAATTCATAAACCATAGTCACATGTCTCAAACCATATCTGTGACATCCCCAAAATCACGGCCAGAAAACGCCGGTTTAATTTATGCTTTTAAAATGATTTCAGAGTAATCCTTTGATTTAAAGAGTTGCGGAATTCGTTCCCAAAACAAAATATGATAAAATAAGATTTACCAAAGCATTTCTTTACGAAATGTATTTTTCATTATATTACAATACTCGGGATGTCATGTTCCGATAAACAGACCAAAAACACAAACATTTCAATATAGACCTTACAACAGTTATTTACAACAACAGGTCTATAATCCAAAAATAACTTGAAAAGTCATCCAACTTATACTCTGGCGCCACTACCTGTAATACAAAGAAACTGAGTGGGTTAGGCTTGGGAGCCTGGTGAGCATATAGGGTTTTCAACCCACAATAAATAATTATATTTAATTCCACCAACCAACAATAACCCAATTACCCATTCCTGTTATTCTCACTTTACGTCCCTAAGACAACTAACATAAGGGACCTAGACTAAGAATATTTCATCGGGGCGACAACACATGCTTCGGGGGTTCCTCAGCAATATAAGTCAAATAAGGCAACCATGAGGGGATGGAGTACAACGAATGAACACCCAAGTTCATTAACACCTACAGGTGGCGAGCCTGCTAGCATTCCACAGGACTGTCTAGAAAAGTCTGTGGTCGTCATCTAAACTCCGCTAGATGACTAAATCAAAAACATCGAGGCCTCTCATCTTTTTATCACAAGACAACTATCTACCCATGTTCTACCCAACAATTTATTAGATAAAATATACATTTTTATGCATAGTTTAAAACCTGTATAGTATGTTCATTCAAAACACATTCCAGATAAAAGATGAGACACATACACATAACACGAATTTCATAGAGAATAAATCATCTCCATGAGATAGAAGAAACTGAAAATACATTCACACATATAACAACAAAATATACACTGAACACGTATTTCGTATAAAATACTTCATAATTATGCGTTAGAAGAAAGTAACTACACACTCACTTGATCAGAAGATGATCAGACAGCACTACGGCTTGTAAAAGTAGTATTCTTCGGTAGATCTGGAAAATCTTCACAAAAACCGGACTCCTCGCGGGCAGAGCTTCAGCTCGGAAACTATTTTCTTCTCGGGATCTTCGGGCTTCGGGACTCGCTTCGGGTCTTGGGATGATACCAGGGCTTCGGGATATTTCTTGCACGTAAATCGAGGTAAAACGAGAGACAAAGGAGAGAAAATAGCAACCCTAAACGGTTGGCCCTTCAAATCTATTATAGGGCAAAATCTACCCTTGCCACGTCGTGGCACCTTTTTCCACGTCGTGGGCTTGATCGTCACTGCATGCGTCATCGCAAGTTGCGTATGGGGGACTCCCGGAGGTGTCAGAATGTAACACCGAAAATTTTAAAATAATTTTTCACAATTTATAAAAACATTTCTCATTAATTTTTCATAAAAACATCAGATTTAAATCTTAATTCACATTACACAAAATCCCAAGATCAATGTAAATATATCAAAGTCCCCTGCGTGTGTACAGATCAAGCCGGCGCCTTCCCACGGTCATCGCTAGTACCTGAAACAACAACACTAACACTGTAAGCACGAAGCTTAGTGAGTTCCCCAAAATACCACATAAACACATATTAGCCACTCGAGGCTATAACTCTATGGGTCCGTGCACCCAACTCTGTGAACCCTCAGGTTCTAACTCTAGGAACCTTCCGGTTCCAACTCTGTAATCATGCACAGCATAATCACATAGAAATAATGCAGTACAACACATAACATACACATAACATACATACACTAACACATAACTCTGATTACCTACTCAGGGTAAAGTATAGTGAGAAGACTCACCTCGCGGATCTCGACGACTCACAAATCCTGAATCCCTCGTGCCCGATCCTCCGAGCTATAATCCTCCTATAGCATCATATGTCTCTAATTAACACTTTTTATCTCTAAGGTTGACTATCCCTAAGAAGTCAACACAGGTCAACTCTGGTCAACGGTCAACGGTCAACTTTGACCGGACTCGGCGAGTGCACGAGGGCAACTCGGCGAGTCTAGACGTTTTCACCAACTCTCTAGGATTCCCTTCTTACACGTCGAGTACTCCCCCTGACTCGACGAGTTCCACCTGGAAGAATCGCGGGGCCACCCCGACTCAACTCGCCGAGTCTCAAGAACGACTCGGCGAGTCCCAGCTCGACTCAGACCACTTGACAACCCTTTCTAACTCGCCCTGACTCACTGGGTCAATCCATGACTCGACTGGACCACTCACTGGTCGGTCCAAGGCAATCTTCAAGCTACTCGCCGAGTCTGCTCATCGGACTCGGCGAGTCCATGCCATGCAATCACTCAAACTTGCTTCTAAGGTCAGATCTATTCCAACAATTCATAGATCTGGCCTTCCTAGAATGATTCACCACGTAAAGCTCCAGACTTTGTGCATAAACAACCTCTATATGACCATATATGAAGAATCATCAACAAATCTCACTACTCAAGGTCATAACCTCCATTGTTCTATATAAAGCTTGATGAATGAGGCTCTCTGGACCTCTATGGATCCAGATCCGAAATCTCATCACTAGCAAGGGACTATTTGGCCGTCCAATCAACTCAACAAGGTCACAAGAAACCCTAAAATCAATTATACTTCACAAAACAGGAGATGAGCCGAAATCATACCTTTAGATTGAAGGGCTAAGCTTCAAATCCACCGAATAGCAGTCCCCTTTGCCTCCTCTTGGCTAGAGCCTCCCTCTTCTTTGCTAAACAACACACAAATGTCAAGAAATGCTTCCTTTCTCTCTCAAATCGCTAAAGAACTCTAGGGTTTCTCTCTATGGACTGTTGGGTGCAAATGACGGCCATAAGGCCCTTTAAATAGGTCCCAAACCCGAGAAATTAGGGTTTCATTAAACAGCGTGGACTCGGCGAGTCCATATCCTGAACTCGCCGAGTCCAGACGAATCCTGCGTCCAGAATCGCGACCCTACTCGGCGAGTCTAAGCTCCAACTCGCCAAGTCCCCTCTCAAAACACCAAAAAAAACAAAACAATAAAATACCTGGAAATCCGGGCTGTTACAACTCTCCCCCACTAGAACTAGACTTCGCCCTCGAAGTCTCGCTCTGAAAATAGCTCCGGATGCTGCTCCCGCATCTCGCGCTCCGGCTCCCAGGTCATCTCTGATCCCTTCCGGTGTTGCCACTGAACCAACACCAGAGGTACCTCCTTGTTCCTCAGTACCTTGATCTTCCGATCTCTGATGGCTACTGGTCTCTCGGCATAATTCAGGCTCGCATCCACCTGAATATCCTCTAATGGAACTACTGCCGACTCATCGGCAATACATTTCCTCAATTGCGACACATGAAAAGTGTCGTGGATTTGCCCCAACTCTGCTGGCAATTCCAAACGATAGGCTACCCGGCCTACCCTTGCAATCACGCGAAATGGCCCAATATACCGGGGCCCCAACTTGCCCCTCTTCCTGAATCGAATCACTCCTTTCCAAGGAGAGACCTTCAGGAGAACGAAGTCGCCGACCTGAAACTCAAGCTCGGATCGGCGTCTGTCTGCGTAACTCTTCTGTCGGCTCTGGGCGGTCAATAACCTCCGTCTGACCTGCTGAATCTGCTCTGTCGTCTGAAGCACGATCTCTGTACTGCCCATCACTCTCTGCCCAACCTCTCCCCAGCAAATGGGGGTCCGACACCTCCTACCATACAACAGCTCAAAGGGTGGCATACCAATGCTCGAATGATGGCTGTTGTTGTAGGAAAACTCTGCCAAGGGTAAATACGCATCCCAGCTACCCCCGAAATCCAACACACATGCTCGAAGCATGTCCTCAAGCGTCTGAATCGTCCGCTCACTCTGACCGTCTGTCTGGGGATGATATGCGGTACTAAAATGCAATCTAGTACCCAACTCCTCATGAAATTTCTTCCAGAATCTGAAAGTGAAGCGCACATCACGGTCTGAAACAATTGAGATCGGCACCCCATGCCGAGATACCACTTCTCTCACATATAACTCCGCCAACATCTCCGCTGAAGAACTCTCACTGATGGCAAGAAAGTGAGCGCTCTTCGTCAACCTATCCACAATCACCCAAATTGCATCAACTCCTCTGGCCGTCCTCGGCAATTTGGTGATGAAATCCATAGTGATCTGTTCCCACTTCCATTCGGGAACCTCCAATGGCTGCAACTTGCCATGCGGCCTCTGGTGCTCGGCCTTAACCCTACGGCAGGTCAAGCACCTCTCAACGAACCATGCGACGTCTCTCTTCATACAGGGCCACCAATACTCTTTCCTCAAATCCAAATACATCTTCGTGGCCCCCGGATGGATCGAAAATTTCGACCGATGAGCCTCCTCCATCAAAAAAGTGCGCATACCACCCACAAACGGTACCCAAATCCGACCCTGAAAAGTCATAAGCCCTCGCCCATCCGTAACGAATTCTGAAACCAAACCAACGACCCGTTCCCTCTTCTGTATCTCCGGCTGCACAGCCTCGGCCTGTGCCCCACGAATGGCATCCAATACCAGAGCTATCATGGTCAATCTCAAACATACGTCTCGCAATGGAGTGCTCTCCGCCCTACGGCTCAACGCATCGGCCACCACGTTGGCCTTGCCCGGGTGGTACAGGATCTCACAATCATAATCCTTGACCACATCTAACCACCTCCTCTGACGCATATTTAGATTGGGCTGATCCATCAAGTACTTCAAGCTCTTATGGTCCGTGTATATCGTACATCGAACCCCATATAATTAGTGGCGCCAAATCTTGAGGGCGAACACTACTGCCCCCAACTCTAGATCATGCGTGGGATATCTCGTCTCATGAGGCTTCAGCTGCCTCGATGCATATGCTATCACATGACCCCTCTGCATCAATACCGCACCCAACCCCAAAATCGATGCATCACAATATACTACAAAATCCTCCATCCCTTCCGGGAGAGCTAATACCGGGGCTTCGCACAACCTCTGGTGAAGTGTCTCAAAGGAGGTCTGCTGCTCGGGACCCCATGAGAATGCAACACCCTTCCGGGTCAATCTGGTGAGCGGCACTGCGATCTTGGAGAAATCCTTGATAAATCTCCGATAATACCCTGCTAGTCCAAGGAAGCTCCTGATCTCAGAGGGTGACTTTGGCACCTCCCAACTCATCACCGCCTCAACCTTGGCCGGATCGACCAGAATCCCTTCCTGGTTAACGAGATGTCCTAGAAACTGGACCTCCCGTAAACAGAAATCACACTTGGAGAACTTTGCATAAAGCTTCTCCGATCTCAATACCCCAAGGACCTCCCTCAAATGCTCCTCATGCTGCTCTCTAGATCTCGAATACACCAGAATATCATCGATAAATACAATCACCGACCGATCCAACATCGGCCTGCATACCCTGTTCATGAGATCCATGAACACCGTCGGGGCATTGGTGAGCCCAAAAGGCATCACCACAAACTCATAATGCCCATATCGCGTCCTGAATGCTGTCTTCTGGACGTCCTCATCCCGCACTCTCACCTGATGATATCCCGACCTCAAGTCGATCTTGGAAAACCAAGAGGCTCCCTGCAACTGATCAAATAAATCGTCGATCCTCGGCAACGGGTAACGGTTCTTGACCGTCAGCTTGCTCAACTCCCGGTAATCAATACACATCCGGTGTGAACCATCCTTCTTCTTGACGAACAGAATAGGTGCTCCCCACGGCGAGCTGCTCGGCCGAATGAATCCCTTCCCCAGCAACTCCTGAAGCTGCGAGGATAACTTTTGCATCTCTGGAGGTGCAAGACGATAAGGCACCTTAGCTATAGGCGCAGCCCCCGGAACCAAATCAATACCAAACTCCACTTGCCTCACAGGAGGTACTCCCGGCAACTCCTTGGGAAAGACATCTGGAAACTCACGCACCACCGGTACCTCCCCAACTGAACTCGGTCTCTCGGAAGTCGCTCGCGTATCCATCACATACGCCACAAAACCCTTACAGCCCTGCTGTAGACACTGCCTCGCCCTAGCGGCCGAACAAAAGGCTGATCCCGAACGTGTACCCTCGCCGTACACCGAAAGAACTCCCCCACTAGGGTCTCGTATAGTCACCAGCTGACGCTCACAGTCGATAACCGCGCCGAATCGGCTCAACCAGTCCATGCCCACAATGACACAAACATCACCCATCGCAATAGGAATCAGATCAATCGGAAACTCAACCCCGAAAATATCTAACACACATCCCTGGAAAACCTCTGTGGCACAAATCACTCTATCGTCAGCTATGGAAACTCTCAGAGGCCGACTCAATGCCTCACGACTAACACTGATATGCTGACCAAAGGCCAAAGATACAAAAGACCGACTCGCACCCGATTCAAATAACACTAAAGCAGGTACGGAGTTCACAAGAAAGGTACCTACGCATAACATAATATAAGCATAACATCATATATCAAAATAAATACACAAAAGGAAACATACCAGCCACAACATCGGGCGCAGCGCGGACCTCCTCCGCAGTCAACTGGAAGGCTCTCTCTCGAGCTCTCGGCGCCTCGGCCTTCACAGGCCGTCTCTCTGTAGCTCTGATGGCGGCAGGAGCAGACCCCTGAGATGCTCCGCGCAACTGCGGACACTCGGCCTTCCGGTGTCCGGTCTGGTTGCAGTGAAAGCACACTGCAAACCCCTTGGGGCAGTCCTTGGCCATGTGCCCCTCCTTGCCACATTTGTAGCAAGACCCCGCTCGACAAACTCCGTCATGACCCTTGCCGCACTTTCCGCAAGTGCGGCCCTTCTGGCTCCCTGGTCTGGGATCAGCAGGCTTGGCCCGCTTGGCGGCCGGCTGCGACAGTGCCGGTCGCCGATCCCTCCCCTGAGACTCCGCCTCCTCCCTGGCCTGAGTCTCAAGCTCAATCTCCCTCTTCCGGGCATTTGCCTGAAGCTCGGCAAATGTCCGGTACGAGGAGTTCGCAGCGAACTCCCGAATATCCCGCCTCAAGATGCTCAAGTAGCGGCTCATACGTGCCTGCTCAGTGGACACGTGCTCAGGGCAGAACATCGCCCTCTCGTGGAACATCCTCGTGATCGCTATAACAAACTCAGTACCCTGCTTGAGGGTCAGAAACTCCTGTGCTAAACGCTCCCTCTCCACCTAGGGAACGTACTCATCCCGAAACATGGTGGTGAACCTCTCCCAGGTCACCGCAGAAAGCTCAGCAGGCGTATAATGCGCCGTCACGAACTTCCACCAGTCCTTCGCTCCCAAGCGAAGCTGGTTCAGCGCGAACCGGACCTTCAAATGCTCAGGAGACGAGCAAGTGAAGAAACACCCCTCAATATCAGATATCCACCTCATAGCTGCCACCGGATCCTGAGTACCATCAAACTCTGGTGGTTTTGTGTTGCTGAACTCACGGAACAGCAACGCATCCCCACCCTGCGGCCTCGCAGCAGCAATCGCTGCGGTAGCCGCTGCAGCAGCAGCCTCAGAAAGAGCGGCATAACGCTCATCAAACGTCTCAATCAATGTGGTCTTTATAGACCCAAACATCTCCGGTATCTCTGCCCTGATGGCCGCAGCCACCTCCTCCTGAATGATCCGGCGGATCTCCTCCTCACTGGTACCACTGCTCTCGGGCATCAAACGTGTCCTCACCATGATCTACCTCTGAAATACAACATACGATAAATTAGAATCCACACGAGTATGCTCACACTCGTCAACTCTTTCCTCCTCGATTCTTGGCATTCCAAAGATTCTGACTTAGGCTGCACACCGCCCCGGTGCTTCCAGTAGTACGGGCCCAATACTACTGCCCGCACCGCACCGGAATACACTCCAAGTCCTTCTCTTTGGATCCCAGGTCTCAAGTACTCTATCATGCATAGACCACTCTCTAATAGATCTCTCATAAGCCCCTCGCTGCTACCTACTCACTCTCAAGCATCTCATAGCAGCTCACATCTCCCTAGGCTAAGGCATCACAAATCAGGCCACCCTAGTCCTAATAGCAATACCTAGCCTACTCTAGCATGCGGATACATCATATCAATATCACATAATATATAAAGGTATTTTGGGAAATCACCGTCCGGGCGCTGACTGATCGTACACACATCTCTTGCTCTGCGTTTTTCAAAAAAAATCTTTTACTCTTTTTGAAAATACATTTTAAATCCTCAGTTTGAGTTCAAATACGCCCGAAGGTGTACTCGAATCCCTCAAACCAAGGCTCTGATACCAACTTGTAACACCGAAAATTTTAAAATAATTTTTCACAATTTATAAAAACATTTCTCATTAATTTTTCATAAAAACATCAGATTTAAATCTTAATTCACATTACACAAAATCCCAAGATCAATGTAAATATATCAAAGTCCCCTGCGTGTGTACAGATCAAGCCGGCGCCTTCCCACGGTCATCGCTAGTACCTGAAACAACAACACTAACACTGTAAGCACGAAGCTTAGTGAGTTCCCCAAAATACCACATAAACACATATTAGCCACTCGAGGCTATAACTCTATGGGTCCGTGCACCCAATTCTGTGAACCCTCAGGTTCTAACTCTAGGAACCTTCCGGTTCCAACTCTGTAATCATGCACAGCATAATCACATAGAAATAATGCAGTACAACACATAACATACACATAACATACATACACTAACACATAACTCTGATTACCTACTCAGGGTAAAGTATAGTGAGAAGACTCACCTCGCGGATCTCGACGACTCACAAATCCTGAATCCCTCGTGCCCGATCCTCCGAGCTATAATCCTCCTATAACATCATATGTCTCTAATTAACACTTTTTATCTCTAAGGTTGACTATCCCTAAGAAGTCAACACAGGTCAACTCTGGTCAACGGTCAACGGTCAACTTTGACCGGACTCGGCGAGTGCACGAGGGCAACTCGGCGAGTCTAGACGTTTTCACCAACTCTCTAGGATTCCCTTCTTACACGTCGAGTACTCCCCCTGACTCGACGAGTTCCACCTGGAAGAATCGCTGGGCCACCCCGACTCAACTCGCCGAGTCTCAAGAACGACTCGGCGAGTCCCAGCTCGACTCAGACCACTTGACAACCCTTTCTAACTCGCCCTGACTCACTGGGTCAATCCATGACTCGACTGGACCACTCACTGGTCGGTCCAAGGCAATCTTCAAGCTACTCGCCGAGTCTGCTCATCGGACTCGGCGAGTCCATGCCATGCAATCACTCAAACTTGCTTCTAAGGTCAGATCTATTCCAACAATTCATAGATCTGGCCTTCCTAGAATGATTCACCACGTAAAGCTCCAGACTTTGTGCATAAACAACCTCTATATGACCATATATGAAGAATCATCAACAAATCTCACTACTCAAGGTCATAACCTCCATTGTTCTATATAAAGCTTGATGAATGAGGCTCTCTGGACCTCTATGGATCCAGATCCGAAATCTCATCACTAGCAAGGGACTATTTGGCCGTCCAATCAACTTAACAAGGTCACAAGAAACCCTAAAATCAATTATACTTCACAAAACAGGAGATGAGCCCAAATCATACCTTTAGATTGAAGGGCTAAGCTTCAAATCCACCGAATAGCAGTCCCCTTTGCCTCCTCTTGGCTAGAGCCTCCCTCTTCTTTGCTAAACAACACACAAATGTCAAGAAATGCTTCCTTTCTCTCTCAAATCGCTAAAGCACTCTAGGGTTTCTCTCTATGGATTGTTGGGTGCAAATGACGGCCATAAGGCCCTTTAAATAGGTCCCAAACCCGAGAAATTAGGGTTTCATTAAACAGCGTGGACTCGCCGAGTCCAGACGAATCCCGCGTCCAGAATCGCGACCCTACTCGGCAAGTCTGAGCTCCAACTCGCCGAGTCCCCTCTCAAAACACCAAAAAAAACAAAACAATAAAATACCTGCAAATCCGGGCTGTTACACAGAAGACCTGCCACGTCGTGATCTCTGACACAGCTTTGGGGTTCGCGCCCCGAACTTTAGAAATTCATAACTTTCGCATACGAACTCCGTTTTCGACATTCTTTATATCGACGCGAAGGTGATATTATGCTCTACACCTCTCGTTTAGACTCCATTGGCTAATTTTGATTTTATTTTTAATATATTATAAATATATTACTTATATATTATTTTCAGTAGGCCGAGACGGAAAACTTCGTTCGAAATTCATAACTCCTTCATCTGAACTCCGTTTTCGTATGTCTTTTTATCGGTGGACTACTATTGACGAGATCTTCAACTCTCGTTTAGATTGTTTCGGTTAAGAATCACTCAATCTCATATTTGAGTATTCGAGCTGCATACCGCTAAGTCGAAACTTCGGAAAATCATAACTTCCTCATACGAAGTCAGATTTGGGCGTTCTTTTTATGCACGCTCTCGGTTTAACGAACCCTACGAATTTTGTTTAGATCACTAAGGCTAGATATCTCTCTATCTTAAATTCATATTTTATGTCATTCGGCGTCATGCCGGTTCTGTCGTGAAACTTCGACAGGTCATAACTTCTTCGTTATAACTCGGATTTCGGCAATCCTTATATCTCCGGAATCTTTGTTTCGAGCACTACAACTTTATGAAAAGATATCAGGCTTATCTCACACTTTAATTTTGACGCTTATTTTATTCTTAATTCAATTAAGCCACACAACTACGCATAAAACACATAATACTCAAATATTTCATCATTAATACTTCAAAAGAATTACAAAGGTTAACCTAGACTATTACATCAATAATAATGCCTAGCCTGGAAACACGGGCGTTACAATTCTCTCCTCCTTAGGATGATTACGTCCCCGGAATCACACATCAACAAACAAATGCAGATAGCGACTCAACATGTCACTCTCCGTTTCCCAGGTGAGATTTGGCCCATTCGAATGTTTCCAACGGACAAGCACTAATTCGACCATCTTGCGTCGAAGCTTCTTAGTCTTTCGGTCAACAATTGCCTCAGGTTCTTCAATTAACCTTTTGTTTTCATCAATTCTCAATTTAGAAATTGGAATTATATCGGGAACTTCTCCCGTGAACTTCCTCAAATAACACACATGGAAAGTGTTATGAATTACATTCAGTTCTTCGGGTAATTCGAGCTTGTAAGCTTGGTTCCCAACCCTCTGAAGAACTTTAAACGGTCCAATAAACCTTGGACTCAACTTTCCACTTTTACCAAATCTTATAAGTCCCTTCCATGGCAAGACTTTAAGCAAAACCGAATCTCCAACTTCGAAGGTCATCGACCTTCGCTTCTTGTCAGCATAGCTCTTTTGACGATCTTGAGTTGCTAACATTCTTTCCCTGATCACTTTCAACTTCTCAGCAGTCTGATGGACCACCTCAGGTCCCATAAACTGCTTTTCCCCAGCCTCAAGCCAACAAGACGGCGTACGACACTTATGTCCGTACAAAGCTTGATAAGGTGCCATCTTTATGCTCGAGTGGAAACTATTATTGTAGGAAAATTCTACCAAAGGTAAATGTTCATCCCAATTACCTAGGAATTCCAGGGTACATACTCTCAGCATATCTTCAAGTGTTTGTATTGTTCTTTCGCTCTGACCATCAGTCCGTGGATGGTAAGTTGTACTTAAACACAACTTGGTACCCATTTCCTCTTGTAGACTTTTCCAAAACCTTGAGCTGAAACGGCTATCACGATCCGATACAATCGTTAACGGGACACCGTGAAGCCTCACAATTTCCTTCACATAAGAATTCGCAAGCTTATCCATAGACCATTTCTCCTTGGCTGCTATGAAATGCACACTCTTAGTGAATCGATCAACGACCATTCAAATCATGCCGTGACCATTCTTTGTTCAAGGTAGTTTAGTGACAAAATCCATAACAATGTCTTCCCATTTACCCATAGGCACAGGTAAAGGCTCTAAACTCCCATATGGTTTCTAATGTTGTGTCTTGGCTCTTGCACAAGTCACACACTCGGCCACATACTTTGCAACATCAAGCTTCATCGTCGGCCACCAGTAGTAGGGTTCTAGGTCCCTATACATTTTAGTGTTGCCAGGATGAATTGAGTACATGGTTTTGTGAGCTTCTTCCATCAGAAGATCTCTTATTCCTCCTGACTTAGGTACCCAGATACGATCTTGGAATACCTTCATTCCATGACCGTTTGTACCAAACACCAACGTTTTTCCCAAATGTTCCTCTTTCCGATCATTCTTTTCAGAAGCTTCTTCTTGAGCTTTCTTTATACTCTCCATAATTGTCGAGACAACTTCTATTCTCAACGCTCTTGGCCTTTTTCTCTCAACATTGACTTTCCGACTGAGAGCATCAGCAACAAAATTAGCTTTATTGGGGTGGTAAAGTATCTCACAGTCGTAGTCCTTGAGTAACTCTAGCCAGCTTTGTTGCCTCATATTTAACTCTTTCTGATTAAAGAGATATTGGAGACTCTTATGATCAGTGAAAAGTTTACACTTCGTGTCATAGAGGTAATGCCTCCATATTTTCAGAGCAAAAATTACCACTGCCAACTCCAAGTCGTGAGTAGGGTAGTTCTTTTCATGCTCCTTCAACTGTTGAGACGCATATGCTATCACCTTTTCTCTTTGGGTCAAAACACAACCCAATCCAACCCCAGACGCATCGCTATAAACAGCGAAGTCTTCAACTCCATTGGGTAGAGAAAGTATCGGTGCCTCGCATAGCTTCTTCTTTAGCTTCTCGAATGCTTCTTTATGCTTATCATTCCAAGCATAAGTAGCTCCTTTGTGGGTCAAAGCTGTTAATGGACTAGCGATCGAAGAAAAGCCTTGGATAAACCTTTGGTAATATCTGGCTAACCCTACAAAGCTTCGGATCTCCATGGGACTTTTTGGTTGTTCCCACTTCATTACAGCCTCAATCTTTGTTGGATCGACCATTATCCCTTCCTGGTTGACCACGTGACCCAAGAATTGGACTTCTCGAATCCAAAAATCACATTTGGAGAACTTTGCATACAGCTCCTCCTTCTTCAAAACTTCTAACACTTCTCGCAAGTGTCTGCCATGCTCCTCTTGGCTTTTCGAATAAATCAGAATGTCGTCTATGAACACTATCACAGATTTATCAAGGAATGGATTACAAACCCGATTCATTAAATCACGAATGCTGCTGGAACACTGGTTAGTCCAAACGACATAACCAAAAACTCATAGTATCCATATCGTGTTCTGAATGCAGTCTTCTCTATATCTTGCTCTCTTACTTTCAGCTGATGATATCCTGACCTAATATCGATCTTTGATAAATAGCTCAAACCTTGCAATTGATCAAACAGGTAATCAATCCTTGGCAACGGGTATCTATTCTTTATTGTTGCCTTATTCAGCTCTCTGTAATCAATGCATATTCTCATGCTCCCGCCTTTCTTCTTTACGAATAACACCGGAGCTCCCCAGGGCGATGAACTAGGTCTAATGAAACCTTTGTCCAATAACTCCTGAAGTTGCATCATCAGCTCCTTCATCTCCGTCGGTGCTAATCGATACGGTGCTTTTGCTATTGGCGTGGTTCCTGGTAACAAGTCTATTCTGAACTCCACTTGTCTATCAGGTGGTAATCCAGGAAGATCTTCGGGAAATACTTCCGGATAATCACATACCACTGGAATATTCTGCATCACCTTCTTTTCCTTCTTAGCATCGATCATGAATGCTAAATATGATGTACATCCCTTGGTCAAACACTTTCTAGCTTTCATTAGGGAAATGATTCCAGAATTCACTCTGCGTTTATCCCCATACACCATAAATGACTCTTTCCCTGGCGGGTTTACTTTTACTATCTTCTTCTTGCACAATATTTCGGCATCATTGGCGCTAAGCCAATCCATTCCCAACACGATGTCGAAACCATTAAGTTCGATAGGTAATAATTCCTCGTGAAACTTATTCCCATTAAGGTCGATTAAGATGTTTTTCATACAATGGCTAATATGTACAAACTTGCCACCAGCTACTTCGACTAATAAAGCATTATCTAGTCTATCAATAGGCAAGGCTAGTTTTCTACCAAACTCATGCGAAATAAAGGAGTAGTTGGCTCCAGAATCAAATAAAATTTGAGCAGGTAATTCGTTTACGAGAAAGGTACCTGAAGCAACATCAACTTCATCCTTCACAGCTTCCAGTGTCATCTGAAAGGCTCTCGCCTTCGGCTTTGGTGGAATGTAGGGCTTAGCTACCTCCTTCTTCTTCGGACAGTCTTTCAAAATGTGCCCCTCTTCATTACAACCAAAACACATCCTTTTGTTGGACAGAAACTCATTGGCAAAATGCCCAATTTTTCCACACTTGTAGCAAGTTACATCCTCACTACATTTCCCAAAGTGCTTTTTCTTGCACTTCTCACACCATTTTGCTTCGCCTCCTTTTCCTCCAAACTTTTTCGAATCAGACTTCGAAAATTGCTTTTCTTATTGGAGCCTGAATTTCCTTCAAACTTTTTCTTCTCGCCAACTTCAACCTTTCTGGAGGATCTTCCTTTGATCATGTCCTCAACAGACTTGGCAGCCCAAATAGTTGCCTCTAGAGTAGGTTCCTGAAGAACTGGCACTACGTACTCCCATGAGAGACCCTTTGCGTACCGGTCAACCTTTTTCAGCTCATCTGGAACGATGCGCAAAGCAAACTCCATTTTGTCGGTGAAAGCGTTAGTGTAATCGTCGACCGACATGTTGCCCTTTGTCAATGTCAGAAACTTGTTCTCCAATTCCAACAGATTTTGAGACGAGCAGAACTTGCGCTTGAACTGCGCCAAGAACTTTGCCCATGACAATTGCAGTGGCTCATTAGGGCTTAAAGTCTTCCCTAGAGTGTTCCACCAATGAACGGCTCCACCTCGGAACTGACGCACTGCAAAGGTAGTCTACAACTTGCCTTTGCAGCCACAAGTCATGAAGGCTAACTCCATTTCGGAGATCCAATCCATCACACCGATCGGATCCTCCTTTCCAGTGAAGGTCGATGGTTTGCAAGTCAGAAAATCCTTATACTTGCATCCCATACCATCATTCCTTCTTTCCTGGTTGTTTTGCCTAACTATCGGTGGGTTGGCTTGACCAACAGATCCACTGAAGTTTCCTCCTTCCGAGTGCCCTTCATTTAATTCGAGCTCTTCCACTTGAATTGACAGTTCTTCATGATTCTGTTGAAGCAACCGCCTAGTCTCCTCCATTTGATGATCCAACATTGCTTGAATCATCATTTGTACACCAGCCATTGTTATCGGCTCAGGTGCTGCTGCTACGTGTCACACCCCAAAACCGGAACGACGGAAACGTTCTAGGGTGGATGACGTCATGTCAAGTATCACAACATATGCAGTATAGTAATCAAAGTACAACAACCATTGCATTAATATTAATAGTTTTACATAAGTTACATTTTATAGAGACATCAAAGTGATACAGAAACTAGTATAGATGTAGCTCGGTTCTAGGCTGGCTTCACAAAAGCTCCCGGGTGTAGCTGTCTATTGCTGACCTGAGAATACAAGTTATTTTGAAAGCGAGTATCAGCATTTTTATAAATGCTGGTGAGTTCATAAGTATTTAGTGTCATTTGTGTAATTAAGCATTTTTATTCAAAATAACTTTATGAAAAGTAGTAGTATAGAATCGACGGTGTATTAACGTCCTTTCCAGAAAATCCTATATTTTCTAAATAAGAGCAGTCTTCTACCAAGACCCGACAAAATTATGTTTTAAAGAGAAATTTTCCCTTAAATACTACCATTACCAAAATAAGGTATTTGACTTTAAAGAAAGTAGGAGAATATCACTAGTAAAATACTAGGGGAAAATAACATATGATGGGTTTTAGCCATAAGAACTTTCCTATGTGCGCATGCAAAACCCTAATTCTTGGATCTAGGATTTCTAATTAAATATGCTTTGAATCCAAGACTTCTAATGACTAATTAGGTTTAAGAACAATACAAAACAGATCTAGAATCATACCTTTGAATCTCTTGTTTGATCTTGTTGTCTTGGAGCTCTAGAGTCACAATTGTAACTCCTCTAATGGATTACAAACACCAAATAGCAAGGAGGATGATTTGAGAGAGAGGAGAGGGGAGGAATTCGGACAGGGTTTCTCTACTTTAGATCAAGTGCCGATTTCCCTTTGCCATAGGGTCTATTTATACTTGTAGACTCCTTAAGGGTTACAGCTTAAACCCTAATTGGATAATCTTCTCTTAAAGCAATCCAAATCCATTCCTTAGATAGCCTTGGATGATTTTAAGCTATCCTTAGCTTCTAGAATTCGTCCAACCCCTATCCAATATGGATTTATAGTCTAAAGTTTAACTATCAAACAATTGACAGTTTATACCCTCTTATTTAATTGATCTCTTTAAGTCACCAAATTAATTCTAATTAATTCTATGACTTATAATAATCAAATAACAATATTATTATTCTTTATATTATTCTCATAATATATTAATAATATTTATTCTCTCTTAATAAATCATCCTATCAAGTTGCTATGGTGAAGGCAACCTAAAAGGACTATGCACAACCGGGTCAAATACTTGCCTAATATAGTTGCAGCCTTAGACACTATTCCAACAGTCTCCCACTTGGATAAGTCTAGTAACTATATGCACAAGTACAATTCGATTTGCAATCATAGCTCTCAAAGACGCTGTCAAACTCTGATCTAATCAATTTTTTCCTTTAGATAAGGGATCGTACAGTCCTCTGTTAGATATCATGCTGACAATTCTATGGAATGATTAGTCAAGCATTTAGGTTTCTCGATCTCTGATTTATTTGACATAGAACTTAATCGAACACATCAATTCAGTTCTGACCGGGCCCGGCACATTAGTCAAATCAAATCATCGAGCGGCCGAGATATCACTTTTACCTTCTTAGATAAAAGTTACAGATAAACTTCGACTTATATGCATTTACTTATTCATCAACCAACTATACACAACAATGCGTTTTATAACACTGAGTTACTGATGCATTTTCGCATTATCAATGTACAATCAATTTACAAATAACAAACCATATATCTAGGTTTTAAGACTATATGATATTATCGTCCTGCGATCACCATTTTTATATCATATTCCATAAGGTGATTCCAGCAAGCGCGGGTTTGTTCCAATGCTCAAAACCAATTCATAAGCACTCATGAACGTCGCAACAATCTTTTGCCATGTCTAATACCATTTAGACAATCTACGCACCAATTCACGACAATCTTCATTCATATCTACTTCCAACATATGAACGATTGTGGACAATTTTAATAATTCGATTATTCTTAATAAACTCAATTATTCTGGAAGTCAAAACATGCAAAATGAAACAATAGTTAAACAATTAACATAAGACAGTAACATTACTCATAAATAAAACTCCTTTATTTAATCATCAAATGTTAATTACATTTATCTATTACACGTTTCTTATACTATCTAATCTATGCTAATATCATCCTTCAGCCCAATGCTCCTAGCATGCTGCAAGTGCTTAACCCTACTCAGTCCCTTCGTAAGCGGATCTGCTGGGTTATCTTCTGATGATATCCTCTTCACTACGAGTTGTCCTTCTTCTACACGATGTCTAATAAAGTGATATTTTCTGTCGATATGTCTTGATCTACCATGATCTCTCGGCTCCTTGGTCAAGGCAACCGCTCCTTCATTATCACAGAAAATCTCCATGGGCTCCTTTATGGCAGGTACAACTCCAAGATCACCGATGAAGTTCTTCAGCCATATTGCCTCCTTCGACACTTCGCTCGCTGCAATGTACTCTGATTCGCACGTTGAATCAGCTACGGTTTCCTGCTTGGAACTTTTCCAAGACACTGCTCCTCCATTCAGGGTAAAAACCCATCCTGACTGCGAACGGTAGTTGTCCCTGTCGGTCTGAAAGCTGGCGTCACTATACCCTCGCACCTTCAAGTCATCACTCCCTCCGAGGACTAAGAACCATTCCTTCGTCCTTCGAAGGTACTTAAGGATATTCTTCACCGCAATCCAATGAGCTCTGCCAGGGTTCCCTTGATATCTGCTAACCATACTCAAAGTGAAGGCTACATCAGGGCGAGTACAAGTCATAGCGTACATGATTGAGCCAACTGTGGAATCGTATGGTACTCGGCTCATTTCTGCTATTTCAACTTCGGTACTCGGACTTTGAGTCTTACTCAACCTGGCATTACTTTGTATCGGTAATTCTCCCTTCTTTGAGTTTTCCATACTAAAACGTTTTAGTACCTTCTCCAAGTAAGTGTTCTGACTAAGTCCAATTAGTCTCTTACTTCTTTCTCTTACTATCCTTATTCCCAAAATGTAAGAAGCCTCTCCGAGGTCCTTCATAGCGAAGCACTTCCCGAGCCAGGAATTAACTTCCTGCAGAGTCGGGATGTTGTTTCCTTTGAGTAATATGTCATCGACATATAGAACGAGGAAGCTTACTATACTCCCACTGGCTTTGACATATACGCACGATTCATCTTCGCTTCGTACAATTCCAAACTCTTTGACTTTCTCATTGAAGCAAAGATTCCATCTGCGAGACACTTGCTTAAGTCCATAAATGGACTTCTCAAGCTTACACACTCTATTCAGATGCTTCGGATCCACAAACCCCTCTGGCTGAGCCATGTAAACATCCTCAGCCA